>NW_019154126.1:5386416-5541383 GCF_002288905.1 Enhydra lutris kenyoni
CCTGAAGTAGTCTCAGCCTGCTACTTCTCCGCCATCTTGACTCCTCTCCCTAAACTATGTGTGATTTTTTTGATCCCACAGAATATGGCAAAATATTGACCAACTGAATTATGTGTCCTGTTCTTGACAATGAGTCTTTAGTTTTACATAAATTCTGTGATTAACTTAAAGTTACTTAATTAGAGGAGAAGGACTGTTCCTTTCAGTTACATAAACAGGAAAAAAGTTAATATTCTTTACTCTTTGAACCAAATGCCTCAGATCTTCATAAGAGTTTTATGTAGCAGGTGGGGCAGGAAGCTGCAACGATCCATGAATATTTAAGAACTCAGCCCCAGCACACTCTGCTCTGTCTCTCTTTCACATTTCTTTCTTGCATCTGATTCTCTTGCTACTCACTTCCTGATTTCCCCTCTGTATATGGATATTTTCAGCTTCAATTTTCATGCTATCTCATTTTCTTTTTTACTGTATTCAGCAACAAAGGTAGTTTCTTATGGCAACTTTGTTGTCTAACCCCTTTTTAATTTAAGAACACTGAAGTTTAGATTCAACAGAATTATTTGTTTGTGATTAGGAATAAGCAAATGCAAAGAAATCCAGCCATTTATCACAGAAAATATTTCCTTTCCAAAATATAGTGAGAACAAGAAATTGCACTATTTAATATAACTCTCCTTTTGAGTTTGTCTATGTAGAAGTATGAATAACGGTCATTTGTCGCAGCCAAAGACAGCCTTCATATCTGTTTTCTTATATCTTCTTTACTGACGATTACCTTATAAATCAGCAAAACATTGATAAACAGGCCTTCACTTAAAGGCTTGAATTATAACTATGTTTGATGGAATGTGTTATGCTACACATCTTGCTAATAAGATGGATTAAAAAAACATTTTTTTGATAAATTTTTTTCTTTCCCTTCTCTTAATCTTGGTTTAGTCTTTTATCCATCAAAATTGTTTGTTTTTTTCCCCATTGGAAGGAGCCTGCCAGGGGAAGCATTACTCCTGCCAGGTGGATAGCAGTGTATATGGGAGGTGATAAATCATTTTGTCATTTCGAGAAAAATCACAAATTCATCTGGTTTCACAGGAGACAATATTATGCTATAAAGTCTATGGCTGCCTATTCTTAATGCTGTACATGTAAAAAAGCCACTCAATATATCAATGATAAACCTACTCATTGTTAGCAAAAAGCTTAATTAAACTGTTAACATGTGATTACAGTTCCACTTGGATTTGACCCTCTGGGTGATTGCTGGGATCACAGACTGCTGCTCAGCAGCAGAGTGCTCAAATTGTCTCATCAAGATTTCAAAAAAAAAAAGTGGAAGAAGGAGAAAAAACCTAAATGATATTTAAGGTTCCTTTCTTTTATCTATAGGAGTTTGTCTCTGTGTTTCTACCATGCTGTTCCTCTCATTATGAAGTTAAATAGCTAATTAACTAAACTCTAAACTAAATGTAAGAGCTGTACTGGTGAAGAAGTCATAATTATCTTTGTGGTGAGTCAGTACTTCAGTGAACTGAAAGGCACAAGGATTTAAGGGAGGGATGTCTGCAATTTGTAGATTATCCGAAGGATGTCACGGGAAAACAGACCAGTTTTTGAAAGTCTTTAGACAACTGGAAAACGTTATCTTGCATAAATTTGCATATATATTCATAATAGTATTTGTAAGCCATAAGCAATGGTGTAGAATTCAAATATTTTTATTAATAGTGGAGAAACTATTAAAATGGATCACCATGGGCCACCAAAGAATAACTGAGAAATTATTAAGTTTAGAAGTTGCCTTTGAATTATCTGCGTAGAGGTAAGGAAGAACTAAGTCCTCTAAAAAGATAAAAGCACAATGAAAAAATTACAAGTGGACAAAAAAAGCTTGACTGGAAGAGGACAAATGAACTTTAAACTCTTTCCCAAGTGTTCCTCTTTGTTCCTTTCTTTCCCTGCTTTTAAACCTATGGAAAATGCAACTTATATCTAAGGAAAAATAATATTCAGTAATTGTTTAGGTTTATTCTTGCTAGGGACTTAGAGGATTCTTTGCATTTTTAAGCTGCAGGTAATTTTCAGTCCTCTCTTTTTAAAGAAATGTCATTAGCTTCTCATATTTACTCAATATGTTTTTTTTTAATATTTATGATATCTATATCCCATGCACCCCCCCAATTTATGAGTTGCCTTTAAGGCTGCTGATACTGTATCTGTTCACAGGTGGACATCTTCCATGCGTTACCTTTCTAGGATCTTTTGACAATGGAGATAACTGGTTGAATCTTCTCTAGGATTTCATGATACCAACTCTCTCAGTTATCTTCCTTAGTCAGAATGTTCCTTATGTTCTTTTCTGCACTCTGCCTGTCCCTTGAATTTATAGTCTGGCAACTCCAAAATTAAAACCTCTTGTTCTAAATATTAAGAGCTACCTGCTTTTTAGTAGGTATTCATTATGATTCATAAACATTTCTTCATATATATGAACCCTAGAAATACAAGTTAATCCTGTTTTATAATTGAAAAGCTGAAATTCAGAGAGTTCAAGTAACTTGCCTAAGTCTCACAGCCTTTAAGTAGTACGAGTGGTGACTCAAATCAAAAACAGACCAAAACCATCAGCCCCTGCACCATACTATACAGATTCTGATCAACAGTCTTATCTAAGTCCTGTTTATACCGAACTCTCCAGAAGGTATCTCCCTGTGGATATTCTACAGGTGCTTCAGGTCACTATATTCAAGGTTTAACCCAACATCATCCTGCAAAACTATCTAACATATCTGTCTCACTTAGTTCAGAGACTGTTACTCCATTAACAACTGATTTGTACAAATCTGTGTTATCTTACGCCATTTATTTTCACTCAAGCCTATAACTGACCAGTTTTCAGGTCTTGCTGAATTCTCTCATATATATATATATACATACACACACACACACACACACACACACACACACACACACACATATATATGTATGTATGTTTATATCTTCTTCCTTTGTTCCTGTAACTATAACCATCGTCCAGGCCTTCATCTCTCCTCACCTTAAATTTCCTTGAATAGACTCCTAATTGGACCCTCCTTGCTTCTGTGTGGTACTGACCCAAATTCCACTTTTAGAGCAGCCTCCACCATGCATACAGAGTTTTATAAGATTCAAATCCAAGAATGTGCCTCCTCATTTCTCTCAGAATAAGACTTCCCTTTCTTATTATGGCATATATGAACTTCTATGATCTGGATACTCATCGCCTTTAGAATTTTACCTTCTATACCTCTCTCACGTGGGCTACGTATCTGAGCAGAACATTCAAGAAAAATCTTATGCATTTGGTTCCTTTTTCATAGAATATGTAATTCCCTCTCTGTTTAGTAAATATCTAATTATTTTTCAAAAGCACTTCCAGGGGTGCCTGGGTGGCTCAGTGGGTTAAAGCCTCTGCCTTCGGCTCGGGTCATGATCCCAGGGTCCTGGGATCAAGCCCCGCATTGGGCTCTCTGCTCGGCAGGGAGCCTGCTTCCCCTCCTCTCTCTGCCTGCCTCTCTGCCTACTTGTGATCTCTGTCTGTCAAGTAAATAAATAAAATCTTTAAAAAAAAAAAAAGCACTTCTAGTCATAAGTGAGAGGCAGAGCCCACATCCCACTGGAGAAATTGAACACTCCAGACACTTGTTTTTCTAGCTTCCGTGGCAGCTAAGATGTCAGCATATGACTTAGGATCTCATAAGGAGAGGCTCTCACTCTAGACTTCAAATCTGGAGCTAGGGACGCATCATGGGGATCCTTGTTGGTAGCACTGGGAGTCTCATCACTTACTAGCTTCTGGGACAATACTACACAACAGTGCTAGAGATGCAACACTAACGTTCTATGGCAGCTACAGTGATGTCCCTTCACCATCAGTTTTGGGGTGTGAAGTCAGCCATTGTCCCTGGCTTCATAGCCCCTGGGTACCTTCAAGTTTTGCTGCAGATTGTACAGTATTTTTAAAATAAATTCCTTTCTAATGAAATCTACCAGGGTCATTTCTGTTGCTTGCAACTAAGAGCACTGATTGTCATGCCCAGGCAGGATTTAAAAAGCTGTACTCTGATCTCCTAGCATTCTTTTTGCAGGGCTGTTAATGCACATCTTTTATTAAATTGTGTCTCTAATGCTCACTTGTTTTCCTCACTATATTAATCATTCTGAAGCTAGGATAATTGCCTTCTTTATGTTTCTGTCCATATCCTATCACAGGTCCTGATACATAATAGTGCTCAGTGTTTGTTTTGAATGAGGATACTGTTTAATGAATAACTAAATATTTGTGATTGTGAAGTAGTCTGCTTCTGTACATTATGCTTTTTCTCCTTCAAATAATGAACTTCTCTTAAAAATAAACAAGCCTAAGTAGGCTCAATCTGCCTATATTGAATCTGATGATTTAAAGTGTTTTCTAAAGATACATAATTGAGAGATCAAACAACATTCTGTCTGCTAAAAAAAAATATGTCTGAAAGTAAATAAGATTTAGGTGACCACAGGACATCTCAACATATTCGAAGATGTCCCAGTCCCAATCAGTTTTCCTAACTAATCTTCTTAACTAAAAACATCAATTTCCTAACCATGACAGTTAACTCTAAAAATTACTCTAATTAAAACAATGCCTAAGTTCTTTGGACATATGACCATTTAATTCACTTTTTTTTTAAATAGGAAAAGGAAAGAAATGGTATTATAGAAAAATTTCCATTACTCATTTCAATTATTCCATTTGATTCAGAGACTACCCTTAGATATAGATAACGGTTCTAGAGAAGTTGAGGAGACTGGTTTTCTACTGACCACTCAGTAGAAACAGCACCAAGACTCTTTTTTTTTTTTTTTTTTTGAGGGAACAAACCTAGGGTTGCTGGAGGAGAAGTGGGTAGGGGGTGGGGTAACTAGGTGATGGGCATTAAGGAGGGCATGTTGATATAATGAACTCTGGGTATTATATGCAACTGAGGAATCACTAAATTCTATCCTTGAAACTAATAATAACAGTATTTGTTAAATATAACATAGTTTTATATGTATATGTATATATATGCCTATATATATATATATATATATATATATATATATGAATTTAAATAGAGAATTTTTTTAAAAAAGAAAGAAAGAAACAACACCCAGTATATCCTCTGACATTCACTACAGTCTTCTGATTAGGAGGACTGACTGTCAGGCTGAAATGACACCAGTTCTCACTCTCAGTACAAATTGCAACTGCAGATTTAACCTAATAGGACACACAGGAAGCAGTTAGTAGAGGCCTACCTGACTTAAAAAGATGCTTATGGGAGTTGGGAAATGGCCCTGTCCTCCTGTCCTCATGGACTACGTGGTTCCAGCGCACTCAGAACACTCTGAACACTCATGAAACCAGACTGAGATGTAGGATTATACACTTCTGGATCTCTATGGGGTCAGAAGATGCCAGTCGAGGGGTAAAGTGGAAATTGGACTGATACCAGAAAATAAACAGAACGGGGAGGGAGTCACCTGAAGCAACCCATTGGAAAGTACTACCCCAACACAAGAGTGCCCTGTGATTGGGGACCAGCATTAACTTGGAGTCTGGTTAAAAGGACTCAAAAAGAGCAAAAGATCTTAAGGGGCAGCTGGTGGAATCAGGTGGTCACAGGAATGGGCCTAAGCCCACGGACCCAGGACGGCCACCGCCCGAGGCCACCCGTGCCAGAGGGAGTGCTGCAAAGCCTCCAGGCTGTGGTCCTTGAGCCTCTGCCTTTCAGGGGCTTGCACCAGTGCTGGGCCAGGTGCCCTTCCCATAAGAGAGTCTGATGTGTGCACCAGCCAGTGCTCTCCAGAACCACAACCTCTTGCACTCTGCATGCTCACTGCACGACTGACTGGGGACTAAGCCCACAGGCTCCCTGCCCGTGCCTGAGTGCTCTGTGCAGGCACTATCTCTGGTCTACCGCAGTCCAACAAAGGCAGCCATTGGAAGCGGGCTCCCTGAACCAATATGGCTAGCAGTTTTAGTAGCACAGGGGTACAGAGACAAGCAAGGGTGCTTTGCCTGAGACGGTGGCTGGGGGTGCGCACTGCCTGTGGGAGATTGACGGCTTAGCGGAATTTGCAGAGGGGGAGTCTGTGTGTTCTGGACCACCCAGAGGGGAGCAGACTGAGGCTTCTCTCTGAGGTGGAGGTCTGGGCACAGTTTGCTTTCCATTAAACCTCCGGAAAGTCGCAAAAAGCCACCAAAGAACAAAACCTCCAGAAAACAAAAGCCTGAAAAACCAGTTTCCACAGGGCCCAGCCCCTTGATAGGGGCAGGACAACTCAACCCAAGCAAGAATTACTCAAAAACAACCTGGCAGACCCCACTCCCAAAAGGCAAGCCAAAAGAATGAGAGGACAACCACCACAAGGTCCCCATAAAACTGAAAATCCCAACATCCGGGGAAAACAATATATTAAACTCATGGTTGCAAGCCAAAAGGATGAGAAAACAACCACCACAGGGTCCCCATAAAACTGTAAAACCCCAATATCAGAGGAAAAGAAGATATTAAGCTCCCAGTATTTCCCTAAAACCTGTGTATTTCATAAATACAATTTTATTTTTAAATTTGTTCTCACTATTCTCGTTCTTTTTAATTTTTTAACCTATTTACCATTACAAGAGGTTCAATACAAATAATTCCATAATAATCTTTTAACTTGAACTTTTTTCATACATATACCTGTGTTTTTCTTTTGCTTTTCTATTTTTTTAAATATACATATAGATAGATGTTCATTAATACTTAAGCTTCAAGGTAATACTCTTTCCCTAATCAATACTACCCCTATATATAAACCAGTTTTAATCTTCCTTTATCTCTGGAAAGTTGAGTCCTTTAAAAAAGATACCAAGATACACCCAGGAAGAATCAAAATAACCTTCCTTGCCTACATCAAGGATTTATAACCACCGTCCCAACTTTTTCTTCTATCAGTGTTTCTGTGTATTTGTTTTTGTTCTGGTATTATATAAATCTTATACTTGGGCTTCATTATTGCTGCGTTTTTTCCAACCTTGTCATTTACTTCTGTCGATCTTTTAATTTGTCTGTTTTTGTTCATATACCTTATAAAGCTTACTTTTGGGCCCATTCTGGCTGGGTCTTCTTCTTCTTCCTCCTCTTCCTCCCCCTTCCTCCTCTTCCTCCCCCTTCCCCCTCTTCCTCCCCCCCCTCCCCCCCCCCCTCCCCCCCCTCCCCCCCCCCCTCCCTCTCCCTCTCCTTCTCCTTCTTCTTCTTTTCTTTTTTTTCCCGTCTCTGTCCTTTTTTAATTTTTTCTTTCTTTTTGGTGGTGACTTGCAATTGCTCAGAAGTGTTTCAGAGTGCACCCTGCCTGGATCACAGTTGATATATACAGCTACGCATCCCCTTAACCACCTCTCACCAAAATGACTAGGAGGAGGAATACCCAGCAGAGGAAAAATTCAGAGACTGTGCCCTCTCCATCAGACCTATTGGATATAGACATAAACAGTATGTTGAAAAGGGAATTCAGGGTAACAACTATCCAGGCAATGGCTAGGTTGGAGAAATCCATTAATGGCAACATGAAATCTATTAGAGCAGAAGTGAAAGCTGCCTGGGAAGAAGTTAAAAATGCTATCAATGAAATCCAATCTAATCTAAATTCTCTAACAGCTAGGGTAACCAAGGCATAGAATTAGTGATCTAGAGGACAAAATGATAGAGAAAAAGGATCAGGAGGAGGCCTGGAAAAAACAGCTTAGAACCATGAAAACAGATTTAGGGAAATGCCATGAAATGTTCCAGTGTCAGAATTATTGGGATCCCTAAGGCGGAGGAGAAAGAAAAAAGACTAGAAGATATAGTTGAACAAATTCTCCATGAAAATTTTCCCAATCTGGGGAATGGAACCAGTGTTTGTGTCCTAGAGGCAGAAAGATCTCCCCCCAAGATCATAGAATCTAGAAAGACCTCCAGACACCTGGTTGTTAAACTGATGAATCAGAATTTTAGGAGCTCTTGAGAGCAGCCAGGGAGAAGAGATTCCTTATCTACAGAGGAAGGACCATCAGAATAACATCAGACCTGTCCACAGAAACCTGGCAAGCCAGAAAGGGCTGAAAAGACATATTCAGGTCACTGAATGAGAAGAACATGAAGCCAAGAAAACTTTATCCAGCAAGGCTGACATTCAAACTGGGTAGAGAGATAAAGAGCTTCCAAGACCGGCAAGGTTTAAAAGAAAATGTGACCATCAAGCCGGCACTACAAGAAATATTAAGGGGGGGGGGTTGTATAAAAGAAGAAAGAATCCAAAAGTATCATAGAACAGAAATTTACAGAGACAATCTATAGAAACAAGGACTTCACAGGCAACATGATGTCAATAAAAACGTATCTTTCAATAATCACTCTCAACATGAATGGCCTAAGTGCTCCCATAAAACAGCACAGGGTTGCAGATTGGATAAAATGCCAGGACCCATCCACATGATTGTCTACAAAAGACCCATTTTGAACTTAAGGATATATCCAGACTGAGAGTGAAGGGATGAAGAAGCATCTTTCATGCTGATGGGCCTCAAAAGAAAGCTGGGGTAGTGATTCTCTTATCAGATAAATTAGATTTTAAACTAAAGACTGCAGTCAGAGATAAAGAAGGACACTACATCATTCTTAACATCTATACACCAAGAAGATCTAACAACTGTAAATATTTATGCCCCCAATACGGGAGCTCTCAACTATATAAAACGACTGTTAATCAAGATAGAGTCATATTGATATGAATACATTAATAGTAAAGGATCTTAACATGCCACTCTCAGTAATAGATCATCCAAGCAGAAAATCAATAAAGAAACAAGAGCATTGAATGACACATTAGACCAGATGGGCCTCATAGATATATAGAGAACATTCCACCCTAAAACAACAGAATACTCATTCTTCTTGAGTGCCCATGGAACTTTCTGCAGAATAGACCACATACTGGGTCACAAATCAGGACTCAACTGATACCAAAAGATTGGGATTATCCCCTGCATATTTTCAGACCACAATGCTGTGAAACGGGAACTCAGCCACAAGAAAAAGTTTGGAAGGAATTCAAACACTTGGAAGCTAAAGACCACCTTGCTTAAGAATGTTTGGATCAGTCTCAAGAATTCTTTCTTAGTCATCGGCTCCAGACCTCACCCCACCGAAACTCACCTATATTCTAGAACTTCATCATTTGGTACCTGAATGTGGGGCTGTGAGTCTTTACATTTGGACTCTGAGCTTCGGTGCAAAACTGGTTAGTAGAAATATAAAATCTGGAGGGGAGAAGTCAAGATGGCAGAGGAGTAGCAGGCTGAAATAACATCAGGTAGCAGGAGATCAGCTAGATAGTTTATCAAACCATTCTGAACACCTACAAATGCAAGAGGAGATCGAAGAGAAGAAGAGCAGCAATTCTAGAAACAGAAAATTGACCACTTTCTGAAAGGTAGGACCTGTAGAGAAGTGATTCCAAACTGATGGGAAGATAGACCGCAGGGGGAGGGGCCGGCTCCCAGCAAGCGGTGGAGCAACGGGGCATGAAATCAGAACTTTTAAAAGTCTGCTCCATGGAGGGACATCACTCCAGAGGCTAGCCGGGGAGAAGCCCTGGCAGGAACAGCGTGGTCTCAGGTCCCGCAGGGTCACAGAGGGATTGGGGGTGTCTGATTGTCGCAGAGCTTGCAGGTATTAGAGCAGGGAAGCCAGCTACAGAGATGGAGCTGAGGAGTGAGCTCTCAACTCGGGGTTACCTTAAACTGTGATCTGAGGAACAGTCAGACCACTGCTCTTTGAGCAGGGACCACATAAGATCCGGGGAGACCCCCCTGGAAGAGCTCAGGGATCTGCTGGGTTTGGAGACTCCAGCCAGGACTCTGTGCCGGAGACAGAGATGCTTGGTCACAGGGTGGGTGAGCTCGGAGAGCAGCCAGAGGCCAGGGAGATGGGAGTGATTAAGCGCTTTTCTCTGAGGGTGCACTGAGGAGTGGGGCCATGAGCTCTCGGCTCCTCTGGGCCAGAGATCGGGAGGCCGCCATTTTCATTCCCGTCCTCCAGAACGCTACAGAAAGCGTTCAGGGAACAAAAGCTCTGGAAAGCGAACCTGAGCAAATTACTTAGCCTGACCCCTGGTAAGGGCGGTACAATTCTGCCTCAGGCAAAGACACTTGAGAATCACTATAACAGGCCCCTCCCCCAGAAGATCAGCAAGAAATCCAGCTAAGACCAAGCTCATTGGTCAAGGACAACAGCGGAATTCCAGAGGAGGAGAAAGCAAATCATGGAATTCCTGGCTTTCTCCCCATGATTCTTTAGTCTTGCAAATTTTTTTTAATTTTATTTTTTCTTATGCTAAAATTTTAACTTTTATTCATTTCTCTTTTAACATTTTATAAGTTTATCACAAGAATACCTTTCATTTTTTTCATTAAAAAATTTTGAACCTTCATTATTATAGTCCTATTTTATCCTTCATAGTATCTAACTTTATATTTTGTATACACATAGGGTTTTTTCTTCTAAAAAAATTTGGGATACAACTTCTTCTAATAGATCAAAATATACCCTAAATCTAGCACAGGGCTTTGTTCGATACTCCAGCCTGAGCAAATTCTCTCCACTTTCTTTTTCTTTATTCTCCTAACCAACTTATCAACTCCTTTTTTAGATGTTTTTTTAATTTTCATCTTTATAGTCATATTCCATCCCTTCATTGTGTGTACCCTTATTTTATGTGTGTGTGTGTGTGTGTATACACACACATACATAGACATATAGACGTGTGTGTGTGTGTGTGTGTATGTAAGTTTTTCATTCTTTAAAATTTGGGGAGGTAGTTTCGTCTAAGAGACCAAAATGCTCCCAAAATTAAATGTGTGACTCTGTTCTACTCACCAGTCTAATATATTTTTTTTCTCTTTTATATATTTTTATTTTTTCTTTTTTAATTTTTTTTTTCTGAACTTCTTTTTACCCCCTTGCTTCCTTCCATGATTTGGGGTCTCTTCTGATTTGGTTAAAGCACATTTTCCTGGGGTCTTTGCCACCCTTTTAGTACTTTATTCTCTCGTTCATATATTCTTATTTGGATAAAATGACAAGGTGGAAAAACTCACTACAACAACAACAACAAAAAAACAAGAGGCAGTACTGAAACCTAGGGACCTAATTAATACGGACATTGGTAGTATGTCAGATCTAGACTTCAGAATGACAATTCTCAAGATGCTAGCTGGGCTCAAAAAAGGCATGGAATATATTAGAGAAACCCTGTCTGGAGAAATAAAGGCCCTTTCTGAAGAAATGAACTAAAATCTAACCAAGCTGAAATTAAAAAAAGCTATTAATGAGGTGCAGTAAAAAATGGAGGCTCTTACTGCTAGGATGAATGAGGCAGAAGAGAGAATTAGTGATATAGAAGATCAAATGACAGAGAATAAAGAAGCTGAGCAAAAGAGCGGCAAACAACTCCTAGACCACAAGGGGAGAATTCGAGAGATAAGTGATACCGTACAATGAAACAATATTAGAATAACTGGGATTCCAGAAAAAGAAGTAAGGGGGGGGCAGAAGGTATATTGGAAAGAATTATTGTAGAGAATTTCCCTAATATGGGAAGGGGAACAAGCATCAAAATCCAGGAGGTGAAGAGAACACCCCTCAAAATCAATAAGAATAGGTCCATACCCTGTCATCTAATAGTAAAATTTACAAGTCTTAGTGACAAAGAGAAAATGCTGAAAGCAGCCCGGGAAAAGAAGTCTGTAACATACAATGGTAAAAATATTAGATTGGCAGCAGACTTATCAGCAGAGACCTGGCAGGCCAGAAAGAGCTGGCATGATAAATTCAGAGCACTAAACGAGAAAAACATGCAGCCAAGAATACTATATCCAGCTAGGCTATCATTGAAAATAGAAGGAGAGATAAAAAGCTTCCTGGACAAACAAAAACTAAAAGAATTTGTAAACACCAAACCAGCTCTACAGGAAATATTGAAAGGGGTTCTCTAAGCAAAGAGAGAGCCTAAAAGTAGTAGACCAGAAAGGAACAGAGACAATATACAGTAACAGTCACCTTACAGGCAATACAATGGCACTAAATTTATCTCTCTCAATAGTTACCCTGAACGTAAATGAGCTAAATGCCCCAATCAAAAGACATAGGGTATCAGAATGTTAAAAAAAAAAAAAAAAATCAATATGCTGTCTACAAGAAACTCATTTTAGACACAAAGATACCTCCAGATTTAAACTGAGGGGGTAGAAAACAATTTACCATGCTAATGGATATCAAAAGAAAGCTGGGGTGGCAATCAGATAAGTTAGATTTTAAGCCAAAGACTATAATAGATGAGGAAAGACACTATATCATACTCAAAGGGTCTGTCCAACAAGAAGGTCTAACAATTTTAAATATCTATGCTCCTAACATGGGAGCAGCCAACTATATAAACCAATTAATAACAACATCAAAGAAACACATCAACCATAATACAATAATAGTAGAGGACTCTAACAACCCCTCACTGAAATGGACAGATCATCCAAGCAAAAGATCAACAAGGAAATAAAGGCCTTAAATAACACACTGGACCAGAAGGACATAACAGATATATTCAGAAATTCCATCCTAAAGCAATAGAATACACATTCTTCTCTAGTGCACATGGAACATTCTCCAGAATGGATCACATCCTGGGTCATAAATCAGGTCTCAACTGGTATCAAAAGACTGGAATCATTCCCTGCATATTTTCAGACCACAATGCTTTGAAGCTAGAACTCAATCACAAGAGAAAAGTTGGAAAGAACCCAAATACATGGAGACTAAGAGCATCCTTCTAAAGGATGAATGGGTGAACTAGGAATTAAGGAAGAATTGAAAAAATTCATGGAAACAAATGATAATGAATACACAATGGTTCAAAATCTGTGGGATACAGCAAAGGCAGTCCTGAGAGGAAAATATATAACTGATAGAGGTCTTTCTCAGGAAACAAGAAAGGTCTCAAATACACAACGTAAACCTACACCTTAATAAGCTGGAGAAAGAACAACAAAGAAAGCCTAAACCCAGCAGGAGAAGAGAAATAAGAAAGATTGGAGCAGAAATTAATGAAATAGAAACCAAAAAAAAAAAAAAAACCAAAAACAAAAACAAAAACAAAAAAACAAAAACAATAGAACAACTCAACGAAACTAGGAGCTGGTTCTTTGAAAGAATTAATAAGATTGATGAACCCCTGGGGCTAGACTTATGAAAAAGAAAAGAGAAAGGACCCAAATAAATAAAATCATGAATGAAAGAGGAGAGATCACAACCAACACCAAAGAAATACAGACAATTTTAAGAACATATCATGAGCAACTATACACCAGCAAATCTGGCAATCTGGAAGAAAGAGATGCATTCCTAGAGACATATAAACTACCACAACCGAACCACGAAGAAATAGAAAACCTGAACAGACCCATAACCAGTAAGGAGATTGAAGCAGTCATCAAAAATCTCCCAAAAACAAGAGCCCAGAGCCAGATGGCTTCCCAGGGGAATTCTACCAAACATTTAAAGAAGAATTAATTCCTATTCTCCTGAAACTGTTCCAAAAAATAGAAATGGAAGGAAAACTCCCAAACTCATTTTATGAGGCCAGCATTACCTTGATCCCAAAACCAAAGACCCCATCAAAGACAAGAATTACAGACCAATATCCTTGTGAACACAGATGCAAAAATTCTCACCAAAATACTAGCCAATAGGATCCAACAGTACATTAAAAGGATTATTCAACATGACCAAGTGGGATTTGCTCCAGGGCTGCAAGGTTGGTTCAACATCTGTAAATTAATCAATGTGATACAATACATTAATAAAAGACAGAACAAGAACCATATGATACTCTCCATAGATGCTGAAAAAGCATTTGACAAAGTACAGCATCCCTTCCTGATCAAAACTCTTCAAAGTGTAGGGATAGAGGGTACATACCTCAATATCATCAAAGCCATCTATGAAAAACCCACAGCAAATATCATTCTCAATGGAGAAAAACTGAGAGCTTTTCCACTAAGGTCAGGAATATGGCAGGCGTGTCCATTATCACCACTGCTATTCAACAGAGTACTAGAAGCCCTAGCCTCAGCAATCAGACAGCAAAAAGAAATTAAAGGCATCCAAATCAGCAAAGAAGTCGTCAAACTCTCACTCTTTGCAGATGATATGATACTATATGTGGAAAACCCAAACGACTCCACTCCAAATCTGCTAGAACTTGTACAGGAGTTCAGTAAAGTGTCAGGATATCAAATCAATGCACAGAAATCAGTTGCATTTCTTTACACCAACAACAGGACAGAAGAAAGAAATTAAGGAGTCAACCCCATTTACAATTGCACCCAAAACCATAAGATACCTAGGAATAAACCTAACCAAAGAGGCAAAGAATCTGTATTCAGAAAACTATAAAGTACTCATGAAAGAAATTGAGGAAGACACAAAGAAATGGAAAAATGTTCCATGCTCATGGACGGGAAGAACAAATACTGTGAAAATGTTTATGCTACCTAAAGCAATCTACACGTTTAATGCAATCCCTATCAAAATCCCATCAGTTTTTTTTAAAGAAATGGAACAAATAATTCTAAAATTTATATGGAACCAGAAAAGACCTTGAATAGCCAAAGGAATATTGAAAAAGAAAGCCAAAGTTGGTGGCATCACAATTCCAGACTTCAAGCTCTATTACAAAGCTGTCATCATCAAGACAGCATGGTACTGGCACAAAAACAGACACATAGACACAATGGAACATAATAGAGAGCCCAGAAATAGACCCTCAACTCTATGGTCAACTAATCTTCGACAAAGCAGGAAAGAATGTCCAATGGAAAAAAGAGAGTCTCTCAACAAATGGTGTTCGGAAAATTGGACAGCCACATGCAGAACAATGAAACTGGACCATTTTCTTACACCACACATGAAAACAGACTCAAGATGGATGAAGGACCTCAATGTGAGAAAGGAATCCATCAAAATCCTTGAGGAGAATACAGGCAGCAACCTCTTCGACCTCAGCCGCAGCAACATCTTCCTAGGAACATCGCCAAAGGCAAGGGAAACAAGGGCAAAAATGAACTATAGGGACTTCATCAAGATCAAAAGCTTTTGCACAGCAAAGGAAACAGTCAACAAAACCAAAAGACAACTGACAGAATGGGAGAAGATATTTGCAAATGACATATCGGATAAAGGGCTAGTGTCCAAAATCTATAAAGAACTTATCAAACTCAGCACCCAAAGAACAAATAATCCAATCAAGAAATGGGCAGAGGACATGGACAGACATTTCTGCAAAGAAGACATCCAGATGGCCAACAGACACATAAAGTGCTCCACATCACTTGGCATCAGGGAAATATAAATCAAAACCACAATGAGATACCACCTCACACCAGTCAGAATGGCTAAAATTAACAAGTGAGGGAAAGACAGATGCTGGCGAGGATGCAGAGAAAGGGGAACCCTCCTACACTATTGGTGGGAATGCAAGCTGGTGCAACCACTCTGGACAACAACATGGAGGTTCCTCAAAAAGTTTAAAATAGTGCTAACCTATGACCCAGCAATTGCACTACTGGGTATTTACCCTAAAGATACAAATGTAGTGATCTAAAGGGGTACATGCACCCAAATGTTTATAGCAGCCATGTACACAATAGCCAAACTATGGAAAGAACCTAGATGTCCATCAACAGATGAATGGATAAAGAAGATGTGGCGCATATATACATATATATATATATATATATATATATATAATGTAATACTATGTAGCCATCAAAAGAAATGAAATCCTGCCTTTCTTGACAATTTAAATGGAACTAGAGGATATTATGCTTAGTGAAATAAGTGAATTAGAGAAAGACAATTATCATATGATGTCCCTGATATGAAGAAGTTGAGAGGCAACATGGGGGTGGTTGGGGGGAAGGAAAAGAATAAATGAAACAAGATTGGATTGGGAGGGAGACAAACTCTAAGAGACTCTTAATCTCACAAAATAAACTGAGGGCTGCTGGAGGGAGGGGTGTAGGGAGAGGGTGGTGGGGTTATGGACACTGGGGAGGGTATATGCTATGGTGAGTGCTGTGAAGTGTGTAAACCTGGTGATTCACAGACCTGTACCCCTGGGCTAATAATATATTATATGTTAATAAAAAATTATTTAAAAAAAAAGAATGTTTGGATCAACCAGGAAATCAAAGAAGATTAAACAATTCATGGAAACCAATGAGAATGAGGAAACTTCGGTCCAAAACCTATGGGATACAGCAAAGGCGGTCCCAAGGGGGAAATTCATAGCCATCTAAGCCTCCCTCAAAAGAAAACCCCAAAAATCCAGATTACACCAGCTGTCTTTACACCTCAAATAACTGGAGAAGTTATATCAACAACAAATTAAGCCAACTCACACACAAGAAGGGAAATAAGATTAGAACAGAGATCAATCAGATAGAAACTAGAGATACAGTAGAACACATCAATGAAACCAGAAGCTGATTTTTTTAAAGAATATGATCAATAAACCATTGGCCAAACTAATAAAAAAAAAAAAAGTGAGGACCCAAATTAAAAACTACGAATGAAAAGGGTAAGATCACGACTAACACCAAGGAAATAGGAACAATAATCAGAAATTATTATCAACAGTTATATGCCAATAACTTAAGCAACCTAGAAAAAATGGATCATTCCTGGAAACCTATAAACTTCTGAAACTGAATCAGGAAGAAATTGACAACCTGAATAGACCAATATCTAGTAATGAGATTGAAGCAGTGATTAAAACAAAAACAAAAACAAAAACTCCCAATAAACAAGAGCCCATGACCTGGCAGATTCCCTGGAGAATTGTACTAAAGATACAAAGTAGAAATAATACCTATTCTCCTGAAGCTGTTTCAAAAAATAGAAACAGAAGGAAAATTTCCAGATACTTTTTATGAAGCCAGTATTACCCTGATCACCAAACCAGACTCCACCAAAAAGGAGAATTTCAGACCAATATTCCTGATGATTATGCATGCTAAGATTCTCAACAAGATCCTAGCTAATAGGATCCAACAGTGTATTTAAAAGATTACCCACCATAACCAGGTGGGATTCATCCATGGGATACAAAGGTGGTTCAACATTTGCAAATCAATCAATGTGATAGAACAAATCAGTAAGAGAAGAGAGAAGAACCACATGGTCCTTTCAATTGATGCAGAAAAAGCATCTGACAAGATACAGCATCTGTTCCTGATTAAAATAATTCAAAGTACAGGGATAGAGGGAACAAAAAACAAAAAACCCACAGCAAATATCATCCTCAATGGGGAAAAGCTGACAGCCTTCCCTTTGAGATCAGGAACACAACAAGGATGCCCACACTCACCACTCTTGTTCAACATAGTATTAGAAGTTCTAGCAACAGCAATCAGACAACAAAAAGAAATAAAAGATACTCAAATTGGCAAGGAAGAAGTCAAACTCTCTCTCTTCAAAGATGACATGATACTTTATATGGAAAACTCAAAAGACTCCACCCCCAAACTACTAGAACTCATACAGCAATTCAGTAATATGGCAGGATACAAAATCAATGTACAGAAATCAGTTGCTTTCTTATACACTAACAATGAAAACACAGAAAGGGAAATGAGAGAATCGATTCCATTTACTAGAGCACCAAGAACCGTAAGATACCTGGGAATAAACCTAACCAAAGAGGAACTACAGAACACTCATGAAAAAACTGAAGGAAACACAAAAAGACGGAAAACCATTCCATGCTCATGGATTGGAAAAATAAACATTGTTAAAATGTCTATACTGCCTAGAGCCATCTATACTTTCAATGCCATCCTGACCAAAATTCCACCAGCATTTTTCAAAGAGCTGGAACAAACAATCATATACTTTGTATGGAACCAGAAGAGACCCCACATTGCTAATGAAATGTTGAAAAAGAAAAACAAAACTGGGGGCATCACACTGCCTGACTTCAAGTGTTACCACAAAGCTGTGATCACCAAGACAGCATGGTATACTGGCAGAAAAAGACACACAGACCAGTGGAACAGAGTAGAGAGCCCAGATATGGACCCTCAATTCTGGGATCAAATAATCTTCGACAAAGCAGGAAAAAACATACAGTGGAAAAAAGAAAGTCTCTTCAATAAGTGGTGCTGGGAAAATTGGATAGCTACATATAGACCATTCTCTTACACCATACACAAAGATAAACTTGAAATGGATACAAGACCTCAACATGAGGAAGGAATCTATCAAAATCCTAGAGGAGAACATAGGCAGTAACCTCTTTGACATCGGCCACAGCAACTTCTTTCAAGATATGTCTCCAAAGGCAAAGGAAACAAAAGCAAAAATGAACTTTTGGGACTTTATCTAGATCAAAACCTTCTGCACAGCACAAGAAACAGTCAACAAAACAGAAGGGCAACCCACAGAATGGGAGAAGATATTCACAAATGACACTACAGACAGAGGGCTGATATCCAAGATCTATAAAGAACTCCTCAAACTCAGCACACACAAAACAGATAATCACATCAAAAAATGGGCAGAAGACATGAACATTCATTTCTCCAAAGAAGACATACAAATGGCTAACAGACACACGAAAAAAATGTTCATCATCATTAGCCATCAGGGAGATTCAAATCAAAACCACATTGAGATTCTACCTTGTGCCAGGTAGAATGGCCAAAATTAACAATACAGTAAACAACATGTGTTGGAGGGGATGTGGAGAAAGGGGAGCCCTCTTACACTGTTGGTGGGAATGCAAGTTGGTGCAGCCACTTGGGAAAACAGTGTGGAGGTTCCTTAAGAAATTAAAAATAGAGCTTACCTATGACCCTGCAATTGCACTACTAGGTATTTACCCCAAAGATACAGATGTAGTGAAAAGAAGGGCCATCTGTACCCTTGTTCATAGCATTGTTCATAGCAGCAACGGCCATAGTTGCCAAACTGTGGAAAGAATCAAGATGCCCTTCAACAGACAAATGCATAAAGAAGATATGGTCCATATAAACAATGGAGTATTATGCCTCCGTCAGGAAGGATGAATACCCAGCATGGATGGGACTGGAAGAGATTATCTGAATGACAAGAAGTCAAGCAGAGAAAATCAATTATCATATAGTTTCACTTCCTTGTGGAGCATAAGGAATAACACAGAGGACACTGGGAGATGGAGCAAAGAAGTGAGTTGGGGGAAATCAGAGGGGGAGACAAACCATGAAAGACTGTGGACTCAGAAACAAACTGAGGATGTTGGAGGGGAGGGGGTGAGGGGTTGGGTGAGCCTGGTGGTAGGTATTATGGAGGGCATGTATTGCAGGGAACATGGGTGTGGTGCATAAACAATGAATTGTGGAACACTGAAAAGAAATAAAATAAAATGGGGGGAAAAAAGAAATGCAAATTCTTAGGTCCTACCTGACCTATTAAATGAGACACACTGATTAAAAAAATGCATATGAATTGGTTAAAAATCTGACTATTTTTAGAAATACCAAAAGGCTATTACAAAGATATTAGTTGGGGCTGAAATCTAATTTTATTGACCTTACAACTGGGTATTACAATTATAAATTGATGTGTCTCTGCCATAGTCTACCTTGTGGGTAAGAATTTTGTTGGACTTTACCATTCATCTTCACACGTCTAAATACTGTGCTTGGCAATTTTTAAAAAAATAATAAGCCATGATAGGATAAATCCTGTAAGCCAGTTCCCCTTAAAATAAAAGTTTAAAAGCTGCTTTTCTACAAGTCAATTCAGTTTTTTCTAGGACCCATTTGATGGTTGAGACACTAGTCAGTAATATCCATTTTATCCTTTCCAGTGATTTCTATATTGCTTTAATCAGTTTTTCTTATTCTTCCAAGAAATTCTAAGCAATGCTTTGATTTTGTAGCATATTTAAAATTTAACAGTACCATGATCATAGTTGATAATAACAAACATGCATACTAAAATTTTAATTAATACTAATATATGTGATAATACTGTTATTTATTAAACATAATAAACATTTATTATTTATTTTTTTAAGATTTTGTTTATTTATTTGACAGAGATTACAAGTAGGCAGAGAGGCAGGCAGAGAGAGAGAGAGAGAGGGAAGCAGGCTCCCCGCCAAGCAAAGAGCCTGATGCGGGGCTCGATCCCAGGACATTGAGATCATGATCTGAGCCAAAGGCAGAGGCTTTAACCCACTGAGCCACTCAGGTGCCCCAAACATAATAAACATTTAAAATATTTAATTGATTTGCAGACTAAAATATCTTGAAGAAAAGCAAAGAACTCAAAGGATGAAACATTCAAAAAACCAATTTTTAAAAGAAATCTCTGTCACAAGAAGATTTCTGATGTAAACACTGACATGATTAATTGTGGGAATCTTGAGCCCAAATTGGGTCACAATTCCAGCTCTGCTTGTTGCTAATCCTGTGACTTGAATTACTTCACTTCTCTAAGCTTTAATTTTCTCATCCTTCAAATAGGGATATCCATATTACTATTTCATAGAGTAGCTTTGAGGATTAACTGAGATAATGCATAAAAAGTACCCAGCAAAATGCTTGATGTTATAAAAAATATTTATACTATCTAAGTCATATATATAACTACCATGGAAACAAAAATGGGCCCATTCTTTAAGTGGAAGATAAAAACCGATGTTATTAGAAGTATATTTTTTAAAAATTAAGGAATGGATTCCTGTCACTTTAAATACAACATTAATAATAATGATAAGTGCCTACTCTAAGTAGAAGGCTTACTATTTAAGAGTTATGACCACATTCCTATTGGCAAATAAAGTGACAGATTCCTAGGAATACACAAAAATACCGACCATCTACTTACATTATTCTTTTTTTAAGAAAAGCAAATTAAATCTTATTTAGCCTGACTCAAGGCTTACTGATTTTATTGATCTTTACAAAGAACTAGCTTTTGATTTCATCAATATTCTTTATTGACTCCCTTTTTTCAGATTTATTGATTTCTGACCAAATGCTTATTGCTTTTCTTCTACTTACTTGGGATTTAATTTGTTCTTCCTTTCCTAGTTTCCTAAATGGAAACTCAGGTTATTGATTTTAGATCTTCCCTTTTTTCTAATATATTTATTCAATACTATAATTTTTCCTCTAAGTGCTGCTTTCGGTACATCCCACAAATTTTTGATTTTATATTTTCACTTAGTTTAAAATATTTTTCATTTCCTCTGAGATTCCTTCTTTGACCATGTGTTATTTAGAAGTGCGTTGTTTAAATTCCATGAATTTTTTGTATTTTCCTTTTATCTTTCTATTGCTGAATTCCAGTTTAATTCCCTTGTGGTCTGAGCAGACATTGTATGATTTACATTCTTTTAAGTTTGTTAAGGTATGTTTTATGGTCCAGAATGTGGTTTGTCTTGTGAATGTTTCATGTGAGTTTGAGAAGAGTGTATATTCTGCTGTTGTGGGATGAGGTAGTCTATAGATGTCACTTATAGCCTAGATTGATGTTATTATTGAATTTAACTCTTTCTGATCTTCTGCTTGCTAGAACTGTCCATTTCTGACAGAGGGTTATTGAGGTCTCCAGCTATAATAGTGGATTCCCCTGTATTTTTTGTTTTTTTCCTTGTAACTCCACCAATTTTTGCCACATACACATTTATCTTTCTGGAGAACTGACCTCTTTATCAATATATGATTACATTCTTTATTCCTGATAACTTTCTCTGTTCTGAATGAAGTCTGCTGTGTCAGATATAAAGCTCTTCTTGCTCTTTTAAAATTTTTTCTTAAATTTAAATTCAACTAGCCAACTTGAGAGTTTCCTCAGTCATTTCCAGTCTGATGAGCCCATCAAAGGCATTCTTCATCTCTTTAATTTCTAGCATTTCTTTTGGTTCTTGGAATTTCCATCTCTATACTTACATTTTCCCCCTGTTCTTGGATATCATGTACTTTATGCATTTGAGCCTAATATTAATCATAATTATTTTAAATTCCTAGTCTGATTATCTCAGTACCACTGTCCTGTCTGGTTCTGATGCTTGCTATGTCTCTTAAAGTTGTGTTTTCTGCCTTTTGGTATGCCCTCTCATTTTTTTCTTCCTGATAGCCAGACACTATATTCTGTGTAAAAGGAACTTCTGTAAACAGGCCTTTAGCAGTAAGGTGGTGAGGTATAGGGGAATAGGAAGCAATCTATAGCCCTATAATTAGGCCTCAGCCTTTTAGTGTCTCATGAACTTCAGAAGTGTTTCTCCAGTTTTGTTTTTCTTGCCCCAGTTGGGACAGGATGGCTAGAATGGGCTGCAGTTGGGTATTTCTCTTTCCCCAAGTCAGTTAGGTCTGATTAACCAAGTCTCCCCTGAGGATAGTCCTTGTTAAGAATAGAATGCTCTGGAGTATTTAAAAATGGTTCCTTTTTTCCCCTGGTTACCACTGCTGGAATAAAGGATTTTTTTTCTCCAATATTCATTGTGGGAATCATGTAAAGCTGCTGGAGGTAAATCTCAGAATACTGTCATGTCTCTACCTTCAAACTTTCTACTTGGTACATTTGTTAAGATTTGGTTTTAGGCTTTTTAGAATGGTATGAATTAGGCCTTATTTTGGAATGTGGTCCTTACTCCTAAAATGCGGTTTTATCTCACATCTAATTTTGTATGTTTTCAGATTTAATGTTGGTGGTGTTAACAGATGTTAACAAGATCTCTGGACTGCGGCTGAACTGGACTCTCAACACCACCCTCAGCACTACTTGACTTCTAGAATTTCTCTTCCATTTTTGACCCCATAACAGTTGTTTTCTGTTAATCCTTGAGTAGTTTTGCACTATGCATGTACAGTACCACCTTCACAGATTTCTGGATCCCAACTCTTCAGAGCTTTTTCCCACGTGGTACCCTTCTTTGCAGATGCCAGTAGCTTCAAAGGCCCCAAACATTATATTCTGCTTAGACACCTGCTTTCACAGTTGGGAAATTATGTCCAGGCAGAGAGGAGTCTATGAAACCATGAGGCCCACCTCATAACTTTCCCTTCTTCCAGTGACTGCAGACATGTGCTGCCTGTTAGTCCAGTGCTAGAAAAATATTTGCGTTATATTTTTTGCCTGGTTTTATTACTGTTTATAAGGAGATGGCTAGTTTGTTATCAGTTCATCCATAATAGCTGAAAGTAAAAGTCCTAATATTTAATATTGTTGGTTAAAATATTCCATTTTGTCTATTTCCTCCTTTTTTTTTTTCATATATATCTACATTCCAGGCTAAATCTTTCTTCCTTAAAAGATTGTATTCAGACTACTATATATACTGGTGGGATACAGTACGGAATATATATTTTGTGGTTTTCTTCCTTCAGTTCCTGAGTAATAGAGGTGATAGGAATATCTTTTGGTATTCATAACCAGACCCTTTCAACCATAACTGAGTTTATGCTAATGAGGTGACTCTTGGTGGGCCCCTAGATAGCTTCTGCCTAGAATATGGTTGCCAGAGAAACCCACCAGGGAACTTACAGCCCTGTCCCTAGCACTGAGGGGATAAGAGAAGGGCTGCTGATTGAATTCAAACACCAGTGGCCAATGATTTAATCAATCATGCCTGTGTAATAGAAACTTGATTAAAAACAAACAAAACAAAACAAAAAACACCGTTAAATGGTGGGGTTTGGAGAAATCTGAGTTGGTGAGCATACTGAGGGGGCCTCAGGGTGGCGTACTGAGAGAAAGCATGAATGGTCCCTGCCTCCGTCTCATACCTTGTTCAGTGCATATACTCCATTGGGTTGTTCCTGAGCTGTATCTTTTAATAAATTGGTTATAGTAAGCAAAATGCTTTCCTGCACTTTACCAGCAC
This sequence comes from Enhydra lutris kenyoni, assembly GCF_002288905.1. Classification (NCBI taxonomy): domain Eukaryota; kingdom Metazoa; phylum Chordata; class Mammalia; order Carnivora; family Mustelidae; genus Enhydra; species Enhydra lutris. The sequence continues at coordinate 5,410,438 of NW_019154126.1, forward strand.
TTGTGCTTGGTACCTGAAGTGGGGGCCATCTTGTGGACTGAGCCCTTTAACTTATGGGATCTGATGTTAATTCTAGTTAGAATTGAATTAAATCGTTAGACACCCCACTGGTGTCTGGAGAATTGGCGAATTGGTTGGTGTGAGGAAAATACCCACACAATTGGTATCATAAGTGTCGTGAGTAAACCAGTTCAGACCCGGTTTACTGGAGACAGTCTGGGATAATTTATCCTGCGCCAAGTGTGCCCCTCTGATATTCAAACATGTTCCAAGCAGGAGAATAAATTATATGGTCACTTTACTTAGCTATATAACCCTGCTCAGGTGTAGTTAATCCACAATAGTAACTTTTTAATGTAAATCTCAATTGCCATATGTCCCCAAGGGGACTGGGCATGTGAAACCCCTCTAGGTTAGTTTTATTCAAATGGATTGATATAAAAGTGGAATGCTAAGGAGTATGCTAAACATGACAAAAATGCTATACCTAAGTTGCAACATCAATTAAAGATGCTTTGAAAAGCATTATATAGAGAGAAAAACAGTTATAGTATGGTATACACTGTAATTTTTACTAACTTTTTCAAGATAAAGTAGGAGACTATCAGGAAATGCCATACTTGGAATTAGTTGCTTCAAGCTGCACCCCTAAGCTTCTCAAGGGAAATGCATTTGTTTCTTTCTGCTACTAGGGCTCTTCCGATGGGGAAGAAAAAAAAACGTTTGAGGAACACTTACTTCTAGGTCATATGAAGGCATTTTTCAAATCTTACCCAGCTTTTAAAATTGCTCTCTGTGCCTTTCCTCTGCCCATTCACCTCTCAAAGATCTTTTATCACTCATTACTTGGCACAGCTGTTATAACTTTTCTGTTAAAGATATATATGTATATATAGATACAGAGGTATATATCTCTATCTCTCTCTCTATATATATATAAAATCTCCAACACATTTTAGGTCTTCAACAACAAAGCAATGCATACTTCTCTCCCTGTACTACTGAATCAGAAAGAGTGAGAGGCCATTCATAGGTTATCTCATTCAACACAGAAAATAACTCTATGAAAAAATGTACTATTATTATTATGTCCTTTAGTATTATTTTTTAAAATATTTTATATATTTATTTGAGAGGGAGCGATAGTGAGAGAGCACAAGCAGGCAGACGCCTAACCAATTGAGTCACCCAGGCACCCCTATTTTTGTTTTAAAGCACACATGTGCCAGACACTATCCTGAATGCCAGGGATACAGACATAAATATGTACTCAGCCCTGTAATTGAGAAACTGACAAAGGAAGCTTTAAAACCTACTTTAGACATAAAATATTTTACATTCTACAAATAGGTTGGGTCATTGGTTAACCAAAAGTTGGAAACAATGTAACAGATGAGACACTGGAATGAGCTCCCCTATTAATAATCCTAGCCAGCAGCTACAGGCCAATGCCCTCCCTAATGAACTGCTGAAAAAGGAAATACTAACCTTTGGATGTGTCTCAGAGAAAATAAAAGAAAAAACAGTGTCATATTTTAGAAAGAAAAGAAAGGGAAAGTGGGGAAAACTTCATCTACATTCAACATAGTAAAACTTTGCTTTTCCTTATTTTGCATGAACTACAAAACTTTCATTTAGTCAACAAAAGAAATGCAAATGAAAGAAAACCAGGGTTTGTTTTTGTAGGAAAAAAAAAAGATGTTGTTTAATGCACTGTTTAGGAGTTAAGAAAATAATTTGATTCCTACCTATTTCTTATATACTAAATTCAGAAATCATTGTCCAGGATTTTATAAGATCAGTGAAACCATTAAATATGAAAAAATGATGAAAATTATCGGATAATGTCCTTTAGTGATAATTGACATATAGTTTATTCCAAGTTCTAATCTGTACCAGATAACTGTCTATAAACTATCAAAATATAATTAATTTTTATAGGATCTGTACTTACCCCAAATAGACAATAAGCAGTTTTATGAACTATTGCTTTTCTACATATGTACCAAAGGCTAATTATGAGGCTGGTAGTTATGAGATTATTATTTGTAGTCAGACATTTCATTTATATTCTAATTTTACTACTTGTTAGCTTTGAGGAAGTTAATGACTTTGAGAAAGTTAATAAAATGTTTGATCCTCAGGCCCACTGTCTGAGAATAATATCCTCATGGAATTTTTTTCTTAAAATCGACAGTGCTACCTGACCTATAGTATTAAAAAATGATTATCATATATTAGATGAATAAGGTCTACTAACACAACTGTTTTGGTCTCACCATGGAATCTTTTCATGAAGTAAGATCTTTGAAAACGCTAATTTTAAGATTTTATTCCTTAACATATGAAACTGCCTTGCTTGTAAGCATAAAATAGTATAGGTATAAATTTATATAAGTATAAATGACCCCCTATCAGTGCACATGGCCCAAATGAATGAACTGCTTCCCCGTATCCTTCTCTGACACCCGTAAGTAAAACTCTGAAGATGTTAGCTCCTTTCAACAAAGCTGACTGATGGGCAGTTATGGTGAACATCTGTTGAACCTTAGTACATACTTCATTGTCTCTATCAAATGAATAACAACAGGGCTTCTTTGGCAGATCAGGTATCTAGTATGAGTTCAGGAAGACACTATCTCAGGAGATCTCTGGTGTCCATACTTAGCAGCTCTATAAGCTTACAAAGCACTACCCTTGAGTCTTTTCAGCCCTTCAAATCAAGAGTTTGGAGAGGAAGTGTTCAGGCAGGGTCTTGTAGAAAACAGATGACATAGACAATTTGGTTTATTGAGGAGGGTTTGTTAAAGGGAATTTTTGTAGAAGTGAAGGAAAGGTTTAGGCAAAGCAACAATGGGTGGAACAGTAAACCAGGACAAGTACCAGTGGGAAGTGGAAGAGGCAAAAGGAGAGAGCTCTTTCCTGAGCTCAAAATAGAATTGTGGCAGGAAGGGCTCCCTGTCAGAAGCAATGTGTCAGAAGTAGTTAGGTAGTCAGTCTGTAAGAGCCCAGAAGGGATTGGGCCAGGGAAAACACTCCTTATACCCTCTGATCTCTACCAGTGTATCCCACTGGCTGAATTCAATTAGAAGTCAAAGGGCAAAGGAACCTGTTTATACAGTCCATGAAGGTTAGCATCAGGCACAGACTGTGGAAAAAGACGGTGGAGAATAGGGAGGATGGAATATATGCTTCAAAGAGGGGACTGAATATGCATATTTCTAGTGCAAAGTTTTTATAAGTTTAATATAGGGTTTAAGCTTGAAATATATCATTTAAAGGTCATTTAAAAATACAACTTAAATGACCAAGATCAGTTTTCATTTTGAGGGAGAATATTATTCAACTCAAAGATAATCTCCAGTTCTTACCATTACAAGCTTACTTGTTATGACCAAAAATAAAAGGACAGGGTTTAGAGGTATGGACTGTAACACAATTTGGGTCATTTAACATATATCAGTATTGAATTTACAATTTAACTCTGGGAAAGTCAGGCCTAGTGACTAGGAAATATTTTGTAAAGTACACTTGTCATAAAATTTAGGCTGCTTGTAACAGGCAGCTTGCATAAGAAACAGGTAAATCCACATTAGATTATAAGTAGAGGAACACAGCTGCAATGCTCACTCTTCTAACAAAAGCTTTCCACTCTAGGAAGGTAGCAAAAGGCTCTAAGATTCCTTGAAGGTCTTATTGTTCCATTCTTTGTTTATTGGGTCCTATAATTTGTAATGGAGAACTAGAACATAAACAAAAAGTCCTAAGCAAAGTCCATATTGTAAAGGGAAAATTTTTAATTTCCTCAATATGAAAACAAAATTATTCATATGTCTCAAGATGATGTCTTTGCTTCTAGGAACCACACTCTTATAAAGTATTATCTACTTCTGTCTTCTTTTTGTATTTAAGAATAAACCTTTTCCTTTTTCCTGTAAAGTCTTTGTCTAATAATATAAGGGTAATGCGTGTACATATAATTATTACTTAACATCGTGATATGTAGTCACTTTAGCCATTTTATCTAACAATAAGATTTTGAATGTTAATTCTAAATGTCATTATGCATTACTTGTGGTTTATCAGATTTATTATACCATGTATGTTATCATACAAAAACATAACCTACCAAAGAAACTATACTAAATATATCTTTGGAAGAACCAGAAAGCAATTAACAAAATGAAAATAAGTATGCAACTATCAATAATTACTTTAAATTTAAGTGGACTAAATACCCCAATCAAAAGGTATAGGGTGGTTAAATGGATTAAAAAAAAAAATCTTTATGCTGCCTAAAGAGACTTGCTTCAGTTCAAAAGACACACACAGACTGAAAGTGAAGGGATGGAAAAAGATACTCTATTCAAATGGAAACAAAAAGAAAGCTGGAGTAGTAATACTCATATCAAATAAAATAAGAGTTTAAAACAAAGACTATAGCAAAGGACAAAGAAGGATACCACATAAAGAGGTCCATCTAAGGAGATATGACATTTATAAATATTCATGCACCCAACATTTACATATATGTTGGAGTGCCTAAACATATAAAGCAAATAGTAATAGACATAAAGGGAGAAACTGACAGTAATAAAATAATAGGAGAAAACTTTAATACTCCACTTACATCAATGGGTAGATCATCCAGACAGAAAATAAATAAGGAAAACTGCCTTTAAATGACACATTAGGCCAGATGGATTTAATAGATATATACAGAACACTTCATCCAACAACTACAGAATACACATTCTTTTCAAGTGCACATGGAATATTCTCCAAGATGGATCACATGTTAGGCCACAAAACAAGTCTCAAAAATTCAAGAAGACTGAAATCATATCAAGCATTTTTTTCCAACCACATGGTATGAAACTAGAAATCAATTTTAACAAGAAAATTAGAAAAACACAAACATGTGGAGACTAAAGACTATGCTATGAAACAACCAATAAGTCAACAAAGAAATTAAAGAAAAAAATGCCTTGAGACAAATGTAAATGGAAAAACAACTTTTTAAAATTTATGAGGTATAACAAAACTACTCTAAGAGGGAAGTTAATACTGATTCAGGCCTACCTCAAGAAATAAGAAAGTCCCCCACCAACAAACCTAACATTTTACCTAAAAGAAGTAAGAAAAAAAAAAGAAAGAAAACATAGGCAGTAAGCTGTGTGATATCAGTCTTAGGAATATTTTGGGGGGGCAGTCTCCTCAGATAAGGGCAATGATAGCAAAAATAAACAGGTGGGATTACATCATACTAAAAAGCTTCTGTACAGTGAAGTACACCATCAACAAAATGAAAAGGTAATTTACTGAATGGGAGAAGATATTTGCAAATCATACAGTTGATGAGGGTTTAATATCCAAAATATACGGAATTTATACAACTTAATATTAAAAAAAACTACCTCATTAAAAAATGGGCAGAGGACTTGAATAGACACTTTTCCAGAGAAGACATACAGATGACCAAGAGACACATGAAAAGATGCTCAACACCACTAATTACTAGGGAAATGCAGATCAAAACCATAATATCACCTTATACTTGTTGAATTGGTTTTTATCAAAAAGACAAAAAAATAATAAGTACTGGTGAGTACGTGGAGAAAAAGAAACCCTTGTACACTGTTGGGTGGGAATGTAAATTGGTGCAGCCTCTATGGAAAACATTACAGAAGTTCCTCAAAAAATTAAAAATAGAAATGCCATATGATCCAGCAATTCCACTTCTGGATATTTATCCAAAGAAAATAAAAACAAAATTTGAAGAGATACAGTCTGCCTTATGTTCACTGCAGCATTATTTAAATAGCCAAGATAATGGCTAAGAAGCAACCTAAGTATTCACTGATAGATGAATAGATAAAATGTGGTGTTATGTTTGTGTGTGTGTGAGTACACGTGTGTGTGTGCATGCGCACACACACACACACAGGAATATTACTGAGCCATAAAACAGAAATGAAATCTTGCCATTTGTAACCACATGGATGTACCTAGACAGTATTATGCTAAGTGAAACAAGTCAGAGAGACAGACACAAACACCATGTGATTTCACTTATCTGTGGAATCTAAAAATACCATGCGATTTCACTTATCTGTGGAAACAAATGAACAGACAGAATGGAAACAGACTCAAAGATACAAGAAACAAACTGTTGGTTACCAGAGGGAGGAGGATTTGGGGGGGAAGCAAAACGGGTGAAGGTGATTATGAGGTACAGATTTCCAGTTATAAAATAAATAAGGCATGGGGTATAATGTGCAGTATAAGGAATGCCGTCAAATACTGTTAACAACCCTGTATGGTGACAGAAGGTAACTGACTTATTGTGGGTATCATTTTGTAATGTATAAAAATATCGAGTTACTATGATGTACACCTGAAACTAATAGGATATTGTAGGTCAGTTATACTTCGATATAAATTTTGGGATGTTTAAGTCTTATAAGTTTATGATAAACATAATTTTGGCACATTTAAATCTGATAATTTTAGCCTTTTTCTCTTATTCAAGCCTAAATTGTTTCTTCCTTTGGGATCATTAGTAAAAATTAATATACAAGATAAATACAGATGGCGCTAAGATGATAATATGAGTAGAGAGCAATTCCTAGATGTCTTCTAGTTGGATATGAAAACTATGTATCACTATTTTTTTAATAATAAAACTCCACATTGGGGAGCGTATGTGCTATGGTAAGTGCTGTGAATTGTGTAGGAGTGATGATTCACAGACCTGTACCCTTGAAACAAATAATACATTATACATTAATTTAAAAAAAATAAAAATAAAACTCCATTTTTCTGACAATTTCCTTATTAGCTTTTTTCATTTAAAAAAATTATTAAATAATTTCCACATTTCAGCTCTTTTGCTGAATACCATGAATGCAGTTATTTCTAAACTGTGCAGAAAGGGGGAAGGAGGAAACTAGATAAATTCAAGAAATTAAATAAAAGGAACTTTTTAACCACAGAATAACAGTGACCCAAAGAGATATGTATTAGAATTAGGTGCTACTGGATACCACATATTCCAAAATAGCATAGTGCTATGAAACTCTACAAAATAATCTGATACAAAATACGGTCAGGGCACAAAAGAAGAATAACAAAATGTTCAGTGTTCAGTTTCAATTTTTGAAAGACCTCGTAGACATGTATTTATTTTTAAAACTAAAACCCCTTTTTCAGGGTTGCAGACACCCTTGGATACTACAATCTTAGACTTCAGGGAATACCACCTAAGGAGTTGAACATAAAGGAGCATGACCCCCTGGTGGGCATCATAGTCAATGGTGAATCACTGGTATGCACTGAGGACAGGAGGTGACCTGAGCAAAATTCAATTTAATTTAATTTGTGCAGCTTGGCTGTAGAATAGACTCTATCTCCACTACCACCAGTCCCGAAAAAAAAAAAATTTTCTGTTAATACAAAACGACATATTGACTCTTTAAGGCAGTTGCAACTCTGAGGTTTGATTAACGGTGACTTAAAGTATATCTTCTCTTGTTAAGTTAAAAACATTCTAATTATCTATTCTGAGAGCGATACAATGGTTAACTTCTGGTCAGAGGCATACGCACTGCAAATATGATAGAAAATACTGATGTTCAACTGTTTTACATTCACGCTCTCTTGTTTTAATTCTCTCTGCCAACAAAATAATTTGTGTATGTAATGTCTCACACTGATTTTATGCTAAAAGACTAGAAATGTGTGCTGATTTCTGTGTACTGAAGGAATGGAACACTGAGATGTCAGTGACCCCTTCCGGGATGTTGTGGAGAGTCTGAGTCTGATTTTGAAGTGTGATTCTAGTTCTGTTGATTGACTGGCTGATGGTGTATTTCCCAAAATGTATAGTTTGAGCTAGGGAACAGTTGCTTTAAAGGGTATGAGAACCTCCTTGTGTAGTGGGCAGAGTGTTATTTCAAAGGATTCTTGTGGGAATCAAAGAAATGTATCTGTTGAATTTAAACTACTTCATTTAAGCCATGTTCCCAGGATAGAGAAGACTGTATCCTGCCATGGTTCTGCAGAAAAATAAACACGGAAGTTTCATCGATTTATGTACAATTGAATCCTACTAGATGATAGAGTGGATGCTTTTTCTGAAATAAAAGCTGTCTCAAGACTAAATTTTTTTCTTTACTACATTTTTTTTTTTTTTTTGAGAAGAAAAAAGATGTATGTTTTGACAGCATATCTGTCTCTGTATTTGAACTTCTGGACCATTCCTCACTTCCATTTCCTAACTTTTACTTTCTGTTTAGTTGTATGTCTTTGGAGCTCTGACCTATTTCTTTTCTTTCTTTCTTTTTTCTTTTTTTCCTCAGATAAAGCAGAGTTTAAGAATTTAGTTTTCATGAGGCTTCAATTAAAAAAAACAAAAAACAAAACTAGCCTTCCTGTTACTCTGGTCACCCACATGACAAAAAGGAAGTTAAACTGTTTGCTGACATGTCTCTTATGGTTTTGAGTCTGAAGTTCCTTCACAAGGAGTCTTGCCAAACACTTGGCTTCCACAGACAATCTGTTGTGGGAGGTGACCTCATTGGAATCTAAGAGCAAAGGCTAAAAAAAAAAAAAAGGCCATAATAATTGCAAACAAACCCTACTCTGGTGAAGGATTGTTTGGTTCGCATTCCTAAAGTAGCTGGAAATATACTTCCTGGATAGTTTAATAGAATAGTAGGTTTCTTCTCTTAAAAACAACTTTTCTTCCAGACATTCAAGTTCCGGCTCACAGTGCCACCATCTTCCCGGTTATTAGAAAGGGCTTAGGATAATCTTTGATTCTTTCTTCTTCTCCATCATCCTTTACTCAAATTCAGTTAATTATTAAATTCTATCATGTCTTTTCCAAAATTAATCTTCTGCTACTTATGGCTTTACTTTTAGACTAGCGGTGTGTCTGTAAGTTTTACAATTAATTTCAGTCTCTCTAAACATTCCCTCCACTCTGTTTATCTTGTGCCTTTAACAAATTTGACATGTTTTCATAATTTATGGTGAGAAACCAATAAGGAAAAAAGAAGTGGCCGTTGGCACTTGATCTTATTTATTGCTTTGTCTAAATGCTTCCCTTGTTATCATACCCTCCAGCATGCCTTTTCTTGACCATTAAGAACTAAAACTTTTGCCTTCTCTCCTGAATTTTTTGATCTGTCATGTGGTGCTGTCTTTCTAGCACAAAGTGGCTCCTTTCTGGGAAAATGATCTTAACCTTGTTTTGGAGACTGCCTCTTTCCAGACATACCAGTACTATGACTTAAACCCAGATGCCCCCCGCCCCCATCATTGGGCTGGCATATCTGTTGATTCATCTGTTATTTCTGTAGAGGGAATGGGACATTTACCTTACCAAAATGGAATTTTGACCATTTGATTAATGTGGTTACAACCCATCAACGACTCCCCTTGGACTCTGATTCTGGAACCAGGTAGGCCCAAAATCCAATTTTTTCACTCCCAAAGTGGCAAGCTGTGAATTTCTCTGTGACTAAGTTACTTTATCTGATAACAACTGTTATCAGATAAACTGTTTGCAAATATTTCACTTTTGATTTTTGCCTTTGTGCTTAGAAGTAAAATCGATCTTTTTTGTTCTGTCCTTATCCACTATTGGTATCAACATTATTCTATCTCATAAAATGAGTAGGATGGTTTTTCCACCTCCTTTCATATGTCTGAAATAATTGGTAGAAAATAGGATTATTGTTCTATGAACATTTAGTAAGTAAACTTCATCTTACAAAATCATCAAATATAGGAGCTTCCTTTGAAATTATTTATTAAGTTAATATATATTTTCTTTTTTATATTTTATATCCTTTTATTAATTGCTTTTCTTGACTAATTTTTACAGATACACTTTGTTTTGCTTGCTATTTTTCTTACTCTTACTTATCGTTTTTCTTTTCCACTTACAGAGTCCTCCTTGACTTTTTTTTAAGGTTTTATTTAAATTGCTGTTAGTTAACATACTATGTAATATTAGTTTCAAGTGTACAATATAATGATTCACCACTTCCGCACAGCACCTGGTGCTCACCAGGACAAGTGCGCTCCATAATCCCCACCACCTATTTCCTCTATCCCCCCACCCACAAATGGTCCCTCTGGTAACTGTCAGTTTGTTATCTATAATTGAGTCCGTTTCTTTGTTTCCCTCTCTTCCCCCCACCCACTTTGCTTATTTGTTTTGTTTCTTAAATTCCACATATGAATGAAATAATATGGTATTTGTCTTTTTCTAATTGCTTATTTCGCTTAGCTAACTACTCTCTAGCTCCACCCACATCATTGTAAATGGCAAGATTTCATCTTTCTATTTCTGAGTAATATTCCAGTGTGTGTATCTGTGTGTGTGTCTTTGTGTATGCATGCACATATACATGTATTTTCATAATCTGTCTATTATAGATAATGCTGCTATAAACATTGCGGTGTATGTATTCCTTTGAATCAGTATGTTTGTATTCTTTGGGTAAATACCTATTTCTCATTTAAAATAGGAATGAAAAGGGGAAAGAATATAACAGGAGTAAAAGTGGATAAAAGAACTTCTAAAATAAAAAAGGAATTTGCACCTAGAACTACCCTCTGAACTCTTTCCTCTTCTCAATGCTATTCCTTTCCAGATTTTAGTTCTGACTTTTTAAAACAAGTTTTAAAAATGGGTACAATTTTTGGAGTTAATAGTTAATAAATATATAGAAGAGCTTACCAGTTTCTTTAAACATCACTGCTTTTGCATCCTCACTTTCATGTTGGGATAAAAGTTTCATTTTGCTTAAGTATTTACCAAGGAATTATTTATCAGAAGGTCTATGTATAGTAAATATTCCTAATCTCTGTATGATGGAGAATGTTTTTATTTCAGTTTTCCAGGGCATGCAATTCTAATTTGACAATTATGTTCCCTCAGCATCTTCCCTCTGTTATCATCTGGTGTTTATATTCCCTAGGGAGTTCCATGGTCAGTTTAATAAAACTTCAAAAGTACTGTGTGTATTTTCTTCTGCTTTTATTTATTTTTTTTTTAAAGATTTTATTTATTTATTTGACAGATAGAGACCAGAAGTGGGCAGAGAGGCAGGCAGGGAGAGAGAGGGGGGGAAGCAGGCTCCTACAAGCAGAGAGCCTGATACAGGGCTTGATCCCAGGACCCTGAGATCATGACCTGAGCTGAAGGCAGAGGCTTTAACCCACTGAGCCACCCAGGCGCCCCTTTCTTCTGTTTTTAAAATACTCCCTTTCTCCTGATATTGTGCGACTTTCCTATGCTACATTAAGGTGTGGATTTTAGTTTTTTTTTGTTTTGCATGTACATGTGCGTGTAGCATTTTATGTGCTAAATTTAAATCCATGATTTTATTCAAATCAGAAATATTCTCAGCCACTTTATGTTTTCAATATTGCTTTTCTAATATTCTATTTTTCTATGTTTTTAGAAATCATAGTGGCATATTTTGAAGCTCATAATCTGCCCTCTATATCTCTCTATATTTTAAGTATTATTTCATATTTTTATATCTTTTTGTCTTTCTGTTTTATGCTGAGTCATTTTAAAAATATCTTCAAATTTATTAATTCCCTCTTCAACTGTGTTCAACTTAGATTCTATTTTAAATTTCCATGATTACTTTTTCATCCAATTTTTTAAAAAATTATAGCTGCTTCATTATTAAAAAAACTTCTACATTTTATGGACTGTATTTCTTCTTTTAGATTTTTGAGGATCTTTAATGTACCTACTTTAAGCATATTTTAAATTGCTTTTTTAAATTTTTGGTTGGTTTGGAGTTGGTTTTGCTCATTGTCTCTTTTATCATTAGATTTTGTCTTATTGCCTTAGAGTTTTATTTTGTGAACTCATCCTGAATTGGAGTTCTCTCTCATGATTCTCCCCACGGAATGGTTTTAGGTTACTTTTCTTAGGTTGCTCTCCATTGTCCAAGTTTTAGTGTTTCAACGCTCCATGGCTGCCATGATATTACAGATCTCAAATATGTAGTACTCACTCCCATAGGTAGCCTGGGCCAAGTACTAGTTGCAGCGCAATCTGTGTTTTCGCTATGACAGGCATTCTCCTTCATAAAAAGTACAGATCAACACCACAATTGCAGTTTTTTTCATCCTGATTTCATGGGTGTAGAATCTTGCTTGCTACCTCGTTTCATATGTTTTTCCACCAAATTGGAATTATATCCAGTACCAGTTCTACAGGAGTCAGATGTCCAGTCAATTTGTCCTTTCTATAGTCCTTTTTTATTTGGTTTTAGCCAAGTACATCTCTGGAATCAAATGCATCTTACCAAATTTTTACAGCTTGTTTTTTTATGGCCTATTATTTTTTATAGCTGTGCAGTCATATTTGAGGACTCTGGTCTAGTTAATCCCACTCATTTTGTAGATGAGTTCTATGTAAGAGACTTCTCAGCACCTAGCCATATCCATTCTCTCCTTCTTCCTCACCAAAAGAAACCTGAAAAATGCCCAGCTAAGAAATTATTAAACCTGACATTGCATAAGCATGGCTTTTGGGATATAGTAAAAATAAACCCATTCTGTCTTCCATGGTCTTTAAATCTACTACATATAAATAAAAATTCCAGTAGGCCTCATGACTCTCTTGCTCAGTTTAGGTAAATGAGTAAGATGATCGTCACTTTAAGTGATAAAAGCATCATTTTGGTAATTTAAGTGCTCAATCTTATGTAATAATCAAAACCCCAAACTTAAGGTTGTGTTTCTTCCCTTCTCTTAGCAGAGACCAGCTTTAGGATGGTTGCCACATTTTGGGAACACGTGACTTGGCATTTTTCTTTCTCCCTCAGCCCCTCCCCTCCCACCGCTTCTGGTCCATCGCTGGGATCTGGGAAGGAGAAAAAGAACATCCTTCCTTGACTTGTGCTTCCAGTTCTCTGGGCCTTGCAAGCATGTAAAGAATCTTTGGATTTTTCAGAAGGCTGTTTTTGTCCTTTTAGTTTGGGGTCTCCTCAACTTCTAGCATAACCTCTCTGGTGAAAGATTTTTTGTTTGTTTGTTTAAAACCACCAGGATGACATTACTAATTGAGTATAATATTCTTTCTCCAGGATTTGTGTATTTGTGACCTACTTCTAGGGGAGGCATGCACTTTTTTTTTCAAGGTTCCAGCTACTGTTCCACTGTGCCCTGCCATTATAGGGTAAGAGCCATGGCCAAACACCTCAAGACATCTCATATGCATGACAAACACTAGTCCTATGATTTCTTACAACTCTAGGAACTATTATCAGTGATCTCTGAGACGTCTCTCTGAAGCCAATCTCCTTGTGCTATACCTTGAGGAACAGGATGGGACTCAACATGGGCAAGAAATCTTCACAAATCAACTCCCTCAAAAGTCCTCTGTCAACACTTTTAATAGTTTCAATGTTACACAAGCTGTCTAAAAATCAGTCTCTTTTAACTTGATGTTCTTATTGATCTTTACCTCTTACTCCAAACTTCCACTGAATAACTTCTCATAGTGTATTTCTTAGGCAAAGGAGGTATATTCGGAAATTGTTATGTGAGATTCTGGTTAAGCTCCCTTTTCCATTCTGGTTTGTTGTTGTTTTTTGTTTTGAGTTTGTTTGTTTTGAGTTGTTTAGGAAAGGGTTATGATGGAGTACCACCCCACACTGCAAATCAGGAAAAAATCACAAATTTGTTTTGGGCATCCCTGAACAAGTAAACTGACGTTAGTAATCATTTTTCCTAGAATTTTTATAAGAAAAAAATGTACCTTTAGGTTTAATTTCACTATAGCCAGATGTCTTTTACTAGAAGCTGAATGGGCTTTCTAATTGATACACATTCTAGAGAGAGGTTCAGAGAATTGCTGAGGTTGGTTGGTGGACTCAGATCTCTTTTGATGCCCTAATCTGTGGCCTGAGAGAACACTAAGGACTGCATCCTTATCTCTGTTCCTTTGTTGGCTTTCTGTTGGGTTTAGCCAATGGAAGACAGAAGCCAGAGTTTAGACAGTAGGAGGAGAGAAAATCTGAATATGTTTGTCTGTTTCCTCCAGCTTCTATGCCAGGTCAGTTGCTGCATCTTTCCCCAACTACCCTTTCAGCTTGAACCTCCCCCCGCCACCCCCTCACCCCCAACCAAACACACACACAGCTCTCACTGGGAACTGGTTATCTATGATCTACCCCTTGTCCCTCCAATTTAGGCTTTCTACTGCTGCCAGTCTATGAGAGTCTTATCATTCTTTTGTCATTAAGTTAATCTTACCTATACCCATCATTAAAGTAAGTATTCTTGAAAGTTTTGTTATGACATCCATCCGGGGTGAATTATCTTTCCTGGTAGGTCCCTGACTAACACTGCTATGTAAGTATTAAATGTAGTCAAGGCAGAACTTCTAATTCCAAGTCTAGTCTTCCTTTCCTTATACCACACAGTATTTCATTAAACTTGATTTTCAATGACTGTGTTTTATATATTGTGAAGTTTTACCATAAAAAACAAAGAAACTTGGCAAAATACTTGTCAATATGGATATGTATGTGTTCACTAGGGTGATTTATCCTAGTGAACAATATTTTATAAAATAATATATACCATTTATCAACATATACCTTTTTATTCTCATAGCTTATATTCCCTCAGCATCATAGAATGCATACATAACCAATAGAAAAATACAATGCATTATAATTTACCTTATTACAGAGAAATTTTATATTATCACTTTTAATTCCAACAAAATGAAGAGTAATATATGTAAAGCCTCATTTCCTATATTGAAGTCTTTTTTCAAACTAAACACATTTTTATTCTGACACTCTAACAAGAAAATCATGTTTTCAATTTTATCTACAAAGTTAAAAATGTCATTATTAGTATATATTTATTCCAAAATTTGAATTCTCCATGTATATTCAAAAAAGCATGCCCCTTTAGTCCTCAACATTATTAGATAGTAGTGACTCTAAAATGAAACGATTTGCTGTAAAGTGATCTTAAATGTTTTACTCTGGATCCTCAAGCAGTAAATTCAAAAGGGAATGCATTTCTCTTTGTTCAGTACCAAAATGCATGTTCTCTCCTTTTATCTTTTTCTTGCTGCCCCTGTGGCATTTGCTACAATGCATTTGTATATTCAGTTATTGCCCCATACATAGAGAATGAAAAGGCAAGTAGGAGTTGTATCAACACTATCATTGTAATTTCTAGAATATTATTTTTTTCTATATCGTGTGTTACATTTTCCAGTTTTTGCATGTATGTCTCTCACAATTCTTTATTTCTCTGTACATAGTAAACAGAAGGATAATGCGGATCTAGAGATTTATAGATTACATAAAATCTAGCTACTGATCATCAACAGTCATCACTTACTATTAAACTTGAAGACAAAAATAATTTCCATTGCCTCCTCCTTCCTCCTTGTGAAAATAAGGAAAATAAACTAAGTCTATGAAGAAAACAAAGAAGTACCCTACATCTCAGAGGTATAGATGGACAGCAGATTAAGGCAACGGCAAACATAAACTAGGGCTTTCAGAGGATAAGAAAAGTCCCACGGGGGTTTCAAAATTAAAATGCATTGAACTACTTAGATCTGTCAACATTTCACTAGTAAGAGGGATAGGTTCAAAAAGTTCTACCTCATTTGCTAGATTTTGCTTCTGTAAGGCAGAGATCAGCCACCTAGCAACAGCACAAAAGATTCTACTCTGACATAGTTAAACTCATGCTGGCTGAGCAGGAAGAAAAGCTATGTAGGATCAGGGCAGAGCTGGATGGCCTGCCGTTCCAGTGCCACTGGGGAGCCTGGTTTGGGAAATTGTGAAATTCATTCTGAGGAATGACTTTTTGTCAGCATTCTTCAACGCTCAGGTCTCTGAGCGCCTCCACGGGGCTGTGCCTCTCTTTCCCCTTCAAGAGTACAACGGACACATGCACACAGCACACGCAGCAGAGAAAGAAAAGATGTTATTTCCAATCAACTGCTGTCCCATTAAAGCTCAGTCGTGCACATGCTAGGAAAATTGACAAAAATTGTGCAGATTAGAGGAAACATTTTCCTGTGCAGCTATTTTAAAAGACCAGTGAAGTAGTGAGGTTTTTCAAGTTCCTAATCCTTATAATATAGACAGCTATCTCTTGTTCTCTCTTTTAAAGCAAGTTCTTTGGCATTAGATACTGCCCTCAGAAATAACCCACCACTTTTCTTCCAGGAGGAAAGAAATATCTACTTAACAGTCAGGTCATACCAGAGAGTTTGGAAAATATCTGGATCACAAATCCCTGTCACCAGTGACCAGTAAACGAAATCTGGGCCATGTCCTTCCTTGCAGAATGCCCTCCCTGGATGAGTCAACAGGTCATTCAAGAGACACTTACATCAAATTGTCAAAGCAATGCAGTGTTCAGCTGTGAAAACTTATGCCTGGCATGAAAAGCCTAAACATGATTTAACAGTTAAGCGTACAAACACATCACAACACTTTCTTTCTGGGAAAGGGGTAGAGAAGGAAAATTAGGTATTACTGTGCTTTTCATTTTCATGACTCTTTTGGCATATGTGACTGGAGAAGGATCCAGCTTTGGGAGGGACGGAGAGAGGAAGGGAAGTTTGGTGAGAGAGGTTATTTGCTTCATCTTCAATCACATTCCTAGTCTGTCTGGCTTGTTTGGCTCTTCACGAGGCAGAAAGTGTGTAATACTTTCTGACAACAAGAGAGAAAAACCAAGGGACAGGCCCATTTATCTTGGAGACACTGTTAAAAGCAGCCAGTTGGCTCTGCCTTTTACTGTAAGCAGTGTTATTATTTTTTCAACACTGTAACTATTTTAAGGCCTTTTTTTAAAAAAATGTAGTTCTGAGTTACAGAAGCAGTATTTGTTAAAGAAAAAATGAGGAAACTAAAATATGAAATTGTGCTATATCCCAAAGCCAGTTTCCTTCTAGGGAGGTCACTTACAACTCCTAACACTTCGATATGACACTGCTAGACTTGTTTTTCATTATTTGTAGGCACTCACATTTATACACCTTTTCCCCCTGTAGATTTTAATATGCATATTATTGTGGAATTTGCATTTTTCATTTAAAAATATAGATAATTTTCTATGTCAGAATTTATATTTTCCATTTTAAAAACTGGTTTTACAAGATCGCATTACACTATTTTGAACTTAATTTTGTTTTCAAAACAATACTATAGGGACGCCTGGGTAGCACAGTCAGTTAAGCATCTGCCTTTGGCTCAGGTCATGATCCAGGGGTCCTGGGATCTAGCCAGACTTTGGTTTCCCCACTCAGCGGGGAGTCTGCTTATCCCTTTCTCTCTGCCCTCCCTCCCCTTGTGCTCTCTCTCACTCTTTCTCCCCCTCTCAAATAAATAAATAAAATCTTTAAAAAAAAAGGTACTATAAAATACCAATTTCAGGATATTTACCTACATATTTCTTGTTAATATGTCAGTAGGCTAGATTCCTAGGACAGAGGTTGCTGAGCTAAACAGTATAAATATTGGAATCTTGAGTGGATATTTTCCCTTTGTCTTTCCTGAAAGTTTCTTTTCCTAAATGCTGTATATTTTGTTGTATATTTACCTTCCTAGATATACAGATTTTATTCATATAATCTATGTATAAAAGTGCCAGTGTTTCTACATATTCACAAATAGTGGATATTACTAATTTCTTTTTGTCACTTTAGTAAAACTGGGATTTCCAAAGGTTTACTTTGCACTTAACCTATTAATGAAGGTAGAATTTTTTCCAGGTATGTGTTGAGCATTTATATTAATTCTTCTGTGAATAATCTCTGTCTAGTTGTTTATTACATAATTTTATTGCTTTGGGGTAACACTATATATAGATAACTAATTAATGTAATAATTAATCCCTGTCTATAGTGTACTGTATAATACTATATAGCTTTCTTGTGGCCTCTTATGTATTATTAAAAAAAAGATATCATATGTGTGTGTGTATACACACACACACATATGATGTCTTTTACCATATTGCAGCTTTAATTCTGTTTGAGAACTATCCATGTGATCACATTTTCAAATTTGCTTATCTTTTCTCTTATGGCTGCTGATAAACTTATAAATGGCTTCCATATTTCAAGATTTTAAAATGGCCCTTTATTCTTTATTCTTCCTAAAAGTTTTTATAATTTTACCCTATCTATTGCTTTATTAAATATGGAATTGTGTAAAATGTCAATAATTTATATTCTAACTAAATGGCTAACCAATTGTTTTAATACCAATTATTACTAGTTCAGTCCATCCATTTTCATCAACCCGAAATGCCGCTTATTTATCCTAGTTTCACATAACTACATTAATCTACTTGTAGAATCTTTATTCTTTTGCACTAGATTATTTGTCTATTTCTATCCTGGCTCCCCAGTATGTATCACCATGACTTTACAGCATACTTTAATATCAGGTACAACATGTATCAAGTCTTAATTTTGCCTTTAAATATTTTATTTATGTGGTCATTAAAATCCACTGGTCTTAAAAAACCAACAAAATTCTAGAACACTGAAAATGTTCTTTGGTTGTCATTTGTACACTAGTGAATACTGCTGATTCTAGAAGTAAGTTTACCCATTCTTTTTCCCATTTACATAATCAAGTCCTTGAACACCCTTCATGTGAGCTTTGCAGTTTTCTATTTACTATTATGTGTACATTTACTATTAGTGTAGGCCTGCATATGTTACAATAATTTCTGCTATTTCAGAATCGAGTTCTTTTCCCATTATTTTCTTCAGTCATTGTCCCTACTGGTGAAAAGGAAATGTACCTAGTGTTGCATATTTATCATGTATCCATCTACCTTGCTGAACCTTTTTTTATCATTCTAACAGTATTACACTTAATTGGCTTGAATTTCCTAGAATGTGAATATCTGCAATAATATTTGTGTTTCTTCTTTTTCAATATGTTTAACTCTTACTTCTTTGTGCTTGTTTCTTTGGCTAAAACCTCTTGAGCAAACAGAATAATCCCAGTGCTAACAGACCATTCTTTCTCTTATTCCTAGCTTTAAGAGAAATGCTTTTAGTTTATTTAAATAGATATATGCATTTAAGTTTTTGGAAGAGAGGGACTACATCTTTGACTTCTAAAATTTCCACTATGTCATTCAATCTACTCAACTTTAATACCTCTTCTTGGGGTAATTTTTGTAATTCATATTTAACCAGAAAATCGTTTCTTCCATGTCCTGGATTTGAAAAACAGACACCCACATGGCCTCTCAAGCTTATAGCATTGAAGATTTCTAAATGCCCTCCTCCTCTTTAAATTGGATTTTTGAAATTTGAAATGATTTTCATTTACAAAACATTAGCTTAACTATGAATATTTGTTAGTCCTTAGTGCTTGAGTACCATGTTTGAAAAAATAACAACGGAGGCCGTGATCTTAAATTTTGATGGTTTGTTCTGTATTCCACCTCATAAAGAACTATTGCTGGTTGCTATGGGGATGATTTTGATGATGTTAAATAAGAAACTGGTTAACAGATTACTAATGCTTTCCATTGAGATACAACATTTTAAAAAATGTTCTTCAGTAAACAAAACAATTATGAATTATACATTTCAGAAATACAGAAGCCCTTTTTAGTTCACAGTGCCATGGTGGCAGAGAATGTTAGTTTCTTAGTGAATATCCCTTTTCCTCTCCCCCCTTAGAAAAAGGTTAAGTTATTTATTCAAAGTCATGGCATTAGTAAGTGCTGGATGGAGTTCATACCTAAACTCAGGTTTACCTGTTTTTAGACTCATATCCCAGTCTTCTTTTGTACATTGCACACAGGCTATGACTCACATGCATGTGGGTTCAGGGAGAGTTCTAGAGAGGAAGGTCTACACAGGTTGGGACATAAAAGATGAATTTAGAGGTTTTTTTCAAGTACTCCAGGTAGGAAGGTTAAAAAAAAAAAAATGGGCAAAAAGGAATGACATGAACACCCACAGGAATTTAAAAAAAAAAAAAAAAAAGCCAAGTGCTAAGAGCCAAGTGCAAATTAAGCTTAGTTCTAGATTTTCCATAGGCACTTGATTCATATCTCTACTCACAGAATCTTGCAATCATAGAATCATGAGCCACCTAGTCAAATCTCCAAAGAGGAAATGTGACACAGTGATTGATAACCTAGGCATATAAACCTTGGCAAAAAGACAGGTTTTGAATCTGAATTCCACCATTTCTTTTCTCCCTCCCTCCCTCCCTCCCTCCCTCCCTTCCTTCCTTCCTTAAGACTTTATTATTTAAGAAAGAGAGAGAGACCACAAGCAGGGGGAGCAGCAGAGCAAGAAGGAGATGTAGATCTCCCACTGAGCAGGGAGCCCAACAAGGGCTTGATTTGCAATTGTGACCTAAGCTGAAGGCAGACACTTAACCAACTGAGCCACCTAGGCTCCCTGAAATCCACCATTTCTTGCTTTTCGTGTCTGAGAAAATTACTTAATTTCATTCCACTAAGTCTCAATACATTAACTGCTAAATTAGTATATGATCATCTGTCTTATAGGTTCATGTGAAGGCCAAAGACATGTCAAACACGTAAGAGGTTCTGACATGTTATTATCAACAGTAACATTGAGATTTTTTTTTTTTTTAAAGATTTTTACTTAGTGCATTAGAGAGCGAGAGAGAGTGTGAGTACAAGCAGGGCAGGAGAGGCAGAGGGAGAAGCAGACTCCCTGTTGAGCCGGGAGTCTGAGATGGGACTGGATCCCAGGACCCAGAGATCAGGACCTAAGCCAAAGGCAGACATTTAACCATCTGAGCCACCCAGGCACCCCTACTCTCCAGAATTTTAACATTTGAGTCAAATGAAAGAACTACAGAACTATTCTATATTTCTTCATTTCCTTTATGCTGCTCCCCACATCACCTTTCTACACCTGGCTAAAGGGACACTCCTTAACTGTTCCAATTTTGAGTTATACCCCATTGTGTGGATATGCCATAGTTATTAATCACTCTCCTATATGGAGGCATTTAGGTTGTTTCCAATATTTTGAAATTGTAAGAATGCTGCAGTGGGTAACTTTGTTGCTCAATATTCTTACAGTGCTGGAGTTGTACCACCAGTGTAAATTCTAGAAGTGGAACTGCTAGGGCAAAAAGTATGTGGATATATAGGTTTTCTTAGATACTGCCAAAATCACTTCCACAGAAGTTATACTAATTTCCATTTCTGTTAGCAAAATGCTTGTTTCTTCGCATCCTTACCAACAGAATATGTTTCTCATCGGAGAGGTGAGAAAAAGCATATTAGAATCACTTAAATTTGCCTTTCTGTTATGAAGTTGAATTTTTTTATATGTTTGATCATCATTTTATATACCTGGAAAGTAATAATCATCAGGTTTTTTAATATGATGTTTGGTCTTTTCCCATATCTTGAAATAGTTCTTTAAGTATTAAGGACATTTCCTTTTTCTGAGATTTATGATATAAACATTTCCTTTAAGATTGACCTTTGTCTTTTGACATTGCTTATGGTATTTCTATATCATGCAAAATATTCTTTTTAACCTAATTCTTATGTAAATTTATCAGTATTGTCTTTCATTGCATTTGGGCTTGAGTCATTGAAAAAAGCACTTTCTTACATCGAGAGTTTAGAGAAATTTATCCTGTATTTCTCTAGTATGTGTCTGGTCTCACGCTGCATACTGCTCCACCTGAAGATTATTTTTATGTGTGTACCTGGTTCTAAGTTTGTCTTTTTCCAAATAGCTAACTAGTTGCCTGACACTTCCTGTCTAAAAGTCCATCCTGTCCAGTGATTTGAGATGCCATTTTTATCATTTACTAAATTTTCATATGCACTTGAATATATTTCTAGATGTTCTACTTTGTTCATCTGAAATGTCTTTCAGGTGTTTATACCATGTTGCTTTAACAATAAGAGCTTTATTCCAATTATATTAGTAGGGCTCCTCAGCCCCTAATAGCTTATGTTTTTCCATGTTAAACCAGCTAGTCCCATGTTCATTTTCCATAGGAACTTTAATATCAAATTATTTAATCCCACAAAAAGCCTGTGGGTGTTTTTGTTGGAATTGCATTAAATATATAGATTAATTTAGGAAGAACTAAGATCCTTACTATTTTGAGCCAGCTATTCAGAAAAGAAAATGGGTTTCTACTTGTTCAAATCTTTGGGGATTGTTTTTTATCATAGAGCTGTGGTTTATTTTATTAAATTTATTCCTAAATATTTTATCTGTTTTTTTTATTGTGAATATATTTCCTTTTCCTATTGCCCCTCTAGTTTTGTGCACATATACTGTTGTCTCAATGCTAATTTTATGTCCCCCAACCTTACTTACTGAGTTGTTTTTAATTTTTTAATAACTTTTTGTGATTAATTCCCTAGGGTTCTCCTGGGATACTATCATGATAATTTAACTTTATTATTATTATTATTATTATTTTGAGACAGAGAGAGATTCTCAAGCAGACTCCACTCTGAGCTTGGATCCTGATGCAGGGCTCAAACCCATCACTCTGAGATCATGACCTGAGCCAAAATCAGGAGTCAGACGCCTAACTGACTGAGCTACCCAGGTATCCCTTTATTAATTCTTATTTATTTATTTATTTATGGTCAAATTATGTTGCCTACTACCTCTCATTTGATATTAAATAGCAGTGAAGACAGAGGTCATGTGTGCCTTTGTTCCCAATCTTAATGGTAATGTCTCTCATAATTCTCTGTCCAGTAAGATGCTGAATTTAATAAGGATTTATATCAGTTGGATACCAATTCATATTTTCTTTAGTGCCTTTAAAAAAATATCAGGAATGGTAATTGAATTTTGTCAAAGGCTTTTTTTGCAACTCTGGGACAATCACAATGGGTTTCCTTGTTTCTTAACTTTCAGAAGTCCAATACCAGACTAATCCCTTTATTATTTGTTCTTTTTCCCTAGAGGCCCTGAGGAGGCACATGCATGCATATATATATATATATATGTGTGTGTGTGTGTGTATATATATATATATATATATATATATATATATATATACATATATGTCTTTGTGTGTGTGTGTATGTGTGTGTGTGTAGATAATATCAGGCAAAACACCTATCCTTCCCATTCTTGAAGGAGTATATTTTTCTTCATTTTGAAGTCCCATGTTTTAATTAGGCCCTGTCTTGGAGTTTCTGGCTTTGTGTCAAATTTCCCAGGTAACTTCTGGCCCTTTCATCATGCAAATTCATTCTTCTTTCATTTCTGAAAGTTTTCTTGGATTACAGTTTTAAATATTAGTTCCATTCCGCTGTTTTGTTTTCCTCTTTAGGGACTCCAATTATATACATGTTCTTTATCTTCCACTTCAACTACTTTCTCTTTGAATTATGTACTTTATCTCCTTTTTGTTCCCTTGGTTATTTTTCAACTTTGTTCAGAATTCTTTAATAGAATTAATTTGAATCTATCCTCTCTTGGGAGAAGTATTATAATTTAGTCTTTCCTTTCTATTTCATTTCCTTCCTTGCTTCAATCCACTCTTATTTGATTCTTACTGCTTTGTTATCCAGTTGTATTTGGACTTTAAAATCCCAATTAAGTTTTACTCCCCACTCCACCCCCTTTCCCTAAATTTAACTGAATTAATATTTAATTCAGTTTGGAGTCAGGGTCTTGGAGTACTTTCTTTTTTGCTTCATATTTCTTTGTTTTTGTTTGTTTTGCTTTTGATGGGGAAAAGGAGAGAGTTCATAAGCTGAATTTTATTTTAAACAGTGGCTTTTTATAGATGGATAACTGCACCTACCGCTTAATTTTAAGCCCGGGGTTGAAGAGTTGAGGTAGTTTACAAGATTCCTAGTTTAAGAGTACCCTCTTCTGTCATTGTAGCAAAGTAGACTTTCTTTAGTGAATATTTTCTATGGGTATCTGTTCTGTCCTATACACAGGAGTGATTTTTGTTTTAAAGTATAATGAGTATATCATATGCTCCCTCACTACACTGTTTGCTATCTACATATAAAGTATCCAAGAGCTCCTTTGTGATTGGCAGTTTGGACTGTGGTATGTTATTTACTCATATCTTAATACATTTTAGGAACATATTTATTTTTTTATTTTTATTTTTTTTTAAGATTTTATTTATTTGAGAGAGAGAGAATGAGAGAGACAGAGAGAGCATGAGAAGGGGAGTAGGAGAGGGAGAAGCAGACTCCCCGCTGAGCAGAGAGCCCGATGTGGGACTCGATCCCAGGACTCCAGGATCATGACCTGAGCCAAAGGCAGTTGCTTAACCAACTGAGCCACCCAGGTGTCCCTTAGGAACATATTTAAAAGTACTGATCCTTTTCCTTGAAATCTCAGGACTTTCCATTTGTATTTCATTCACTTATACTTTAGTCAGTGTATTATTCAAATAGCTCTTACAATGTCAAGTGTGTGTTAGGTACTAGTCATACAAAGCTGTGGAAAATATAACCCTTATTTTCTAAGACAATGGTCTTCAAAATTTTGCCTGCATGCTCTGTCTTTAACAGTTAGAAATTCCAGTTGATCATTTTCCTCCTTAAACTGTTACTTTGGCCCTGTTCTAGCAAATATTTATCCTAACTTAATATAGTTTATACTTAAAAGCCTTTGATTATTTTTTAATCTTTTTTACACTAAAAGTATGAACATAGTATATTTTTTTAAAATTTTCAGTGACCATAATTGTCTAAGAGTTATCCTTACAAATAAAACTAATAAAAGTGGACAGAATAAATTTTGATAGTCATAAAGAATAAAATTATAAATCTATTTCTTCATAGGATAAAACAGGTTCCAATCTGTAGTTTAGTAAAACCAATACTTGTAAAATAACAGAATGAGGGAAGCAACAGAGGAACCCAGAAGGAAGGATGAGGCATTCTCTCTGGTTGGTCGGGAAAGGCTTCCCAGAGAAATTGCCATTTATATTTGCTTTAAATGATTAAAAGGCATCTTTTGAGCAAATGCAGAAAAATAAAATTCTAAGTAGAGAGAACAGTGCGTGTAAATCTGAGAGAAAGAGAAGAATATGGCCTGCCTACATGCCAGATCTTTTTGGACATGTTAAATTTGTAATGCCTATGACATATCCAAAGGAACTCTGGTGTCCTATTGGCAAGCAAATTTAAGAATGTAGAACCTAGTGGGATAGGGTAGTTGTTGATAAATTGTATTCCAAATCTATAAATTAACCCAAGCTCTAATATTTTTCTGCCTATCTTCACTAACAACATGATCTCATGTATACATATATATGAAATATATAATAAATTTATCTCTATATGTGTATATATATAATTATATATGCATTAATTTGATATTATTTCCTATTTCTTTCTTTTAGCTTTGATGACTTGATTTTTTTTTTCTTTGTAACCTCTTTCCTGCCCTTTGGAATTGAATTACATAGCTCAGTCCATTTTTCAAAGAAAAATACAGATATATCAAAATAATATAATAATCAAGCCTCCTTAGGTTAGGAATAATTTCCCTCTTTTGGTTCATGATTTGCTTCTTCAGCCCTCAGACATGCCACCCTGTTGGTGGTCCTCAGGTCATGGAAAACCATAGTTCACATAGTAGTGTTTATGCTTGTGGATAATTATAAACTTCCAGCAACCCTAATGACCTTTTTTTTTTTCCTTAAGTCTCTCTTCTCTAGGATCACAGGTAAAAACTGAAGGTCCTTTCTCAAGATACTTTAGATCCCAAGAGAAAACCCAAAGACTCTCGTGACAAGCCTCCTTTTGAATACCATGAAATTCTTATATTCACAATGCCTGGATAAGAGATGGGCTTTGGTCTGTCCTTTTGTCTTTGAGTGACAGATACCTTGAATTCTCACACCTGGGAATGACAGGGGTTTGATATAAAGCCAACAACTTTCCATAGTGCTTTATGTTTACTCTAAAGCTTTCCATTCTAAAGCCACCCTCATTGAACCTTAAATCCAAAAAAGAATACCTGTGTGTGACATGACCTGCATACGAAATTTAATAGGAAATGAATTTGATACTAAATGCAACTAGAAACAATTTACATTGTTATTTTGCATTTCAGTAAGGTATGTTATGCTAAAGGAATTGTGCAAGTCCAAGTCAAAGGATGCATGTTGCAAGATTATTTGTGAAAGCAAATATTTAAGAAAGAAACTAAACAACCATTAATAGTATTAATGGGGTTATCTAAATGATGACAAACCCTACATTAAACATTGCAGACTACACAGCATAAAAAGGGATGATATAATAGTTCTGATGGCTAGCCTTCCTATAGTATCTTTTGTATGTCAGACACAGTACCAAGTGTCTCACATATTTAACCCCTTCAAGTCTCACAACTACCCTGTGAAGTAGGTGCTATTATCTTGTCCAGTTTGCCAGAGAAGAAGCTAGACACATTAGATTGGGAAATTTACTCAACACAACACAGCCAAGAAGTGATGGATCTAGGAGCCAGATGTACCGACATGGAACAACAGCACAATATTTTATTAAGAGAAAAAAAACATAAACAAGGTACAAAGTGAATGTATAAAGTATAATTCATATTTCTATAAGAAATAAATATGTGCTTGTGTGGGTACATATGTTGGTGAAAGGAAGACCATATTTAAGTGGAGAGAAAAATAATACTGCAAAGTGGGATTTAGATGTTGGGGTTTCTACTTTTTGCCTGATGTACTAGTATATGCCTTCTAAAAGTTTATTGTAATATACATATGTTTACTTTTGCAGTTCATGGCTTTAAAGTAATTAGAATTTGAATGAAGAAACTACCATATTGTAATATGAAAAAAAAAAAAAACCCACAACTCATTTTTCATACCTATGTTGAAAAGAACACTAATTCTAAACATTTGTTTATACTGGTGGCAATTAGTTATTTCAGTATCTGAAAAGTATTATTTATTACTAAAAACACTATTTTAAAATATTTGATTAATGAATTTCTTTCTACATTTGTCACACCGATTTCCTTCCTCTGGTCCCTTTGCCTCTTAATCCTCCCACTGCATCTTCTCCCTCATGTTAAGAGTTTTCTCATGTGAGAGAAACCCATTTCAGACGTCACCATCTGGATTTCCATTTTTAAAGTTTATTTAAGTACCAGAGGATGTTGCCAAGAACGCAAAATTCTGCTTGCTTAGCTAAGACTAGCTACAGTCTGAGAGAGCTTTCTTGTCTGGCAGGGTTAGAGAAGACAAAAATGCAAACCTCCTTATTGTAAATAGTTGACACTAAACAACATTATCTGCTCAGCTGACATTCGATGGACATTATTTATGGCATCATTCTCAATTTCTTTCAGGAGATTTTAGAAATTGTACTATGCATCCTGTCTTTCCATCAACTTACAGTTTGTAAAAAATTAATTTCCATGGAAACTGATACAGGGGAAAGCATAATTTTGTTGAGATGTTGTGAAATAAATTATGTAATGAAGTAGAGAGACAAAACACTTAGAGAAACCCATTAATAATTCACTTCCAACAATGTTAAAACAGTGTCTAAACATATCTCATCAAAAAAATTTTGTTGTTGTGTTAATTGGTAGAGATATTTGCTTTTATAAGGCATAAACAACTTTTCCTAAAATACAAGTGTTGACTCAGAAGGATATAAGGATTCAAACAACTATCAATCATTGTTTTCCAGAGACTTCTGTATGTTTTGACTTCAGTTTCAAACTACCATCCGTTCTCTAATAAGCAAAGTAATATATCCATTGGTCTGCTAGATTAAAAAGTCATAAACACAAATATAATGGAATATGCATTATTTCCTTTGGAATTTATGAAACTGTTTTTGCACAATTCCCTAAAGGGTGAGGGGAAAAAAATCAAGCAATCTTTGAAATGCAGTATAAATAATTCCCCAAAGAAATCACAAGGACAGGTTTTGTTTATTTTTGCTTTAAGCATGCAAATGTATTCCTTATCTGTACCTTAACTTTGGGTACTCATAAACATCCACTGCTTAAACTAGAAAAAGGTCTTATTTATGAATTAATTTTATCCTTTGTTGTTAGAAAAGAGAAATATGAAATGTGAAATAAAAAGGGAATAAGGAAATACAGACACTAAGTTCATCTGAAATAGGATGACACCCATATATAAAATCTTTTTATAACCTGATATAAATATTAAAAATAAGAACGAATGAGTATTAAAACTACGTCCTATATAATAAAAAATGTTAAGACATAAAATCATGTTAAATAATTGCCATCTTTTTTCTAAAATATACCCACATCTTCCTTTCTCATATTCAGACAGATAAATGCAAATAATGCCATTATCCACTATTTTTGCCTTAATAACTTTGTGTTCATTGGTGTTGTATTATACCAGCTTTGAGAAAAATAAGTAAGCCAATGGCAATAACTGTTCAAAGACAAAGTAGACAATGCTCCTTACCGACACACAGGGCCGTTCTTCTCCACTACACAATTCCCACCATTTCTGCAGTAACCCAATGGGCACTCTATAAAGAAGCATCACAAAGCCCACAGTTAATTTTAAATATTATTAGGAAGGAGGAGGACATATTACTGTTAATCGCTGCATTAAATCTAGCCACTGAGAATAAATTGCTTCTAAAAGAACAAGAATTCTCCTACACTACTTCTCTGTGGCCCACAAATTTGTTCCGTGGCCCTTGCCACCCTCGATGTGTTCATTCTCTTCACATGCCTGAGTGGTTGACCACAAGAGAAGACTCTTTTCCTCCCCTGGATTAGCAAAATCTACTTATTTAGAACATGCCTGCAAGACATATTTGTGATTATACTGAAATTTGCTCTTTAATGCAACATTTATTGTCTTCAGTTCCACACACAAGTCACTATCATGACAGACAATGCTTTCCTGGGTGTCCTTGTCTTCTTGGTAAAATGTCACTTGTGCATGAGCATGTCCAACCTTTGCATCCACGACAAACATCAGTATAGCTCAAACTGACCTTTGTTTCCCTGGCCCTGCTCTCTTGCTGCTTGTATCATTCCCCACTCCTAGGTTAGTGTCAACATTTATCTTCAAAGGTGGTTTGCTTATAGATTAAAAACAAGCTAGATACTGTTACATAGGTATGACACTGGAAGTGGTTAGTGCCTTTAGCTCTTCAAGTTTCTTTACAGTATCCTTGGATCCTCACACGTATCCTGATCTACTAAGACCTGTTGGTTTCCTTACTCACGTAATCCCCAAATTGCTTTTCTTGGCTTTTTTTTTTTTTTAAACAACTTCTCTCTTGCAGGATACCATTCTCCCCTGGTTGCACTGTCTTACCTCCAATACTTGGTGGAAACTTGTAATTCAACATATCTATTCTGAGCATCTGTTAATATCCAGCACTAGGCTAGGCACTGGATATGTAACAATATATAATACAGGAAGTTTACAAAATTATTAAAGCTGCAGGCACCAGAGCCAGACTGCCTGAGGAAGAATCTCAACTCAACTTAATTAGCTGTATAATACAGGATAAGCTAGTTAATCTCTCTGTATCTCTGGTTCCTCTCTGTCAAACTGGGTTAAAAATAGTATCTATCTTGGAGTTGCTGAGAATGTTAGAACACACCTAGCTCATGACACATGCTTAAGAAATGTTGACCTAAAGAAGAGACAGGGGAACCTGGGTGGCTCAGTGGGTTAAGCCTCTGCCATGCATGATCTTAGGGTCCTGGGATGGAGCCAGCATCGGGCTCTCTGCTCAGTGGGGAGCCTGCTTCCTCCTCTCTCTCAGCCTGCCTCTCTGCCTACTTGTGATCTCCCTCTCTCTGTGTGTCAAGTGGATAAATAAAATCTTTAAAGAAATAAATAAAAAAAAATAAAAAAGAGACAATTGCAGTCTTTGCTCATGTTGACCTTCCAGCTTTATAGAAAATGCAAAAAAAAATGACTAGGGAATTAAAATAGAATATTAAAATTAGTATACTTTGGAATGAATGTAACAAGGGTAATTGGAGTACCAAGAAGGGCACCTAAATCAAATTTGGGGAATAAAGAAAAGCTTTCCAGAAGAAAATCAGCATTCATTTGGGTACAGGGGTATATGTGTGTGTTTAAATATAGTCATAAAGACTCAGAGGCCCATGAAGAGAGTGTGGTATGTTTGAGGATCGGAAGGAGGTTCAGCCTGGTTGGACTGATCATGCAAAGAGAGTATGGGAGAAGGTCAGAGACACACAGGGGCCAGCTCATATAGGCTCAGTGAGCAGTTTAAGCTTTAACCTAGAAGGCCAGAATTTTAAGAAATTAAGTGCATGTTTCATTCTTTAAAAAGACAGTTCTGGATCCAGTATGTAAAGTCAACAGAAGGGCTAAGAATAAAATGCAAGAGCCCAGTTAAGAGCTTTTTGTAATAATCCAGTAAGAAACCATGGTTGCTTAAATGAAAGAGGTGGGGTAAGAGTCTAAGAATTGTGGGCATTTGTAAGATATTTAAATGTTGGGACTGAAAGATCCTGGTGATTATTTGGAAGAATAAAGGGTGATGTTAAAGCCTCTGGCCGGGCCTCTGGTTAGCTGGTGGTTCCATTCACTGAATTGGGGGATCTGTGGGGAAGGGAGAATTTGTAGGGGAAGATGCTGGTGTTTTAAGTGCCTAAGGGGACATCGAAGTGGAAGTATTCCTTGGGCAATATTATTTGCAGGTCTGAAGCTCAGATAAAATACAGGCTAGGGCATGGATTTGAAACTTTGGATTTCTTCCTCTGCCTTTCAGCTATCATCAATTTTCAGGCTTGCCCCTCAAAAATCACTTGAGATCATTTTATTAAGTGTCATGCGGGTCACAAAGACACAGTCTTTGACTTTATGAGAGCAGACTAACCTTAGCAGAAAGAGAAACGATTTACTTGGGTCGGGAAAGGATGATGGTAATGAACAATAGCAGAAAAGTAATAAGGAGAAGCAAAAATGCCATGTAGGAAAATAGCCCTCAGAGAAGAACTCTGAAGGGCAAAGAGAGAGTCAGATTGTGGAGTCAGTCACTGAACACTGGAAAGGGGGCAGAAGAGGAAGTATGAAAGAGGAAAAATAGGCAAGGAGGAAGGTTGCAGTGTGGGAACAAATTTGCAATATACCATGTGTCTGGTGTTCTTTTTGCTCTCAAAGGTTTCCAGTGATTTGCTCTTCCAGGGATGTAGTTGGCCCCTAAACAATGTGGGGGATTTGGGGCACTGACCCTCGCACAGTTAACAACCCATAGATAACTTTGAACTCTCCCGAAACTTAACTACCAATTGCCTACTGTTGACTGGAAGCCTTACTGATGATATAAACAGTTGGTGAACGTATCTTTTATATAAACAGTTGGTGAACATATCTTTTATATATGATGTGTATTATATACTGTACTTCTGCAATAAAGTAAGCTAGGAGAAGAAAATGCTATTAGGGAAATCAAAGGAAAAACAACTGCATTTCCAGTACTTTCCTGTAAAAACTCTGCCTATAAGTGGAGCCTCACAGCTTGAACCTGTGCTACTTAAGGGTCAACTGTAGTTTCCAATCTTGCCTTCCCTCTCCTCCCTATTTAATTACAGCAAGGGAGTGTGGCACTAAAGATGGGGGTACAGCTACACCCCTCAGGCTTTCGGGCATGCTCAGCTGAACACAACAGATGTGAAATTTCCTTCCTAAACAAGAAATTAGCTGGTTTGACTAAAAACAGCCCACCAGCATGATAAAGCATAAATAGCTAGAAACCTTTCAGATAAACCATTTTATGGTTATGTTTGGTCTTAAGTACAATTGCAGTCTTCCTCACATAAGGGCTTTGTTTTTATAAGAAAAAAAAAACCTGTAGAGTGTCTGATATTACAGAACATCAACATACACATGGCTGCACGTTTTTTTTTTCCCCCTGGGGTTATTAGTATTTACCTTGATTGCTGAGAGTAAAACATAGGCTTGCTTCACATCAAAATAAAGCTGTGGAAAAATTTTAAATATGCATTTTATTACACTGGATAATGGAGCACAGTGGAAAGGAAGCACTGGCCAGAGCAAGGAGTTAAACTCGGTGTTTTGGAAGAGAGACTGTTTGTAGATGACCTCCACAGGTTCTTTATCCATAAGAATGGAAAGACCCAGTACAACATATTTTCACCTTTACTCAAAACAGTTTAAAGTAGGGAACAGCTGAAATGGGCAGGGAGGGGTCTATGACTAGTTAGCAATGAAGAGATTAAACTCCCAGGATATAAGCAGCTCTCAAATGGCAAGTTGGGGTCTACGGGGTTGATAGGAGAACCTCAAGCTCCGTAGCCACATCAGTGTCTGGCCGCCTTGTGCCCTCCTGCATTGGTTATTATGACCATGTATCTGGAAGCCAGTAGGATTCAACTGGAGGCCTAGGACATGAGAGCTCTTGTATGGTGGACTGCTGAGAAGACTGATAGACACGTGAGTCCTGGTTCTCCCTCATTGACACCTGCTCAGTTAATGGGTTGTGTAACTTTGGACTAAGCAGTTTAAGTCTAAGCTTTCTCATGTTTTAAAGTGCGAATTATATCTATCACCTTGCCTTCTAGGGCTGCTGAGCAGATAAAATGAAAGGTATTTGTAACATTTCTATACGAGTGAGTTAGGTATGCATAATGTATTAAATAATTGTTCTCAGCCAGCTCTCTGTATTTGGGGATTGTTTAAACTGCCCATGAAACCTAGTTTCTATTACCAATGCTCTCTCCAGCTTTTCCTTTCCTTCTCCCCTGTACCATTATGATCACCACTACCACTATCATTTACTGAAGACCTGATCTGTGTCAAGACTGTCTTAAGAGCTTTACTGGCATTACCTCATTTAATCCTCATAGCATTATGTGCTATATTCATAGAGATCCTTTTTCACAGAGAAGGAAACTGGTTAATAATATAATTTGCTCAAGTTAATAGCAAAGGAGCAACAGATATTGAACTAAATTCAGTCCTCTAACACCTAAAGTCTATTGGTTTAAAAATGTCGAATGATCTGCTATTCAGGTCAGAATTTCTGTATAACCCCTTGCTGTTCTTGATATTATGATCATGAACTTCTTTGAATGGTACAGTATTTATGCACTGTCATGGATTAGATATACACCTGCCAAAAACTTGCCTGTAGTTTCAGGAGCTATATCGATCTAAGAATCTTCCAGAAAACCAAATGGCTTGGTGCAGTAAACCAAATACCCAGTGGGCACAGACTGTTCTCTTTATCTTGAAATCCCAGCACAGGGACTGCAGGGAAGATTAACTATGGCTTAGAAATCTGGCATAGCTCTACTCTATAGTGCTTTGGTTTGGTGTATGCTTCGAGTAAAAAATGTTCTTGTTGGAAAGAAGAGTAACTCTAACGGAGGGTATTCATTTAAAATAGAGCAAAGGGAGGTGAAGGGGTGAAAGAGGTGAAGGGATGAAGCGCACACTTATCAAAGCGAGCACGGCGTGAGGCACAGCCGTGATGAATCAATGTACTGTACACCTGACGCTAATATAACACTGCATGTTGAGACCACTGGAATTAAATTTTTAAAAAAACTTAATAAAAGTAAAACCTTCTGAAATATTATTAGGCATTATTATTATTAAACATATTAAATTATATTCATAACATCCCATCCTAAAACCTCATTTTTTTCCAAGGATTTTATTTATTTATTTATTTATTTGAGAGCGAGAATGAGCATGAGCGGTGGGGGAAGGGGGGGGCAGAGGGAGAGGGAGAAGCATATTCCCTACTGAGCAGGGAGCCTGGTGCAGGGCTTGATCCCGGGACCCCCAGGTCATGACCTGAGTTGAAGTCAGATGCTTAACTGACTGAGCCACCCAGGCATCCCTACAACTTTATATTTTTGATGCCTTTTCCTTATTCTACTTCAAAGGATGATTATCATAATTATAGTATCACCTTAACATAACTTTCATTAACCTCCACTACTACAGCTGACTGGAAAAAACTCCCAATTTAAATTAAGCCAGACACATTCTGTTCAATAACCTTCTGCTGCATAAACAACCAAAACGTGAAAATAATATGCCTTTCTAACATAACTTGGGAACACACGGCCTTGTCGAAATATATTTAACCTGCAACACTTACATAGGGCCTGAGGTCAATGTTCCCGTTAATGACTTAAACCTCAGGTGAGAGGAGACCAGATGCTCACCACCTGCTGTGCGACCAGGGACATTATTGGATGCTGTCAGGATCGGGCTCATAAAGTCTATGAAATGCTACCCATAAAGGGATATGATGTTTGGAAAGAAAGAGGAAGGTGTCATGGGCATTGACACCTCTTAGTGTGGATTAAGCCGAGACACATTCTTAAACACAGAAACATTGACTACATCGTATTTGTTTGACAAACTAAAAAGCACAGAAAATATAGAGAACAAAAAATATAATGTGAATTTTATTTCTGAAAACTTGTTTCCCAAGTTCTTTATATTACTGTAACCCAGTAGCTGGGGCAGTATGACGTGTAAATGAACTGTGAATGAATTGCTGAATGGCGCAACTAGATGGGGCGACCAGAATGTGCTCTCCATTACTACCTCCATGTTGTCAGGATGAATGATAAAAGTAAAATACATAAAGTCAGACAATAACCCATCACATGTTATGGTATATTTGTTCTCACTGAGGACTATCCTGAACAAAAATCTCACCTTTATGCAAATAAATTTGGGTACTGGATATCAGTGCTTTGTCTTAATAGTTTCAAAGACTGAAACCATCTTGTTTATATTTTTCTTACTCTGGAAAGAAAGTGAAAGCATTTCCTTTGGGTTTCAATCTGATGTATAAGCATGCCTGGTACAGAAATAATGGCAGAGACCGTTCATCTTTGCATATT
The DNA here is from genome assembly GCF_002288905.1 of Enhydra lutris kenyoni. Taxonomy (NCBI): domain Eukaryota; kingdom Metazoa; phylum Chordata; class Mammalia; order Carnivora; family Mustelidae; genus Enhydra; species Enhydra lutris. The sequence goes on from NW_019154126.1 coordinate 5,445,356, forward strand.
TTATGGGACCAGATTTGCTCACTTCTTGATTTCCTTTTGTACTCATAAAATTCAGTGCTCTGTGAGTATTCATTTCAGCAGCATAAAAAATAAGACTTTCTTGCACTGTGATCTGATTATAATTATCATGCTTTTGTCACTTATCTCATAATAGTCTGCGCTCTTGAAAGATACAAAGAATATATTCTCACCTAGTTTTGATATTAAATATCTCCAATTTATTTAGAATATATGATTGAATATATCTTTTATGATGACTTTGTATTTTCGTTGTGAGAGATTTATATTGCCCCTACTTATCTATTATTTCATATATCTCCTGCATGAAATAAAAGTTCAATTACCCAGGAGAGATGTTAGCAATGGACTATAATAAATTAGAGAATTTTAAAGCAGTTCTGATAAAAGTATAATCACAAACATACATTATCAGTTCTGATAAATATTGCAGGGTCAGGAGAGAAGAATTTTTAAAAGTCAGTCTAAAGCTTAATAAACTGACTTTTAAACATGACTAGATCATGCAAATAGAGAAGTGGGAAAATTATAATTAAAAAATTAATAACATGTTAGATTGTTTCCTTATTCTAGATACCAAGCAATTTGCATCAAAGAGATTATCAAATACTAATAACTTTAAGTTTTATTAACTTAAAATTTAGTGTTTGATTTTTCTTCATTGGGGAACATTCATTTATATAGAATAAGCATGAGTTCACTATATATTTATATATATTATATATGTTATATATTATATTATATATTTATAAGCTTTTTATATGTTAATGTTAATATTCTTCCTGACCTAAACCAATAATAGAAATCCAATTATTCCATACTTGGAAATTATTTAGAATTTCAAGTTTTGTTATTTTTATCATCTACAGGGTTAAGTTACTGGCTTATATTGTAAAGAATATGTTAATGGAAATAGAGTACCTGTGCAGCTGGACTCATCAAGCTGGAAATCCATGCAGTCGACCAAACCATCACAGCGCTTGTGAAGTGGGATACAGCTGTTAGAGGAAGTGCACGTCAACGCACCATCAGAACAGCTCCCGTTGGCTGGGGGGAATAATCATCATTTTTTAAAAATGAATTTCTTCTAATGAAATAGTAAGACAGTTTATTATATCATCCCTCATTTTTCTGGTCTTATATTTAAATTATATATTATAGTTCTTTTTGATTTTTCAAAAAGAAGTTTGTTGACAGAATCGTTTCCCAGCTGCGCACTAGGTACTGTTATATAGGCATGTATGTATAAAATCTACTGTGTATACTATGTCGTCTGAATTGATTTTAGACTTAACTTTTATGTCCAAGTAGAGCTCTCTGTTCCTCTGCTGCTCCCCTAATGTCCCTGCCATTATGCTCATTTGCAGTGATAGCAACCATTACTTGAATGTTCATCAATTTCCACATGGTTGTAAGTCCCGGGTGGTCACCAGATACATAATGTAGGTCACAGCAGCTCAATGTAAGATGACTCTGTGTCTTCCTGGCATGGTGCATTTTACTAATTCCAGAGTCTCTTGTCGGCCTGACTTCAAGAGACAAGCCCAAGTCTTGCTCATAGGATGAGTTGTTTCAGAAAAATGACTTTACAGATGCTAACCAAGGGCACTGATACTTCCGTGGCAATCTAGTCCTGACAAGTACTCGACCTCCCCCAGATGCTGCAATTAGTCCTGAAACTGCATTTTTGTCTTCCTGCCCCTCATTCTCTTGTCTCATCAGGGCTATAATTTCCTGTAAAGTGGTAAAATGTTGAGTTAACTTTTTACAAGTTAGCGCCAAAGAACCCTCCATTCCAGACTGCCATTAGACATTTCTCATCTTGTATTTGCTTGAGAACCTGGAACCATGACTGATTTCTCCTCTCTGGTTGTACTCCAGTTTTGCCCCATGCTGAAATCTGTCATGTCTCTAAGCCGTTCTTTGTGATAACTCTTCCATCTAGCTTTGCTGTGTTTGGAATAGAGGGAATGTCGAAGCCTGGACCCATGGCATCATCTCGTCAGGAATCTTGGATAGATTTCAAAAGCATGAAATTATAACAATATTGATTACACCGATTTTCTATGCTTAATCCTTTGAGTCCTAGGGTTCCTCAGAGATAAGTGGAGGGCAAGGTTTTGTGGTGCTTAACCCAAGTTCAGCAAGAATGGTTCTGCTTTTCTCTGACTTCCCTAATGGTGTCACATACAATACCTTATTTGAACACTTTGATCCAAGCCTGCTGCTAGAATTTTTTAAAGAAGGATTGACCTGGGAAGTTACTTCTACTAGGATAGAGACAAGTTGAAATTTCTCAAGCTAAATTGGTATTTTAGAAGACTCAGGAATAAATGTACCCATGAACGGGTCTTACACAAATTTTGCCAATATTATGTTTTTTTTTCTCTTCTTTAAGTATATTAATGGGCTGGTGAGGTGCCTGGGTGGCTCAGTACGTTAAGCGTCTGCCTTCAGCTCAGGTCATGATCCCAGGGTCCAGGGATTGAGTACCGCATCGGGCTTCCTGCTCAGTGGGGAACCTGCTTCTCCCTCTCCCACTCCCCCTGCTTGTGTTCCTCTCTTGCTATGTCTATCTCTGTCAAATAAATAAATAAAATCTTTTAAAAAAAAGTATATTTATGGGCTGGAATTGAGTTATCATACAGTTTGACAGCTACCTATCAAAATTAATTTTCAAGTTACACACAAGATGTTTTTAAGAGTGTGTCTGTCCATTGATTAAAAATGCTAGCTCTCAACAGACGAATGGATAAAGAAGATGTGGTATATATACACAATGGAATACTATGCAGCCATCAAAAGAAATGAAATCTTGCCATTTGTGATGATGTGGATGGAACTAGAGGGTATCATGCTTAGCGAAATAAGTCAATCGGAGAAAGACAACTATCATATGACCTCCCTGATATGAGGGAGAGGAGATGCAACATGGGGGGTTAAGGGGGTAGGAGAAGAGTAAATGAAACAAGATGGAATTGGGAGAGAGACAAACCATAAGTGACTCTTAATCTTACAAAACAAACTGAGGGTTGATGGGGGGAGGGGGGTTGGGAGGGGGGGTGGGATTATGGACATTGGGGAGGGTATGTGCTATGGTGAGTGCTGTGAAGTGTGTAAACCTGGCGATTCACAGACCTGTACCCCTGAGGATAAAAATATATTTTATGTTTATAAAAAATAAAATTAAAAAAAAAAAGTAATAAAAAAAAGTGCTAGCTCTGAAAATTAAAGCGATGCTTTTCACTGAGTAATCCTGTGGTGCTAGAACTTCAGTTCCCACCAGTATATATTACAAAGCTGTCCCTCCACGTAAGACTCTATGCTTAGCACTCCAACTGGAGAGTGCAGGGAAACACTTTTCAGAAAGAGTGACGAGAAAACAAACAAAAAGAGTGACCAGAACATATGTAACAATAAAAGCAAAATGACAATATGAAACTAGTTAAGAGTCCAAAATAATAACAAAAAGAAATGCCATAAGGCCAGACTTAATTGCAAAAGCATTGGTACAGATCAGTATTATAAAAATGAGAGTTTCCTTCAGTGCACGAAAGTCTGTAAGGACTGAAAGAGTAGAGTCTCGAGATGTTTTAAATTTTCATGTTTCTAGTAAAAAGCCATTTAGCAGAGTGGGAAAAAATCTATAAATGGGGAATCAATAGGTTTGATATTAGAACAGTGAGTAAGGCAGTTTGCCTTTCACTGGGGAGTGTGTGTAAGGAGGTAGTGCAGACAAACTTAAAAACCACGCCAAAACCAGACTATACAAATGCCTAATGTCCCAGCAGAGATGATCTTTAAGCTTTTGCAAAAGGTTAAATAATTTTAAGATCTACATTGACAAGATAAATGATACTGCAAACCAAGTAAACTAGGAAATAGAATAATCTTCCAACTCTTCTAAGATGAAGAGGTGTTTGTAAAAAATGAATATGTATGTACACACATGCACTATATATTTATGTGTGTGTGTGTGTGTGTGTGTGTGTACATTCTTGTCATCATTGTTTTGCATTGCAAGGGGCTGAGAAATCATAGAAGATGACAGTTTTTAGGGGTTTTTAATTTTTTTTTTTTTTTAAGATTTATTTATTTGAGGCTGCCTGGGTGGCTCAGTTGGTTGAGCGACTGCCTTTGGCTCAGGTCATGATCCCGGACTTCCAGGATCGAGTCCCGCATCGGGCTCCCAGCTCCTTGGGGAGTCTGCTTCTCCCTCTGACCTTCTCCTCGCTCATGCTCTCTCTCACTCATTCTCTCTCAAATAAATAAATAAAATCTTAAAAAAAAATAAAAAAAAAAAGATTTATTTATTTGAAAGAGAGAACACAAATGGGAGGGGCAGAGTGAGGGAGAAAGAATCATAGGCAGACTACATTCTGAGCAGAGAGGCCGATATTGGGCTTGCTCTCATGACCCTGAGATCACAACCTGAGCTGAAACGAAGTCTTAGATGCTTAACCAATTGAGCCCCTCAGGCACCCCGACAGTTTTAATGTTTTAGATAATATAGTATGTTGAAATTTGTATACAAAGCTCATAGATAATACTCATCTACTGCTGAAGCATTATTTCAGACACTTCTACTCTTGAAAATACTCATCTAATCCAACCATATTCCCTCAACCAATTTCCAGTGTGAGTGATAGCTTATTTTCAAATTGACTATACAGTGAAGAGCTCTAACCTGTAAGGGCTATAAATCCTCTCAGCTTTGGCCCAAATAGTATTAAAACACATAAAAAATATGTAACAAAATAAATGGTTTCAATGTACAAAAAGTCTTCCTTTTCCCTTCTTGAGAAAGTCTAAATTAAGAGTTAAAAATTAAGTGTTTTATGAAATTTAAACTAAATTCTTAGTTTCTATGGCATTTAAAATAGTATAATATTAAAGTTAATAGATATTTATCAATTTCCTTTTAAAAATAGGTGGCAAATAAATTATGAATAGCAAGTAGTATTTACTGAAACCCACACAGCAAAGTACATTGTACTGAATATAGGAAAAGTCATTAAACCATTACTTTCTTTTTCTCCTTCATTATTACTACAGATATGACAAAGAAAAATTTCAAAAATACTCCAAGTAATCTACATATAAAATTTATAGGAAACTCAGACTTTGTAATTTCCCTGGATAATATCTACTTTCACCATATTCAAACATTATGGTTTAATGTCTACAAAAACATTTATTTCAATCTGTCATCCTAGAGTTTGACACTCTTTCTTACCAAAATAAGCCAAGTAACACAGAACGTTCTGTGACTTTTAGCTCCTTCACTAGGTATTAGAGATACAGTAAACAGAAGCAATTCATGAAGGGTTCACTAGAGTTACCTTCCTAAAGCAAAATTCCCTTTATAAATTATTGTTGCTGCATACAAAACATACACAAAAGTAAAGTACATGTGTCTAGGGATGTGTATCCATTTACTATTATGAAGAAAACTCATGTATGCAGCTCAGTACTTCTGAGAGCAGAGTGACCACGCTCTTGCTCCCTGAGAATAAAGGCTATCAGCCTTTCAAGGCATGCCTGTACCTAGCACAGGAAGGATGGGTATTTACTCTATCCTTAAACTAAAACCAACTACTACTCTTACTGAAGTATCTTGGCAGTTTAAATAATTTTTATAAAACTACAAAAACAATTTAATGGGAAAAGAATAATAACTTATTATGTGTATTACACAATTGACTATATTCATCCAATTCTTCAATATCTCTGGAAAACAGACAATCACCATTATTTTAATGTTGAATAAGCTGAGGAACACTTTGGTAAGAAGCTGTCAAATGCAGAGGGATGATCTTCATACTAACATTGAGAAGCACCTGAGGATGCTGGGATCACAGCTAATATATTTAAAGGCTAGTAATAAAAATATTGATGATAAAGGTTGGTTCACAAATCTGAGGAGCATGACCCATTCTAAATCTTCCAAGTGTCAATCAACTTCATAAGACATGTTGACTAGTATAGGAGTATAAAGTTAGGAAGTAGGTAGACTACCCACTTTCCTATCTTTTTCACAGTCACATCCATCACTGGCAGCTTCCATGGGCCTCTCCTGGAACTTTCTGCATCTTCTCTCTCTGCTCAGGATCCAGGAGGCTGAACTATAAAGGACATATCCACATGCTTCTTTGTCCTCTAGCTTTTCCTTGGGTTTGGCTGATATGTAGAACCGGCAAGAAGTAACACGGATGGAAGAGGCTATGAGATCACCATGGGCTAGCTGTTCCCTGACCTTGCATCGGGCGGCTCTCTTTGATTCCAGGTTAAGACAAATCTTCCCTCTTCTCACATACTTTGGTCCAAGGGTGATAACAGCACCTGCTTTTACTATCTGTTGTGGTTTCTTTCTGCACACTACTTCCCTAAATAACTCCTTTATTGAATCATCTCAAATTTTAAAATATCAGTGTGCCATCTCTGTCTTGCCAGGATACTGACTGATGTAACATATGATGAACTGGGGGAATATCAATAAGAGGAATCCTCCTAATTTTGTGCTATTTTCCTTTATAATTAAACCATATTTATTTTTCCTCCTTTTTCTTTTCTTTCTTTTTTTTTTTAATGGAAGGGGGATATTTTTGGTAAAGATGTACCACTTCAGTTTATTAAAAAAAAATGTTTCCAGTGGAAAGACAATATTAAATATGAATTATTTTTAAATGCTGAACTCATCACAGGTTTACATAAACATTCTGATCCCTAAAACATTTATTTTTGCAAGAATAAAAGGCCTTTAAATACCATTTTCTATTGATTTTCCTGTTTAAATTATAACCACTTCAGAATCCTTATTCCTACCAACATTTAAATATGTACAAGGTTCTCAAAACCAACCAACTTAAAAAACAAAACAAAAAACCTCTTATTTTGTTCTATAACACATTCTAAGTGCCAGCTTCTTGGAAGAGTCAACAGTTGATGTCTCTCTTTGACTATTTTCTCTATAAAAGATTGGCTTCAGAATTCTCCCCTTCCTGTTCACAGCAAGTTTCCTTTCCAAAGTCACCAGGACTTTTGCTGTGCTTTTCCCAATGCATAGTTTTTAGGCCGAATCTTACATGATCTCTCAAAAACATTCCAACCTGTGAATACTCTTCATATTTAAGACTTTCTACCTCTCATTTATGGCTATCACTCTTCTTTTGCTGTCCTCTTGTGCCTGTGACAACATCTCTGTGTCTTTAAGCATTTTGTTTTTTTAACTGTCCTCCACCTTTTGTCTTCCTCTCTATGTTATCTCCTCCACACCCACAGCTTCAAGCCTGTATACTGAAGGCCATGTGATTTACATAAATCGCTTTATCTCTTTCCTGAGCTCCACATATCCATTCTGAATACATTCTGAGTATCTCCATGTGAATGTGCCATAAATACCACAATCACAACATGTTTAAAAATGAAGCCATAATCTTCGTCTCAGAGGTGCTTCTCTTCCCAGTATCCCCAGCTCAGGAAAGGGCAAATTTGCTGTCCTATTGCCCAAATCAGAAACATGGAAACTAATGTTGGTTACTTTCTCTTCCTCCTCACCTGACCATCTCTAAAGTCTAATCAAAATCTTTCCTTCACCTTCTTCCCCAATCAACTCCTGTGACATCTCCTAGCCAGCCCGTCCCTCACTGCAGCACATTCCCTGTACTACCTGAACAGTGGGGTGGCGGTGGTATGATGGGTGAGGAAGGACTCTTCAAGACCTACTCCCTGCTTATCTCTCCAGAGTTATTTCTACATTTCTCACCACAAATTCCACTCCAGTTATACAAAATTTGCTTTAGGCAAACAACTTTTTCTCTATTTCCAGACCATTCTTTAGTGGAATCAAGCACCTCTGCTTCACTTGCCTAATGACTACTATCTTTCTAAATTTGAACCTGAAATCACTTTTCTTATTAAAATTTACGGGTTCCCTAGCACCACTGTTAGGAAGTACCCTACACAGTCAGTAACACTGTGTTTATCTGTCACAGAACTTCTCACATTTTATTCTTGATTATCACCTTCAGTAACATATAATGTATCTACAACCTGAGTTGGTCTAATACCATATCCATCTATCATCAATGCCCATATAATATATGGCATAGATTACATTCTTAATGAGAGTTTGTGAATGAAGAAATGACTGAATTTTTAAAAAAATTACCATTCTAAATCAATAGGTAAACCCAGCAAAACAAACAAAAAAACTAGTATGTCTTTAATTTTGGTAAACTGTCATCATTAGGTATTTTTATCCTCTAAATTTGCCTAGCACTTTTTCCCCTAGTTTATTTTCATACAGTTCTCCTTAGAGACTCACAACTTAATCAAATATATCAGAGATGGATAGAAGCGATACTCTCATGATACCAGTCTATTCCTAGCATGGGCTTATTTCCCTTCAGGAGCAGAATTTCATATGTGACTCCATCATCAAACACCAAGTTTCCAGAGAGTGTCTCAAAGTATAAGGATACTGTACTTTCCTAAGCTTCTATTTAAATAGCATTCGTATTTGAAATCAAGTATCATATGACTCTATTGAACTTACTAAGATTTCTTTCAACCAAATTATATTAGAGCCCTGATGGGAATAGGGATAAATTATTTGGCAGGCTTTCTCTTCTTTATTCACTTCCATTTGTTTACCTTCCTCTAAGAAAATGTTATAGGATTTGACAAGCTGGCTTTATTACAGAAAGAATATACATATAGGAAATAACATGGAAACGGAAAACCAATCTCTAAGCCTAAACTAGGAAACGAAGTTCACTTCTTTATGACTGAAACCTTTAAACATCCAAATGCTGTCTCCCCTTTCTTGCATTCATCTGTACTCCTTTTCTGATAGTTATAATTCCTGATACCCACTCTAAATGAGACACTGAAATAGCCTTGTATTTCTTTCAGTGTCCCCTCTTACATTCCAAGATGTTTTTTACTACTTAAAAACTTTTTTACTACTTAAAAAAGAAAAGTGGTCATTAACAGGTAGTTTGTGTAGCCCTATCACTGCAACCTATGCCAAATATAGAATACAGTATAATATAACACCAAGAATACAAATAATTAAATGAGATGATAGTGGTGCTTTGACTCACTATGCTTTTGTGCTCACCTTAATGATGGGTGTAATTAACCATAACTTCTTAACCAACACTCTCCCTTCCTTAAATGAATAGGTTAGTTATAATGAAAGTAGAAGGTGCTGAATGCCAGGCTAAGGATTGTCCATATATTCTCTCAAATCCTCATAGCTCTAAAAGGCAATATTATGTGGATGCTAAGGCTGGTTCTAATAACTTTCCCAAGCCTGAACATGTAGTAAGTGATAAGGAGGATATTCAAACCCATGTCCTTAGGATTTACTATTCCATGAACTCTTATTGACATATCTACCCAGGTAGTTGGTCTAGGTCCAACCTCTACCTACATATATTCATTAAAATGAATATTTGCCTATAGCCCTTTCCTTGAGCCAGCTTCATAAATACTTACATTGGGAAGAAAGTTTACCTACGTGTCCTCGATCCATTTCCAAAAACATTTGTTAAAATGGTAACAAGTCCCATATACAACTACATCAAAAAATATCTAAAAATTAATTTAACCAAGGAGGTGAAAAATCTGTATGCTGAAAACTGTAATGATGTAAAATCTGTATGCTGAAAACTGTAAGATGTTGATGAAAGAAACTGAAAACAACACAAATGGAAAGATGTATCATGCTCATGGGTTGGAAGAATTAATACTGCTAAAAGGTCCAAAATATTTGAAGCAATCTACAGATTCAATGCAATCCCCATCAAAATACCCATTGTATCTTCCACAAAACTAGAACAAATAATCCTAAAATTTGTAGGAACTACAAAAGACTCCAAATAGCCAAAATCGTGAGAAAGAACAAAGCTGGAAGCATCACAATCCCAAATTTCAAACTATAATACAAAGCTATAGTAGTCAAAGTAGTATAGCACTAACAGAAATCATGCACACAGATCAACGGAATAGAATAGAGCTCAGAAATAAGCATGCACATAAGGCGACTAATTCATGACCAGGGAGACAAGAGTACACACTGGGGAAAAGACAGTCTCTTCGATTAATGGTGCTGAAAAACTGGATGGCTACATGCAAAGGGGTAAGTCCAGAGCATTTATGCCATATACACACATAAAATCAAAATGGATTAAGGACCTAAATGTAAGATCTAAAACCATACAATTAAAAGAAAACATAGGCAGTAAACTTTTGGACATTGGCCTTATTTTTCTGGATTTGTCTCCCCAGGCAAGGGAAACAAAAGTGAAAATTATCTATTTGGAGTACATGAAACTAAAAAGCTTTTACACAAAGCTACCATCAGCAAAAAAACCCAAAACCAAACAAAAACAACTACAAAACCCTACTACATGGGAAAAGATATTTGCAAATGATGTACCTGATAAGAGCTTATTATCCAAAACAAATAACTGCACACACACTCATCCACACACACGTAATCTAATTAAAAATGGGCAGAGAGGGGCACCTGAGTGGCTCAGTGGGTTAAAGCCTCTGTCTTCGGCTTAGGTCACGATCCCAGGGTCCTGGGATCGAGCCCCGCATTAGGCTCTCTGCTCATCAGGGAGCCTGCTTCCCCCTCTCTCTCTGCCTGCCTCTCTGCCTACTTGTGATCTCTGTCAAATAAATAAATAAAATCTTAAAAAAAAATGGGCAGAGGACCTGAAGAGACATTTTTTTTCAAAGAAGACATCCAGATGGCCAACAGAAACATGAAAATTTGCTCATCATTCATCATCAGGGAAATACAAATCAAAACTACAAAGAGGTATCACCTCACACTTGTAAGAATGGCCAATGTCAAAGACAGGAAGTGACAAGTGTTGTTTAGCATGTAGAGAAAAAGGAACACTTGTGTACTATTGGTAAGAATGTAAAATGGTGCAGCCATGATAAAAACAAAACAAAAATAAACAATAAAAACAAGAAATACTACAGCAGTTCCTCAAAAAAAATTAAAAACAGAACTACCCAGATGATCTAGAAATTCCACATCTGAGTATTTGTACAAAGAAAACAAAACACTAATTCAAAAAGATATATGCCCTCCTATGTTTATTGCCTTATTTATAATATCCAAGATATGGAAATCAAGCATCCATCAATATATGAATGGATAAAGATGTGATACACACACACACAAAAACACACACACATTCAAATACATACACACACAATGGAATATTATATAGCCAAAAAAAGAGAATGAAATCCTACCACTTGTGACAGTATAAATGGATGGAGAGGGTATTATGCTAAGTGAGTTAAGTCAGATAAAGAAGGACATGTACCATATGTTTTCACTCCTATGGGTAATCTTAAAAACAAGCAAAAACTGAAACAGAATCACAAACAAAGAGAACAAACTGGTGGCTGCCAGAGGGGAAAGGGGTTGTGGGGTGAACAAAATCATTCAAGGGGATTAAGAGGTACAAACTTCCAGTTATAAAATAAATAAGTCATGGGGATGAAAAGTACAGCATAAGAAATGTAGTCCATAATACTGTAACAATTTTGCATGGTGGCACACGGTAATAGCAACAACAAAAAAGATAAAAAACACATAGGCGCATTCTCCACATGAATGGCTCAGATATAAATAAAAAAGGAAATCAGGTAAGTTTAACAGAGATTAGTGTGACTACAAACAGAATGTTTCCAGAAATGCTAAGTAAACACAGCAAAGGAAATAGTAAAACCAAAAGACAACTGACAGAATGGGAGAAGATATTTGCAAATGACATATCAGATAAAAGGCTAGTATCCAAAAAATCAAAAATCTATAAAGAACTTAAACTCAACACCCAAAGAGCAAATACTCCAATCAAGAAATGGGCAGAAGACATAACAGACATTTCTGCAGAGAAGACATCCAAATGGCCAACAGACACATGAAATAGTGCTTATATGGCATTATTCATCAATTCATCTGTTGATGGACATCTGGGCCCTTTCCATAGTTTAGCTATTGTGGACAACAGCCATATTGACTGGCTACTATGGACATCACTTGGCATCAGGGAAATACAAATCAAAACCACAGTGAGATACCACCTCACACCAGTCAGAATGGCTAAAATTAACAAGTCAGGAAATGACAGATGCTGGCGAGGATGCGGAGAAAGGGGAACCCTCCTACACTGTTGGTGGGAATGCATGCTGGTGCAGCTACTCTGGAAAACAGAATGGAGGCTCCTCAAAAAGTTGAAAATAGAGCTACCCTATGACCCAGTAATTGCACTACTGGGTATTTACCCCAAAGATACAAATGTAGTGATCCAAAGGGGCACGTGTACCTGAATGTTTATAGCAGCAATGTCCACAATAGCTAAAATCTGGAAAGAGTCCAGATGCCCACTGACAGTTGAATGGATAAAGAAGATGTGATATAGATATATATATATCTCTATATATCTCTCTCTATATAGAGATATATATCTATATGATGAAATAGTATGCAGCCATCAAAAATGAACTCTTGCTATTTGCAACAACATGGATGGAACCAGAGGGTATTATGCTAAGTCAAATAAGTCAATCAGAGAAAGGCAATTATCACATGATCTCACTGATCTGAGGAATCTGAGAAACAGACAGAAGGTCATAGGGGAAGAGAGGAAAAAATGAACTAAGATGAACAACAGAGGGAGACAAACCATAGAAGACTCTTAATCTCAGGAAACAAACCAAGGGTTGCTGGAGGGAAGGGGGTTTTGGGGGGATGGAGTGACTGGGTGATGGACATTGGGGAGGGTATGTGTTGTGGTGAGTGCTGGGTGCTATGTAAGACTGAATGAATCACAGACCTATACCCCTGGAACAAATAATACATTATAAGTTAATTTAAAAAACGCTAAGAAAGGCCTACATGCTTTGTTTAGCAACATAATACAAGCAACTATATTACTGATGAGAAAATCACAGTAAGACTCTAGAGAACTTTGTTTCACCCGTCAAGCTCTCTTTATAATTTCCAAACTGCATTTCTTCCCTGGCACACCGAGTTAGTGAAAATAACTCACAGCAGCTGGATTCATCTTCATTAAAGTGACAGTCGGGCACTCCATCGCATAGCAGGAGGGATGGGATACACTCGTCGCTCGAGCACTGGAACTCCATTTTACCACAGCGCTGAGGAGTGGGGCTGAGAGAACAATCCATTTCATCAGAGCCATCTATGCAATCTTCCTGACCATTACATTTCCCCGAGAGAGGGACACACTGGAGTGTGTAGATACAAGAAAATTGATTGGCTTCACAGGGTGATGGCCGGGGTGCCACAGGACCTAAACAGAAAGCAAGCCATTTCCGTATTAGGAGAATTATTGCTCTGTCCATTGTTGAAACATTATAGGATACATTTATTACTGGGTAAAAATGAAAAATTATGGTAATTTAAGTAAATTAATCTTCAATTAGGAATGACAGGAGCTCTACAAAACATCCAAGTGCTATTAGAGAAGATGTCTCTTCTTAACCTCAGAAACGATATTCTTAAAAAAAAGGACACTTCCAAATTAAAGAAAAAATTTTGGTTCATCAGTCTTAAATTTTACCACTAAATAAGATTTTCCTCGAGAGTAAAGATATTTTATGCAGTAAGGTAAGCATTTTGGAAAGCTGCATTCACAATTTTCAAATTTTGTGAAGGGAACTGTCATTCTACCAGTAGGAAATTAATAAACATTCTGTGGTTCCACTTGGGAGATTTGGCTCCTGAGACCCTGGTTAGGACAGGGTCACAGAAGCAAACCTCCGCCATGGCTCTATCACACTCCTCTCTGCCTCTGGGTCTTGATGACAGCTCAAAGGTCACATGCTACCATATGTAAAGGGCCAACAAAGTCATACTGGATGGCAAAACCCTGCACTAGCAGGCATCCTGAAGATAATGTGGTTCAAACCCAAATCGACTTCTTTTACAAATGAGGACCTGGAAGCCCATAAATTTTAAGGGCCCAAAGGCATAATACTAGTTTAATAAATTATTAGCACATGAAACTATTCTGCAGAAATCAGCTCTCAGTCAAACCTAAAGCATGAAAAAAGACTGTTGACTTGTTGCAATTTCCAGAGGTCAGAAATACATGAGAGTATACATAAGTGCACTAATTTGCTGGAACATTATAGTAGAATGGTCCTTACACTTCATACTGTCTGAGAGTAGTTGATGGGTGACTCATCAGTATATCAAGAGAGAAAAAAATACATAATAGTGGGGACCAGTTCAGGAATAGTTTTGTGTTCTTTACATCTTAAAACAACTTTTACTCATAAATTATTTAAATTATATGTAAAATTATATATTATATCTTATATAGAAGATATAGGATATAAAAATTACATAATTATATATAAGATGTAGATTACATATATGTAATATTGTGAGATTATGTAAGAATGGTAATTAATTATATAATTATTTAAGAATAATTTGTTTTATGCATTAAGATGGTGATGTGACTTATTAAGACAAAAAAAAAAAACCAGAATCTGACACTTCCTCTTCCCCCTGATTCGCTCACTAGAGGTAATATATCTAGGATATATTTAGACTCAAACTCTGTGGGGAAAGCCATATATTTGAGGGAACCTTCCATGGAAACCAGCATATTGAACTGGAGACTCTGCTACCTTGTTCTTATTTAGCGACTGACAGGTCAGAGCAGCATAGAGAGTTATATGCTCCCACATATACGTGGGATCAGGAACATGACAAGGATGGCCACTCTTGCCACTGTTGTTCAACATAGTACTAGAAGTCCTAGCAATAACAATTAGACAACAAAAAGAAATAAAAGGTATTCAAACTGGCCAGGAAGAAGTTAAACTTTCTCTCTTTGCAGATGACATGATAATTTATATGGAAAACCCAAAAGACTCCACACCTAAACTACTAGAACTCATACAGCAATTCAGTAATATGGCAGGATACAAAATCAATGTACAGAAATCAGTTGCTTATACACTAACAATGAAAATATAGAAAGGGAAATTCCATCTACTAGAGTACCAAGAACCATAAGATACCTGGGAATAAACCTAACCAAAGAGGTAAAGAATCTGTCCTCGAGAAACTACACAACACTTATAAAAGAAATTGAAGAAGACACAAAAAGATGGAAGACCATTCCATGCTCATGGATCAAAAGAATACACATTGCTAAAATGTCTATACTGCCTAGAGCCATCTATACTTTCAATGCCATCCCAATCAAAATTCCACTGACATTTTTCAAAGAACTGGAACAAATAATCCTATAATTTGTATAGAAACAGAAGAGACCCCTGCATTGCTAAGGAAATGTTGAAAAAGAAAAACAAAACTGGGGGCATCATGTTGCCTGAATTCAAGCATTACTACAAAGCTGTGATCACTAAGACAGCATGGTACCAGCACAAAAACAGACACATAGACCAGTGGAACAGAGTAGAGAGCCCAGATACGGACCCTCAACTCTATGGTCAAATAATCTTTGACAAAGCAGGGAAAAAAATACATGGGAAAAAAGACAGTCTCTTCAATAAGTGGTGCTGGGAAAATTGGACAGCTATGTGTAGAAGAATGAAACCTGACCATTCTCTTACACCATACACAAAGATAAACTTGAAATGGATACAGGACCTCAACGTGAGGCAGGAATCTATCAAAATCCTACAGGAGAACATAGGCAGTAACCTCTTCGACATTGGCCACTTCTTTCAAGATATGTCTCCAAAGGCAAAGAAAACAAAAGCGAAAATTTATTTTTGGGACTTCATCAAGATCAAAAGCTTCTGCACAGCAAAGGAAACAGTCAACAAAACAGAGAGGCAACCCACAGAATGGAAGAAGATATTCACAAATGACACTACAGACAAAGGGCTGATATCCAAGATCTATAAAGAACTCCTCAAACTCAACACACACAAAACAGACAATCATGTCAAAAAATAGGCAGAAGACATGAACAGACACTTCTCCAAAAAAGACATACAAATGGGTAACAGACACATGAAAAAATATTCATCATCATTGGCCATCAGGGAGATTCAAATCAAAATCACATTGAGATATCACCTTACATCAGGCAGAAGGGCCAAAATTAGCAAGACAGGAAACAACAAGTGTTGGAGAGTATGTGGAGAAAGGGGAACCCTCTTACACTGTTGGTGGGAATGCAAGTTGGTGCAGCCACTTGGGAAAACAGTGTGGAGATTCCTTAAGAAATTAAAAATAGAGCTTCCCTATGACCCTGCAATTGCACTACTGGGTATTTACCCCAAAGATACAGATGTAGTGAAAAGAAGGGCCATCTGTACCCCAATGTTTATAGCAGTGCCTCAGTGAGGGACATCTCTGAAAGGGCCAGTGCGGTTCCAGAGCCCAGTGACATGGGCTGAGGCCCCTACCGCACCTGCCTCGTCCCCTACCGTCCCTCTGCCCAGTCCCACTCCCTTTGCTTCACGGGGCTTGCTGCTGGGAGGATTTCTAGTCCGCTTTCTGCATAGGAATCTGTGCCTCGGGGTCCACTTCCCTGGGAACCCGACCTAAGATACTCTCTAACCAGCAAAATGTATCTTGTTTTAAACCGAATTCCTCTGAATCACTTCTTAAATTTTCCACTGAAGTATTTCTGATGCAAGAGGAACACGAACTTGCATCTCTAGGGGAGTCTAAATAGGCTCTTAGCCAGAAGCAGTTCTCCACACGCTCAGCATTTCTCTTAAGTCTCTTGTTTTATCTAATGAAAATTCTCTATTCTACTACAGAATATATCCGTGCTTTTTTCTAATATAAAAAACTTCCTCCAGGTATTCAAATGAAATGAGCACTCTGGGAAGATGTGGCATATTTATCTTCTGAATTCAGCGCGTTCTGCTGCACAATCCCTTCGAGAAGTTCAGAAAGTGTTCCTAAAATTTTAATAAATGTATTTATTCTGGGGTGTCACCCGTGGAGTCAGCTAATCATTACAGGTGATATCTTTGTCATACAATCCTGTAAAAAATGAACAGTATTAATTGTTCTTTTTTATAACCAGAATATTCTCAGCACAATCTTAAACACAGATTACTGAATGAAAAAAAAAAAAATAGTCAATCGGAAAAGGCGAAGTATTGCCAGATTCTAACTATATGATATTCTGGAAAATGCAAAACTGTGGACAGAAAAATGCTCAGTGGTTGTCAGGGGTTGGGGGGAAGAAGAGATTAATGAACGATGCATAGGGGACTTTAGAGCGGAGAAATTCTTCTGTATGACACTGTAATAGTAGCTACGTGTCATGCCACAGACTGAATGTTTGTGTCCCCCCGCCCTAGTTTCATACGCTGAAATGTGGTGAAATCTGGAGGTGGGGCCTTCCAGAGGTGATTAGCTCATGACGGTAGAGCCCCCATGGACATAAAAATAACTCTTGGTCCTTCCACCTTGTGAGCACACAGCAAGAAAGCATCGTCTAAGAGAAAGCAGTGACAATATACCTCAGAATCTGTATGCTAACCTGTAACTCATATTTGATGTTCTGCTTCTGAAATTTTTACGTTCTAGTTTCTCCAGATCCCTTCTGAAATTCAACATTTAAAGTACACAATGCTTTCGGGGCACCTGGGTGTCTCAGTTGGGTAAGTGTACAACGTCTGATTTTTAGCTCAGGTCATGATCTCAGGGTTGTGGGATTGAGTTCTGTGTGGGGCTCCACACTCGGCGCTGGGTCTGCTTGTCCCTCTCCCTCTGCTCCTCCCCTATGTGCACTCTCTGTCTAACTCCAATCAATCAATCAATCAATCAAATCTTAATAAAAAATAAAGTACACAATATGATGAAAAATATAGAGTACACAGGCCAAGCACACTAACCCATTATTTACCAGGCCCAGTGAGCCACTTAGGCAGGTTGTTTAAAACCAGGGGAACTTAAGTGCGAGGCCAGTGAATACACAAGGGAACAAATGCCAGATCAGTCCCAAGCCTAGCACACTCTGTTGGAAATGTACGTTGCGGTTCACTGCATAACAACGTGGCCAGAGCAGAACAAAGACCTCCGCCAGGAAGGTGAGCTAAAATAACACATTCAGGGCTCACAGTGTCCTTTCCATATACCCCGAAGGGCTCCGTCAGCATAGAGAAAGTGGAAGAAAGTAGGAGAGAGAGAAGGTTGCTCATATGGCGGAGATTGTGACAGGGAAAGACAGGAGCAGGAAAAAAGACACTTCAGGAAAATGGTGGACTCATTTTAACAATATGATTCGCTGTTAAACTTAAAAGTACTTCTTGTTGTTAAGTCACCATCTCTCGGGCTGTATCTGATGGGAGGTATTGGGTGGATCTGAGGTTGGGGCAGGAGGAAGCCAGAGGCCAGTGGGCAAGCCTGGTGCACGTGCGCATGCACACACACACACACACACACACACACACACACTATCTCATATTAGCCGTAGGGGAAAGTGTCTCAAATGATTTCCAAGTCTAATGGGTGATGAGATCGATAATGTGGTGTATCTCCTGCTGCAGTCTGCAACTGATTTACTCTCTGTATGTTAAAGCCGACGCAAGGCGGTCCCAACAGTAAAGCTATGCTCCCGCGCTACCTCCTGCCAAGGATGATTCCTCCAGGGGAGACGAAGTGAGGGGGTACAGCCAGCATCACAAAGTGTGCCGAAGTCACCACCCTCTTGTTTGCGCTGCATGAGGAGTGCGGGAAGCACACAGGCATTCACTTCAGTGTGTTTCAGCAGAAAACAGGTTAAGACATGCTGCTTTAGAGTACAGGGGATCTGGATGGCCGTTTGTTTTGACAGGAGTCGTTCTGAAACCAGCAGAAAAATCCCACCATGGAAGCTATTCTAGCGCCATCAAGAAAGGGCAGGTGCGTCACTGCGACCACCTATTTGCCACGTCTACTGCCTGGTTTTTGCTCAGAGTCTGGACAATCCAAGCCAGAGGTGGAGAAGTTTCGACCTTCGTTTGAAAATACGGTGACATCTTAATGTCCAAAGGAGCACACATGAAGTGTGGGCTCAATATTTCTTAAATGGATGAATAATAAGGGAATGGCTTATAATAGTAGTTTTACTTTCCTCGATAATATGCAGTGAAATAATCAAAATGGATAAAATAACGAATGCACTGACTAAATGACTATGCCCATTGATTTAATTAGCCATGAGACAGGGTAGACCAGAAAAATAGAGACCAAGAAGTTCTCTCAAAAATAACCTTCCAATGTATTTTAAGAAATCTATAATTTAGCAACTAAAGCTATCATACATTCATACGGACACTATGAGTTTTTACCAATTGCTTCAGAAGGTTTATGGGATTTTTACATGTAAGGACTTTGAAAGACCACACTCTCTATATGAATAAATCTGCCCTTTTGGTTTTGCAATAAATCTCAGGATATGGTAGAAAAAACGAAAACAAAACACCTGGGATAAAAGGGAACTGAGACTGTTTAACATTCATATTCCCAGTAACTAAGACATTCTTCTGAACACCACAGTCTACTTCATTCTATGCTCTACACACAGTTATAATTCCAGATATTTTGGGGTCTTTATTTTGTCCTACAGGATGTTGAACTTCCTTAGTCACTCAGTTTGGGAAGCAGTTGAAATATCTTTCTCATACCAATAAAAACTACTTCATACCGATGATTTACAGTGAAACACAGTGAAACATTCTTATGATTTTCATATAAATTCAATAAGAGCCTAGAGTCCCAAGGATAATCAGATGGATTTTTATCTTTATGATTAATATGCTTAGTGAAGACAAAATTGATTGCCTGTTTTGAAAGGAAAAAAATATGCACAAGGAAGTTCAGTTTTAAAGAGCAGGAAGTAAGCTGTTGCCAAATATTGCCATACCCAATGACATAAATGGTAAAATGCTCACTGTAAAATATATCGGTTATAAATGGGTAATTGTCTCTGGCACACATCTCATGAATAATACTCAGAAACATGACAAAACATTATAAGATTATAGGAGGGGAAAATGTGTATATATATACACACACACACACACACACACACACGCATGCACACACACACGTATATATTTAATTTTAATTCTTTAGAACTTTTAGTTTGAGGCTATTTTGAGTTATAATTTTATGTTTCCTATTTCCTGAAGGACCTTCATAAAGTATAAAAATATTCATTTCTTTTTTCATTAATAATGGTTATTTCTAATTTGGAGTCCTAAGAAAATCATTTTGATCTACTTTAATCTCCATATCTAATAGCTTAAATATTCCTGAAAAGATGGAATGTGACCTCTGTTTGGACTAAAGAGAAACAGAAGAGTAGGGGCACACAGAGACGTCTGGGGCGCATGCAGAGTATGTGAGAAGTCAGGAGGGCTTACACGGTTTGTCAGAAGGGCTACACAAACGAGAAATGTCAAAAGTCTGACAGAAGAGACCAAAGTCAGGGACATCTAAAAGCTTCCAGAAGTTGGATCCAGCATGGAAGCTGATAAGGGCCTGAGAACAGATGCCAAATAGAAAGGCATCATTATTTTCAAAGGAAGGAGCTGTGGCCACTCAAGGCTAAGCTATAATAAATATAGAAGAAAGCTGAGTGAATTTCAAAATGTATACAGACATACGTATAATGTGTATATGTGCATTTGTGCAAATACCGTGAGTTCACCCGTATGCACACATGTACTCACGCACATTGGTGGGTGGTTTGAAAGCACGGAGCTCTTTGCTATTGACAGAAGGGTGGGGGAAGGAGAAGGCGGTGGGGGATAGGCACCAGAAGGGAAGCACACATGAGGCTATAGAGGGGTGAGTACTCTACTGCCCTAGTTCCCACTCCCCCCCAGCTCATATGGAGGTCACATGCTTAAAAGAAAATCAAGAATACATTTAGGGAACATCAAGAGTTGAGGAAACAGGACCTAATTCAGAGGCCCCCAAAGAGTGATCCCTTTTACTCCACATCAACGTTTGCCACGATTATGGCCAACTCCTTCCTAAAGGAAAAACAGTGATGGTAATGTAAATGGCTGAGATTGCATAAATGAAGAATTTTCTGCCATTAACTAACCTCAAATAATCTAAAACGTGTGTGAATGTGGGAACATATATAAAATGTTGCTGGTCATTTCTTTCTTGTCATGAAGCCTGGAGCCCAGACAGACCCTAGTGGATTAACTGATTCATTCCTATTTTATCATTTCCAGATGGTGTGATAGTTCCCGGTCAGACACATCTATGCTGGTGTGGCCTTAGCTATACTCCGTGTTGGACCAGGTTGTGCACTTGACCTAACTGACTGCTGTTGTTCACTTGGTAGCTCTGGCCCACATTAACTACAACTTTATTGAATAGTTTCAAAAAAAAAAAAATATCCCCCAATGCTGAACTCTTGACTTCTAATTTTAGGGCCATTATTCTTAAATACATTCCTTTTTAAATTCATGCTTCATATTGTTTCCAGGTTACATTCCCCAAAGGAAGACTCCTGCTCAAAAAATGGTTCTCCAATGCTTTACAGGATTTAGGGCTGAAGTACCACTGTCCAGATGCCTGACTCAGCCTCACCCATGTTCTCCCTCTTAAGCCTATAACTGCGGAGGAAATAACGAACATTTCAGATATGATGGTGTTATACTCTTTGCTGGCTGGGAAAGGACCAGGAAAGAAAATGTTGTTGGCAAGCTTTTATTTACAGAAATTTTGAGTATTTTGGCACCGATCAATTATTAGATTTTTGTCTAAGCATAGAAGGCTTGAGATGGAGAGTAGGAAGCTATCTCTCCATCACACACCAAAAAGGCACTGAAGGGAGTCTAAAGAGTTTTAAGCAATCTGCAGTGAGAGAAGATTGTTCAGTTTCATACACACTTAAGAAACACCTGCTGTACATGTCTTAGGAAGGCCAAAGTACAGATAGATGATGTACTGAGGTAGGTGGTAGAGAAGACCACTCAGGGGTCAAATAGAATTCTATGGTGGTCTTTCAGAGATCTCTCAGCCGTAGTGTCTTGACTACTTCTATGACCCAACCAGAAAAAAATGGCTGTGATATCATCACTTCCAGTTAATAGGGCACTGTGCACTGGAGACAGAGAAAAATAGAGCTATGTTTAATTTAGTCAATATTAACTTTTGAGAAATATTAATCAGTAGCTCACCTCTAAGTTCAGAGTGTTGTATGTGATTATTATTATTTTAAAAACCACATAATTTTTAAGATTAATTTTTCCCTTCTGATGAAATGATTAAAAGTGATTACTTTGAAGTATATTGGGTTATCTTGCCCCATATGGGATTCTACAGAAGGAAAGAATAACATTATGTTAATTATATTACAATCAGAAAGACCAGAAGGGGCAAACAGCAAAGTCAGGATATTCTAGAACTTGGACTTACCTCCTAATTGATCAATCATTTGCCCCACCTGGCAGAAACAAACCAGTTATCATTTCTTTAGAGCTGTTTTTACCAAAACCTGGTTATTTCCCTAACTTCATGTTTTCTGTTTTGAGCAAGTTTATGTTAGTGAAAATAACTCATATGTATGAAACCATTTATTCTTCATTAAGCCATGAAAGTTGTGTTTTATTTGCTTTTGTTGTTTTCTATTTCTGTCACTTCCAACTATTCCCAGAAAGAGTAACCAGTCATTTCTGGGTAAAATGTTGTCACAGGCCAATAAGATGTTATCAGAAAAACCGTTATGAGAATTATTGAAGTCACTTGATTTTTAATTAAAAAAAAATCTTCTTAAAATTTTTTTTTTGTTTTTTTTTTGTTTTTAGTGAAGCAGTGTCAATTTTTGTTCTATTCCTTAGGCAACAAACAAACAAACTTGTTTTCATAAAGTCTGGATGTTTTCTAGGTAACAACATATGTGTTCCAGGGAATTAGGAAAACCATGATAAAAGTAGACTCTAATAGCCCAAGAGAACAAAACAGAGCCAGATTGACCTTGGCAATGAAAAACTCCCAGAATGTCTCAGACACACTTGGCCTGGTAAAACAGTTGGCCCTATTTCTGAGTGAAAAGAAAGGATTTAGCAAAGGTTATGATAATTTCCAAACATGACTAGGAATTTAGGAGTTAATTACTGCTTTCATATGGTAGAGAAATGGCTATATTACTACACCATGTTTTGTTTTATATAGATGTTATATTACTTATACATTAAAATATATATTATGTATATATTATATGCCATACATACAGAAATATGTACATTTATATGCTAGTTATCAGTGCTCACGTAAAAGCATTCACCTTTAAGACAGAGTTAGAACAATAACCTGTGTTTATCTTCAGGTTCAGAGGGAGGTACTTGTCAAATCCAGCCAACCTAACGGAGTATGGTTCATAACGGGACTGAGTTTTTCATGGTTTTAATTTGGAACTTTCCCCCTAATTTAACAAAATTCCTTCCAGCCTGATAATAAGTAAGAAATCAAGTAAGAACCATTTCATAGTATAACAAGCAAGCTTCTCCAAACATAGGCAAGGGGAACCCAGGTCTTGCCAGCATAAGCCAGCCTGGTATTAGTTTTTAATGCCATTTTCTGGTTCTTGTGTTTTGTTTTGTTTTTCCTTTAAATGTAATGTCCCTTCCTTGAGTAAAAAGGAATTATCCCATCCTTTGATAAACTGTAAGGACTTCATAACCCACAATAATAGATTTAAAGTCTAGCGGCGCCTGGGTGGCTCAGTGGGTTAAAGCCTCTGCCTTCAGCTCCGGTCATGATCCCGGGGTCTTGGGATCGAGCCCCATATCAGGCTCTCTGGGGCTCGGGTCATGATCCCGGGGTCCTGGGATGGAGCCCCATATCAGGCTCTCTGCTTAGCAGGGAGCCTGCTTCCTCCTCTCTCTGTGCCTGCCTCTCAGCCTACTTGTGATCTCTTTCTGTCAAATAAATAAATAAAACCTTAAAAAAAAAAAAGATTTAAAGTCTAATAATATTCTCTAAGCCAAAAAGTGAACTGGGGTTGACTGGTTACCATTTTCTTTCAGCTTTTTTGGTAATCATCACTACTCATTTTAAAATTAGGCTCATGATTCACTAACTGAATCAAAATTATAAAAATGAACCATACATTAAAATCATGTTTAAATAATTTATCTATAATTACTATACACTTCTGATATAAAATGAATATCTATTCTGTATCATGTGCTGACTTGGAATTTATTTTAGATTTTTCTCAACATAAAGTTAAAGATCACTCATTCTCACTAAAATTAAAACACACACACACACACACACACACACACACACACACAGAACAAGATAATGACAATGGTGATTTTTTAACATGGGCCAAAAAAAAAAGACTGAAAATAAGCCATGAATATCATAAAACACCATGTAAACTATATTATAGGAGAGCTGTAAACTTTAAGCTAAGAGAATCTGCAACAGGGTTTGGCTTCCTGTGGGAAGTATCAAGGATAAATTCATGAAAAAGGCGGTTTTGCTCTGCCCTTCAAAGTAGAAAAGCATTTACACAAGAGGAGGTAAAGGGCAGGGCGTTCCCAGCCATAGAAGTAGTGGGTCCAAAGTCATGGAGGTGGAAGACTCTGGGCATAGTTGGATAGAGGGAGGGGGTGCTATTTTGAGGTATTATTTCATAGACAGAGACAGATAAGACAAGAGTTGTACTAAAGGATATGAAACTTATTTAGTAGGTAATTGAGAGCCTATAAGCATTTTTCTTCTTCTTTATAACTTGTATGAATTTGTGTATTTTGATTAGTTTCCCTTTTATTTCCCCTCTCTCTGTTAGAATCCAGACAGATAATTTACTATTCTTGGTTAACTTTATAATTTGGTCCATATGCTTCAGAGTATTCAAGATTGATTATGATTAAAAAGAGAACTGGCCATTACGCAGACCTGGATGGTGTGGAGATTAGATATGAGAGGATAACCTAAGGGACCCTGACGCATGGGCTTGGTTAAGGGTATGCTTCCAAACAACAATTTTAATTCTGACAGAATGACACAGGGACTGTTAGAAATCATTCAGAGTGATGACAGGGGAGTAGATAGACCAGTTTCCAAAGCAAGTTTTCAAAGACAGTGGAATTAGCCAGTTTTACCCTCTGATGTACTTCATCTCACTTGCTTCCCACTTGTTTTTCTGAGTTAGATTCTCAGTATTCTATTTAATTTTTGGAACTATCCAAAATCCTTTCAACAAACTTAGTTTCTACTTAAGTTAACCCAAGTCAGATTCTGTTGCTTGGGGGGAAAAAAATCGTTATTGTGTTGAATAAGAAAGATGCCAGATCTACTTTTCTATAATAGGTCCTAGAAGATGAATTTGGTAGTTTGCTACATGTAAGTAAATTAGATAAATCAGTAATGCAGCCATTACAGAGATTCTGGTGACTAATAAGGATGACTTGAACTAGAGTTTGAACAGTAAAATGGAAGCAAAGGGGTGGGGGAGGCAAAATCTATAGAATCTGCTGCCTGAGGTGTGTTTAGACTAAGGTAATGGAGGGGTTAAAACACACACACACACACACACACACACACACACACACACACACACACAACTTCTGCTTGTAAGTGCTCTTCCAATCCAAATCCAGGACAGTACACAGTAGATTTCCAACTAACCTGGCTGAAGGGCCGTCCTGCTCAAGTTCACCAACACACCAAAGAGTGAGGACCTTCTCTAACTGCAATGTCACCTCTGCTTTCCCCTGTCTGCCTTACCCTTACCTTACCCCCTTTCTGCCCCCCGCCTCCTTCTCTCTGGACTCTCTCCCTTTCTCCATCACTCTCTATGCATTCCTTCCGCTTTCCTGATCCTCTTGTACAAACCCAGCCCTGCGTGATTTGGAAGGGACTTAGGAGATCATCTATTTCAGCTCCCTGATGAAGAAACATGGTCTAAGGAGTTACAATGATTTTCTGAGAATTGTACAGTTATTTAGTGACACAGTCATGATTTAGACTCGTGTCTCCACAATTTTAGTCCAGCTGTCACTTCCTCAGCACTCAGTACATGTTTATTCCAAATGTCATGTAACACTTTATGTAACTTCTCTCCCCAGATCGTGAAGTGAATCCAATGGAGCATACTTCCTGGCATGTCACTATGGGGGCCCTGATACCCCCATTGGAGAAATACTGGTTCAATTGATGATTTTCTAAAAACATCTGCCTGAATCGACCACAAAGCACTGCTGTAAAAACTATACCTAAAGATTCTGGATTTTGGATGTGGGTTTGGTTGGAGGCACCTCTTTTGTAGAAACTTACAGAAAGAAGACATGGTTTAATGCCAAAGATCTTACTGTTTATTCATTTGTTTGTTTGTTTTTAACTATCTTCAAACGCAGAATCTGTCCTATAATATAGTGGGCAAGAACCTAAGGCAAATGTTAGCAACTCTGTTCACACAACTAGTTATCATTATTATTATGATTATTTAGAATAATAGTAACTTTTCAGCCCAAATTTCCTAGTCATTGTGTTAGACTCTGGAGATGAAATAAACAGGCTCCTCTTGCTCATGAGGAGCTCAAATTAGTGGGAAGTGATGTATAAATGCATGTACGTGTTTATATGTATGTATATATATATACATATGTACGTATGTATGTTTGCATTTGTGTGAGAAGAGCTAAGAGTAAGTAGGGGAAGGAAAGAAATGGAAGATATAGGACAGGGAAGACTTTGATGGAACAGTGACTGGGAGGAACTAAGAGTGGAAATGACCGAGAACATTTACTCTTGAAAGAGGATTTTTCCTGAGACAAATGGTGACAAAAAAGAGTTTGGTTGTGGATATAGTCACATTTAGAGGTAGAAACAAGAGGTTAAGAGTGTTTGTTATTTAAGGGAGTTATTCTCTATTCAAGGGATATAAGAACATTGGCAGAGTGAAGGATGTTCAAGGGAATAGCTGGGAGATTTGAGGATTATTGTAGAAAATCAGTGCCAGGGAATGGGAAATAGATGTGTGTAGGACCCTTGACCACCAGCTAAGGTGATAAACCAAAACATTTAGTGGTCCCAGTGAACATGAGCAGCAGCAGATTTGGAAAATACAAATGGTTATAGTAACCGAATTTCAAAGACCAATAAAGCCAGTATGACTGAACATGTCCTGGATATTTTTATTTATCCTACAGAGTTTGTCCAATAAATAAATGTGTTAATACATGTAATGTACTTAGCAAGATGCCTGGCACATAATTAGAACCCAAATTTATCTTTTAAAAAATCTGGACATGGGGCACCTGGGTGGCTCAGTTAGTTAAGTGTCTGCCTTCAGCTTAGGTCATGATCCCAGGGTCTTGGGATTGAGCCCTGCTTCAGGCTCCCTGCCCGGCAGGGAGTTTGCTTCTCCTTCTCCCTCTGCTCCCTGCCCCCTCCTAGGGCTCTCTCTCTCTCTCTCTGTCTCAAATGAATAAAAATCCTTTAAAAAAGTTATTAAAAAAAAAATTGGACATAAAATAATTCAAAGTGCTGATTGAGAATGGAATTGAAATGTTAGATCACTAGATCTAGGATTATTAAGGGAAAAAAAGTATAAAGAAACTGTTTTGGGGCGCCTGGGTGGCTCAGCAGGTTAAAGCCTCTGCTTTCGGCTCAGGTCATGATCTCAGGGTCCTGGGATTGAGCCCTGCATCAGGCTCTCTGCTCAAGCGGGGAGCCTGCTTCCTCCTCTCTCTCTGCCTGCCTCTCTGCCTACTTGTGATCTCTGTCTGTCAAATAAATAAATAAAAGTCTTAAAAAAAAAAAAAAAAAGAAACTTTTATGGGAGAAAGCGGGAAGCACTGAGAATCTAGAATTGCATTTTTTTTCTAATTAACAATGTTTGAAAACAGGTTTTGGAGGAGTAATTAGAAAGTAGAGGATATGATGATCAGATGAAATTTTCAACCCTAAAATTTCAGACAGGATGATAAGATCCAGTGTGGGAGCTGGTTATGAAGGAAGAATATTTATGAAGGTAACTGAAACTGAAAAGGTCAACATTGTACAGGGCTGAGTGACCTGGAAGCTGAAATTACCAAGGATTTAGGATCTAGAGAAAAATCACTGGAAGGATAAGAACCCAGATGTGTGGCCTTTTTTTTTTTTTTTTAAGATTTTATTTATTTATTTGACAGAGAGAGGGAGATAACAAGGAGGCAGAGAGGCAGGCAGAGAGAGGGGGAAAGCCAAAGGCAGAGGCTCAACCAACTGAGCCACCCAAGGTGCCCCAGATGTGTGGTCTTAAAAAGAAGAAAATTTTAAAAAACAATTTTAAATTTTTTTTAAGTAATCTCTACACTCAGTGTGGGCCTTGATCTTATAACCCTGGGATCAAGAGTCACATGCTCTACAGACTTGAGTTAGCGAGGCATCCCCAAAAGAAGAAACTTTTAAATAACTCTGTAAAAATAAAAAAAAAAAAAAAATTTAAAGATTTTATTTATTTGTCAGAGAGAGAGAGAAAGAGAGAGAGAGATCACAAGCAGGCCGAGAGGCAGGCAGAGGCAGAGGGAGAAGCAGGTTCCCTGCCGAGCAAGGAGCCCCATGTGGGACTCAATCCCAGGATGCTGGGATCATGACCTGATCCGAAGGCAGCCGCTTAACCAACTGAGCCACCCAGGCGTCCCTGTAAAAATAAAATTTTGAATGAGGCATAGAGTAGCCAGAAAGACAATGACCCTATTATTTAACACTGAAAATCTGAAGATTTTATAAAAAATAAACAGCCAGTCAAGCAGAAGCATCATAAATAGCAGAAATTCGGATTTCAGTTAAGGGGATGATTTCTTACAAAATGTGTTATTGACAAGACTCTTGTTTTGACTAAGAATTCTACACTGTACTGTAGAAACAGTGAGGAGAAGGCAAATAGCCCAGGGAATGGGGAAAAGCTAATATGGATGGAAAAGACACTTTGGAAGATGATCGGTGACCAGAAGAATCCTTACCTTGCGTAAGTCTTGTGAACCTTTAGAAATAAAGAAAGTAGACAATAATGCTCTTCTAATGAAACTAACTTTCCCCTATGTCTCTTAAAGGACTGTACTCACAGTAATCTGGTTGCCTAGAGGACATGAAAACTTGATGGTTAGGCTTATGGACAGAAAAACTTTACCCCCTACAACATATACTGATCTTCCTTCAATGTATGAATAGTCTTAGACCTGGAAACAAATGTTATTCATCAGGAATTCCCAGTTCTTCTATATGTGGATAGTAAAACAATCCTTGCACATCCCATCTACTAAGGAAATCACTTACCTCCAAAGACACATTCTGGGGTGAAAATGATGTCATCAAGGGCAATAAAGATGTCCTCATTTCCAGCCAAATCAGCTTCAAATGCCACTTTAAATGCACTAGTACTGGAGAGAGGAACATGTCCATACATCCAACCAGTTCTTTTACTTCCAATCACTGACCACACAAGGATGTTTAGTCCAGATTCCTCAATGGTATATACCTAATAATGGGGACAAAAAAAGAAAAGGCAACTCTTTATGGTTTGGATGTTAGAGATATATGGGCATCCTGGTTGTTAATGGAAGAATGGAGTCTGGCAATGGGACAGCACGACACCTTGGCTATAATGCTTCCTATCTGTACAAATTGGGGTTAGAGAGTGAGTTATTTTTTCTTTAAGCAGTCAGACCTTTGTTTGTTTTTTTCATGTCAATTTCTGTGTATCATGGTAGGCATGGCCAAAACCTGTAACTATCTTAAGAATCTAAAAGAGTTGGAAAGCTATAAAACTAGAATCTCTCACGCTGAAGGACCACATTTCCCCAAGGCTGTTTCAATAGAAGAGAACACATATCGTAAGTGAACATGACCATATACAAGTCATTTTGAAAGCCAAAGTAATGTGCAGAACGCACTTACTATTCTGACAAACAGGGTATCTTCCTGAATTAACTAACATCAATACCCAGGACTTTTCAAATGCAAGAACTAACAGATTCAACACATAAAAGTGAAATAGCAATAAAGTTAGCTTTGAAACCAATCACCAGGCCAAAGTTCCAATAATCTTTTTGAACAGTAAAAAGAAATTCAAAACAAAACAAAAAATGTCATTTCCTAATGAACTTCAAAAAAAAAATCTGTATTTTAAACAACAAAAACAAGCAAGGTTGTAAATGTATTTTTCTATACTACCTTTCTGTATCTAACTTTCAGTTATCATTTCCCTAGAAATGATAGTTATACACACACATACACACACACATATAGTAATGTATGTTAGCAATCACTTATACAATGCTTTCTTTCATATGGGAAAAATATGACTCAGAGAAAAGAAAACATATAATAGTAATTTTCTTCTATTGCAACAGTGTTTTTGTCTAATAACATTTCTTCCTACTAAAAAATCCTACTTTCTCACTTTTTTTCTTGGTATCAAAATTTATCTAAAGATAATTTATCCTTCAAAAGTTCATTCATATTTTATACTATCAGGAGAAAATAACACCACTCATTCTGTTGCATGTAATGATATGATATTGTATGGCACTCCAGAAATACTCCTAAGAGCCAGAGCCACCAAATTATCTAGAGCCAGAAATTAGCATGCTGCTAACTGTAGTTAGCAACTACAACGTTACCGTACAACTACAACTACAACTGTAATGTTCACTGTTACAAAAAGTCTAAGTCAGGAATCCAGCTATTAATGGACGTTAAAAAAAAATTAAAAACACATCAAGATGATCATAGAGAAAGAAAAATAGAAAAACTTGCCCCAAATTTGTAAACCTGAAAAGTGAGATTTAACATTAATGGTAGGAAAAAGCACACATTTTGTAAGCAAAAGCCCTTTTTACATTGATTCCTCAATAGATGAAATTAACTAAAAGTCAGTATGAAGGGAATTTGGGTCAACAGAGTGTTTCCAGTCTCAACATAAGCAAACATTCATCCCAAAGCTCTAAGATCTGGTGGGTACCTATCTCTCAAATAAATACAAATTTCCTCCATTTTCAAAAAATTAAAAAGCTAAGAAGCTTCCAATTCAATGTGATAAAAGGACAACTTTATAAAGTCAAACTATGTTGAAGTATCTCTTTTTTTCCTTCATAAATCCTGAGTTACAACTTAAAGATTTAAAAGGGGATGGCTTTATTTTATAACCTTTTCTACAAAAACCAATTCAGAAAACCAAATTACATGAAGACATACCCAACACTTTTTGCTTTTTTTCAAAACCTTAGTATAAATGTATTTTATTAATTTTTTTTATTGTTTTTCATTTCATTTTTCTCTTTCAGTCATCTTAATCTTCAATTAAGCTAGCATGCTCTTGCCAAATTCCATGCTCCTTTTACTATGCTTCTCCTGAATCCACCATGACATCCCCTGCCTGTTCTCCCTCCTGCTGTGCCCCATCATGAGCATTAACTCTAATAGACTTCAAGCTATGGTACCCAATATTTCACCCTACTACAGTCCATATTCATTCTGTTCAACTTCACTAATTCACTACTTAACTCCAATGAAACTTTTTGACAATCTCATGGATTGTTTCAATTGTGACATGTATTTATAATACTATCAGTGCATTAAACTGAGTAATTGCTATGTCAGGGTTTCTGTAGCCACAATGGCCAATGGTAAAAATAGAAGGACCATTTAAGGGCTCCATATAATGCTGGGGTTTTTTTGTTTGTTTTGTTTTGTTTTTTTGGCAAGTGAGAAACCTACAAAAGGTTAATATTGTTTATTTCTGCCTTTCAGTGAAAATAATATTCTCTGTCTTCACAGAAAATTTTTGTGATAACTGTCAGCAAAATATTTTTCATTATTATTTTTCAAAAACATAAAAAGTAGACAATATGCAAGAATGGGTGGACAGTATAAACAGAGAGATGGGAACTCTAAGAAATGCTCAAAAGTAAATGCTAGAAATAAACAAAAACACTCTAACAGAAATGAAACACACCTTTGAAGGGCTCATCAATAGACTGGACATAGGAGAGGAAAGCATGAGTGAGGTGGAAGATATGTCAATTGAAACTACTAAATCTGAAATACAAAGGAAAAAAAGAAGACTGAAAAAAAAAAAAAAAAAAAAAGGAACAGAATGTCCAAGAACTGTGAAATGCTTCCAAAAGGTGTAATATAAGGTAAATATCAGGAGAAACAAAATAACAGAAGAAATATTTAAAGTGATAATGAATGATAATTTTCCAAAATTAATGATAAAAAACAAACCACAGATTCCAGAAGATTTGTGAACACCAAACATTTATGTACACCTTGGCATATGATTGCAGAGAATCAAAGACAAGGAGAAAATCTTGAAGCCACAGGGGGTTGGGGTTGGGGTGGGGTGGGGGCAAATACCTTACTTAGAAGCAGGGATAGGAATTATATCAGACTTCTCTTTAGAAACCATGCAAACAAAAAGAGAGTGAAATAAAAATGTTGGAAGTTCTGAAAGAGAAAGAAAAAAAAAAAGATAGAGACTCCAACCTGGAATTCTATACCCAATAAAATTACCCATCAAAATAAAGAATAAAGGTTTTCTCAGACAAATATGAGTTAAAACAATTTTTCATTAGTTCTACTGCCTTGCAAGTAAAGTTAAAATAAATTCTTTAGAGAGAAGGAAAATGATATCAGTCAGAAAATATAATCTACATAAAAATATTGGAGAAGAATAAATTAAGAAATAAAATATTCTATTTTTATTATTAATTGATCTAATAGGTAACAGATTGTTCAAAATAATAGCAGCAAGAATGTATTCACTGATTTTAGTTGTGGGGTAAGTGAAATAAATGAACAGCAGCATGCTATAAGGACAGAAAGGAGGGCCTGAAAATACTGTTTATAATGTTCTTGCACTACACATGAAGTGGCATAGTGTTCTTTGCAAGTGGACCTGGGTTACTTATAAATGCATACTGCAAATTCATGGGCCCAAAATTAGAAAAATGAAGTTTAAAAAGAAGTATAACTGATATGCTATGAAAGAAGAAGAAAAGGAATCATACAAAACAATTAAAACAAAGGTAAAAAAAAAAAAAAGAGTAGAGAACCAAACAAAGCAAAACAAAAACAAAACAAAAAAACCCAAAGGGGGTTAAAAAAAAAAAAGCAAGGTCAACAAGTATAAAAGAGAAACATATATGCTAGATATTAATCTGAATACCAGTAATCACTTTAAATGATAGTTTTCTAAATATACCAATTAAAGAGACTGGTATAGTGGATTAAAAAACAAAAAAGACCCAACTATATGTTGCCTATAAGAAACTGGAGTTAAATATAAGGACACAGATAGATTAAAAGTAAAAGGAATAAAAATATACCACATTAATATTAATGAAAAGAAAGCCAGAAAAGCTGTATTAACTTTCGACAGAGAAAATTTCAGAGAAAGGAAAATTATCAGGGACAATAGTTCATTATAAAATGAAGAGAGTGGTAAATTCCCTAAGAAGACACAACAGTCTTGCATGTGTATGCACCTAATACCACAATGTCAAATGCTTGAGACAGTAACTGGAAGAAGTGCAAGGAGAAACAGATGAATCCACTCAACATCCCTCTGTCATTAATTGACAATCAGGAGGCAGCAAATCAGTAAGGGCATAGCTGAACTGAACAGCGACCATCAACTTTACATTTATAGAATACTTCATGCAGCAACAACAGAAGACACAGCACTCTCAATTTCACAGGGAACACTCACAAAGACTGACAACATTCTAAGCCATCAAGTACACTGTAGCAAATCTGAAAGAACAGAAATCATACTGTATATGCTCTCAGGTCACAATGGAATTTAACTAGAAAACAGTAACAGGGAGATATATAGGAAACCCAAAAATACTTGGAGATTATATAACACACTTCTTAGTAACACATGGATTAAAGAAGAAATCACAAGAAAAAACTATTTCAAATTAAATGAAAATAAGAGTACAATTAATTAAAATTTGTGGGATGTAGTGAAGCAGTGCTTAGAGGGAAATTTTATAGACTTAAATTCATAACCAAAAGCAAGAAAATCTGAAATCAATCACCTAAGCTAGTTTTTTGAAAAGTATAATAAAATTATTGTTTATGTTTACTATTATTTTTATATAAATAAATATATTTATTATCATATTTATTAAAAATAAAATTAAACTTTTAGTCAAGTTACCTAAGGAAGCAAAAGAAGATGCAAATAGAAATATCAGCGATGACAGAGGAACTATGACTAGTGATCCCAAGAAAGGATAATAAAGAATTATTATTAACAACTCTATGCCCACAAATTTGATAAACTAGATGACACTGCCAAATTTCTTGAAAGGCATATCTATCAAAATTCACAGAAGGACAAATAGATAATCTCAACAGGCCTGTAATAATAAAGAAATTGAATCAACTATTCCAAAAGAGAAAGCACCAAGCCCAGATAAGTTCACTGGTAAATTCTACCAGACATTTAAGAAAGAGATTATACCAATTATCTGTAATCATAACCAGAAAATAGAAAAAGAGGAAACATTTCCAAATCCATTCTATGAAGCCATCTTTACCCTAATGTCGATACTAGGTAAAGAAAACGCTAGAAAGAAAAATGACACAGCAGTATCACCCATGAATATATAGATTCAAAAATTCTCAGCAAATATTGGCAAAGTGAATCCAATAATGTATAGAAAAAATGACAAATAACCACTAGGTGAGATTTATTCTAGGTATGATAGGCAAATTAAACACTGGGAAATTGACCAATGTCATCTATCATATCAGCAGGATATAAAAGAAAAATCATATGATAATATTGATGACTGATATGCAGAAAAATCATATGACAAAATACAACACCCATTCATGATAATAACTCAAAGAAATTAGAAATAGGAAAGAAACTTCCTCAATTTAATAAAGAACACCTACAAAAAACCTACAGCTAAGCCTATTCCTCATGGTGAGAAACTACACCCTCTTCTGCTAAGATCAGGAGATAAGCAAGTATATCTTCTCTCACTGCCTCTATTTGTACTGGAAGTCCTAGCTAATGTATACATAAAATAAAGAGAAGAAAAGGAATAAAAAGATATATTGATCAGGGTGTTTAGGTGGCACAGTCAGTTAAGCTTCCAAGCACTTGGTTTGGGCTCAGGTAGTGATCTCTGGGTCCTGAGATACAGCCCCATGTCAGGCTTCATGCTCAGTGAGGAGTCTGCTTGCAATTCTCTCCCTCTGCCCCTCCCCACCTCTCTCTCTCAAATAAATAAATAAATCTTTGAAAAAAAGATATGCTGATCATAGAAAAATAAAAATCCTTTGTTTGAAGACATCCAGATGGCCAACAGACACATGAAAAAAGGCTCTACATCACTCGGCATCAGGGAAATACAAGTCAAAACCACAATGAGATACCACCTCACACCCGTCAGAATGGCTAAAATTAACAAGTCAAGAAATGACAGATGCTGGCGAGGATGCCGAGAAAGGGGAACCCTCCTACACTGTTGGTGGGAATGCAAGCTGGTGCAATCACTCTGGAAAACAGCATGGAGGTTCCTCAAAATGTTTAAAATAGAACTACCCTATGACCCAGCAATTGCACTACTGGGTATTTACTCTAAAGATACAAGCGTAGTGATCCGAAGGGGCATGTGCACCTGAATGTTTATAGCAGCAATGTCCACAACAGCCAAACTATGGAAAGAACCTAGGCGTCCATCAACAGATGAGTGGATAAAAAAGATGTGGTATATATATACAACGGAATACTATGTAGCCATCAAAAGAAATGAAATCTTGCCATTTGCAACAACATGGATGGAACTAGAGGGTATCATGCTTAGCAAAGTAAGTCAATCGGAGAAAGACAACTATCATATGATCTCCCTGATATGAGGAAGTGGAGATGCAACGTGGGGGGTTTGGGGGATAGGAAAAGAATAAATGAAACAAGATGGGATCGGGAGGGAGACAAACCATAAGAGACTCTTAATCTTACAAAACAAACTGAGGGCTGCCGGGGGGAGGGGTGTAGGGAGAGGGTGGTGGGGTTATGGACATTGGGGAGGGTATGTGCTATGGTGAGTGCTGTGAAGTGTGTAAACCTGGTGATTCACAGACCTGTACCCCTGGGGCTAATAATACATTTTATGTTAATAAAAAAACAAAAAAATGCTTTTGTTTGCAAACGACAGGACTATCTACATAGAAAATCCCAAAGAATCAACAACAACAACAAAAACTCCTAAAACTATTAATTTACAGCAACGTTGCAGGATATAATGTTAATATACAAAAGTCATTCATTTTCTTCTAACCCAGCAATGAACAACTGGATTTGAAATTAAAAACATAATATTACTTAGAGTAGCCCAAAAAGTACAGGCTCCATATGAAGAACATTATAAAACTGATGGAAAAAAAATGAAAGCTCTAATTAAATGGATGATATTCTGTAAGGAAGACTCAATATTGTCAAGATATAAGTTCTTCTCAGCTTGATACATAGATTCAATTCAATCCCAGTCAAAATCTCAGCAAGTAACACAGAGGCTCCTGAAAAACTCATTCTAAAGTTTATAAGGAAAGACAAAAGTCAGAGAATAACCAAAACAATACTGAAGAATAAGAACAAAGTCCAAGAACTGACACGACTTGACTGTAAGACACTTCAAAGCTACAGTGATCAAGCAGGTGGTATTGGCGAAAGACTAGACAAACTGATCAAAGAACTGAAGAGGGCCTGGAAACAGACCCACATATGTACAGTCAACTGATTTTTGATGAAGAAACAAAGGCAACTCAGTAAGGGAGATTAGTATTTTCAACAAATGGTATTGAAACAACTAGATCCACATGCAAAAAAAAAAAAAGTGATCCTAGACATGGAACTTCCATAGCTCACTCACCAGAACAAATTCAAAGTAGCTCACATACCTAAATGTTCACCACAAAACTTTAAAAGTTCAAAGAAGATAACATGGGAGATAAGTCTATGTGATCATGAGTTTTTCTTTTTTTTTTAAGATTTTATTCATTTATTTGTCAGAGAGGGAAAGAGCACACAAGCAGGGGGAGTGGCAGGCAGAGGGAGAAGGCTCTGGCTCAGCAAGCACGATGGGAGACTCGATTCCAGGACTCTGGGATCATGACCCAAGCTGAAGGCAGATGCCCAACCGACTGAGCCACCCAGCCGTTCATGATCTTGGGTTTTGAGATGACTTTTTAGCTATAAAACAAGAATCCTGCATGATCCATGAGTAAAAAAACTGGTAAGGTAGACCTCATTGAAATTAAAAACTTCTGCTCTGTTAAGGACACTGTTATGACAATGAAAAGGCAACACAAAAACTGGAGAAAATATATTTTTTACAAATTTATTTATCCCAGTGAGATAGTACACGCGAGAGAGCAAGTGGGGGGCGAGGAGCAGAGGGAGAGGGAAAGAGAGAATCTCAAGCAGAACACAGAGCCCTACTCGAGGCCCAATCCCATGACCCTGAGATCATGACCTGAGCCGAAACCAAGAATTCAATGCTCAACCAACTGAGGTCCCTAGGAGCACCTGGCGAAGATTTCAAAATACACATCTGATAAAAGGACTAGTATCCAAAATATGCAAGACGTTTAAGACAAAAATGAGAAAGTAACCCAATTAAAATAGGGACAAGAGATCTGAAGAGACCCCTCACCAAAGCAGTAATACAGATGGCAAATAAGCAGAGGAGCAACTCTCAACATCATATATCACCAGGGAAATGCAAACAGAAACGGCTAGCATACTCATTAGGATGGCTAAAATCCAAATCACTGAAAACACCAAATCCCAACAAGGAACAACAGAAACTCTTTATCACTGCCGGTGGGAATGCCAAATGGGACAGCTACTTCAGAAGACAATTTTGCAGCTTCTCACAAAACCAAATAAACTCTTATCATATGATCCAGCAACTGTGCTCCCAAGGGAGTTGAAACTTATTTCCATACAAGAATCTACACATAAATGATTATAGCAGATTTATAATTGTCAAAACTTGGAAGCAACCAAGAGGTTCTTCAACGGGTAAATGGATAAACAAATGTTGGTGCATCTGTACACCGGAAGCTTCTTTAGCCATAAACGAAAAAATGAGCTATCAAGCGACAAAAAGACATCAGGGAACTTCAGTGTTTATTTCTAAGTGAAAGAAGCCAATGTGAAAAGGCTAGAAACTAGAAAACTTTGAGAAGATAACAAAGGAAAAAATCTAGGTGACTTTGGGTTTTGTTTTGTTTGTTTTTTGGTTTTGTTCATTTGTTTTTGCTGTTTTAATTTTGTGTATGTGTTTTGAATAAGAGGTAAGTTTAAGGATAACAGTACGGGACAGAGTGGGTAGATGCTAGGGCCTGTAGTAATGAGCTTCCCAGGAATAGAAAGACAGACAGGAATTGTCCAACAGATAAGTAGACAGACAGAGGGACAGGAAAACAAAGAAAATGGGTAGGAGGCCAGGACCAGTCTCAGCACCAGTGTTGGGGCTGCAGATCCAGTTCTGCCCTCGCGACCTAGGAAATGGACAGGGCTGGCATGGGCCTCAGTCCCCATTGTGCCCCTCTCCTCACTCGGTCTTGTGCCTCCCCAGAAACCAGGGACTTTTGCATGTTGTTTCCTGGGGGAACAGAATGGTTTTTCTGGGAGTGCAGGGAAGGCAGAGGGTGAAGGCGCTTGGAGGCTCCCTGGGGAGGTGGAGGCGTGGGTGATGTCGGGGTAGCAGCAGCAATGGGGCAAATCTGCTCAGTTGGGGGCTCTGCAGCTGGGGCAGGCCCCTCGCACCCTGCCCACCACCCCAACATGGTGCGGATCAACACAGTTTCCAGTATAATTCTACCTTTATGGATTTCTGGAAAAGGTGGAACTATCTATAGACATAGTAAAGAAGATGAGTGGTTGCCAGGGGTGTTGGAGAAGAAGGGAGGGAGGAACAGGTCGAGCATAGGGGACTTTCAGGGCAGTGACACCACTCTGTCCAATACTGTCGACAGAGGTCATGACATCCATGTGAAAACCCACGGAATGCACAGCACCAAGAGTGAGCCCCAATGTCAACTACAGACTTTACTAATAAAGTGCTAATATTGACTCATCCATCAAAGCAAACATGCCACAGTGATGTAAGATGTCAATAATAGTGCAAAATTGGAGAGAGCTGTGGGGAGGGGAGGCTCTATGGGAACCGTCTGCGCAGGCTGCTCATTTTCTCTGGAAACCTGAAACTGCTTAAAAATTAAAGTATTAATTAAAGAATACTTAAAAAATCTAAATATACACAGTAGAGGAGCAATATAGCTAGTGGAGAATTTTTCTTATTTGCTCTGATTCACTCAATTGCCTATTTTATTGGAAAAAGACTAATGTCTCATCCATTTCAACACCAATTAAGCATTATTCAAATGGGTCACTTGGTCCTCTCTTTTTTTTTTTTTTAAGATTTATTTATTTATTCATTTTAGAGAAAGAGAGTGAGAGAAAGCACGCATGCAAGTGGGTGAGGAGGACAGGGAGAGAGAGAATCTCAAGCAGGCTTCACACTCAGTGCAGGGCTCCACATGGGACTTGATCTCATGATCTGAGCCTAACCAAGAGCCTCACACTTAACAGACTGAGCCGTCCAGGCACCCAGTCCTCTGAACACATCTACTCTCTCTTTCCTCCCTTCCCTCTTCCCATCACACTTTCTATTTCCAGTATTGGACATTTATAAAAATCACGTGGCCCATCATCTCTTGCCTTGCAGATGTCAACCGCTTACCCCAGTTCCCTCTTAAGAAGCATCTTTGTCTATTAGAGGCAATAGAATTATCAAAGTACTAGGTACATTAAGCTATCAAAGGAAGCCCTGAAGAACTCAGTAATAGCATTTTTCTAGAACTGGGCCTCATAACACAGGTAATAAAAATGTCCTTCCGGAGGTATAAATACTTCTTCAAGATCTCTCTCCCCTCCCTCTTCTTACGCATCTCACTACTCTCTCCCTCCATGAGGCTCCCTTGCCAGTCCTCCTAAACACCAAGGACATTCTCAACTCAGGCTGTTGCACTCTTTTGCTTTGTTTTCTTGTCTGAAATATTCTCCCAGTATGTCTCCCCTAGTTGCATGGCTCACTCCCTGGTCTTTTTCAAGTGTTCGCTCCAAGTTTACAATCTCAGCGTGGGCCACTGTGACCATCCCAGACCCCACCAATCCTCTTACTCAGCCTCACTGTGTTACATGGTCTTTGCAAAGAGTATCCCACTTACTCATTGATCACGTTTCCTGTTTAACGTCTATTTCACGGTGACAGCGGAAATCCTATCAGGGCAAGGAGTCTGTTTTGTTTATTTAGGTACACCTAGAATACATGTATATAACAGGTGCTCAGCAAACATTTGCTAAAGAATGAAAGAATGGAAAAGTTCAACATTTCATAACTCCAGAGCTGGAGAGCATCTCAAGACTTTCTAGTCAAAAACTTCAGAGAGGACCAGGGAGAATGCCTGACTCTCCAGTCAGGGTTGGAAGCAGAATCTCGGGTTTCTCGCTGTGCAATTTCCACCTTAGCAAATTCATTATTTTGTTTGAAAAATAAATGTATCTACTTATAAGAATCAAGATCATGCGGGTACTGCACTGAGAGCTAACAAAGCTCTCATGGCTAAGTTTACAATTAAGTGCGTGTTCACACTAAAACATCACCACGCAACTTTTTGGGTTTGGAAGTCACTGAGTTATAAAGAAGCTACAGGGCCTTAAGATAAGGAATTTACCTGAGGTTAAACAGAGGAGCAGATGATTAAAAAACAAACAAAAACCAAAAAAACTTGGAATGATCAGAATTTGAATCAAAGAACAATCTACAATTCAGCTCTGTCTTTAAAAGTTGAAGAGCAGGCTGCCTGGGTGGCCCAGTGGGTTAAGTATCTGCCTTCAGCTCTGGTCATGGTCCCAGAGTCCTGGGATCGAGCCCCACATCAGGTTCCCTGCTCCTTGGGAAGCCTGCTTCTCCCTCTCCCACTGCCCTTGCTTGTGTTCCCTCTCTCTCTGTCAAATAAATAAATAAAATATTTTTTAAAAATAAAAATAAATTTAAAAAAAGTTGAAGAAATATATCACTCTTTTATATATCACACTTTTTTTTCTTTGTCTTTCTCATTTGAGATAGGGGATCGAGAACTCCAGTCTGTTATCTAATATCTCAAAGCAGATGAGGTAAATTCATTCACATGAAACCACTGTTCAAACTAAAAAGAACTACCTAAAAGTGGCTGGTGATTATTTATGGTATAGGAAGGCATTTCTGGTCATCCTTTTCATATTTAAAAAGTGTGAAACTTTGCTTTAGTATTTAACTTACCTAGCAATAAGAAGGCTGAACAGTGTTACAATCAGAGGCTAGGACCCAGATTTTAATCCTGGCCATCCCAATACTAACTGGATATCTTAGGCTAAATTATTTAATCTCTTTGAACTGCGACTTATCCTCTATTAAATAGAAGAAATACTAATATCTATTTGATAAGTCTATTATTAGATCTAAATTAAAAGTATATATATTTATAT
This sequence comes from Enhydra lutris kenyoni, assembly GCF_002288905.1. Taxonomy (NCBI): domain Eukaryota; kingdom Metazoa; phylum Chordata; class Mammalia; order Carnivora; family Mustelidae; genus Enhydra; species Enhydra lutris. Next base: position 5,486,962 of record NW_019154126.1, read on the forward strand.
ACAAAGTATATAAATGTACATAAAGTACTAACACTAAGTGCATTTCCTTTCTATTATTAATTATTTACGTTTGCTACTTCACATCCTATTTCATCTATTCTAAAAAAAAAAGTTCACATATGAGGATGAGTATGTTCGTGAGAATGTTAACTGGATGATTTCATTATGAAAAGCTGATACTCTCTGTGGGATCCCAAAAAATGACCTCACAGTACAATTCAAGGTTTTTTCAGATTTTTTTACAAAAACATTGCCCGGGGCCTTGTAAATAAGGGGAAGAAGGACCAAAGAGCTTTAGAAATGTTCGGTGTTTCCAGTCATTAGTAACTTAGGAAGCTAAGGTCTCCTACCTTTCAGTCAGTTGCCCTTCCTGAACATCACTCAGTTTGCAATAAACATCACAGGCTGTATCCGAGGGGAAAGAGCTGAGAAAAATTACAGCTACTACCCATGTAGAAATTGAAATGGCTGATTTGTATGTAGCTCTACAACATTAACTTCACTTTCCTTGAAAGAGACAGACTGTTTAGGAGTAATGAGAAATAAAGAACCAAACAAATGTCTCTTACTAGCAGAATGACCTGGGTAGCATTTGATGTTACGCTGATACTCACGTGCTTTTTCTCCCACCTGACAAGACCAACTTTAAAATGCTTTCAAAACAACTTCCCTCAAAGTGAAGGAAAATTTAGACTGCAAAACAGCAAAGGAAAAAACATGGAACTGTGAGCTGATTGACTTTTCTTTTAGCATGTTCCACAAAACTGTAAATATATGGAGAAGATGGTCTCTGGTTCTGATGGGCAATGGAAAACACATATTTACCTATATTCCTCAAAATAAATATAAAATATATTTACCTATATTCCTCAAAACTATTCCATTGAAAAGACAGAAAAAATTCTGAAATAAATCCCCAGAATCACTGGAAAATGAGGAGCACAGCTACCAATACACAGAAATAGTTTTTTAAGGACTTTCTATAAAACAAATGGAAACTTGTTGGATAAAAATGCGTGAAATTGAAAAACTTACAAACACCTGCAGGTGAAACAAAGAGGAACAAAAAATGTTCCCAGCAGAATTCTGGAATAACCCAGATTAATGGAGGAGGCCATAGTGGAGGAGCCGTACATGCGTCACTAAATAAGTCAACACACTTCCTAAAAAAGCCAGGTCCCTCCCTTGCATTAGAAGCCATTGATTCTAGCGTTTGTACTTAGAGGACTTAATTACCACTGACATGGGAGATGTGACACAGGAGTCCCTGAGGGGCCAATGGGATGGGAGAAGTAACTGCCATGAACAACTTTACCTCCCACACCCCACCCCCAAATAAAGAAGCTACCAGGACATCATTAACATAAGCCCGATGGAAAACAGAACTCCTCCTCTACACTCAGAGCAACACATAACCAGAGATCTTGACTCAGAATGTGCATTCCCTGCTGGGGCAGTGAATTTCTTACTGGGTCTGAGGGCAACAAAATACATGGAGTAATACTATTCAATCTGGATTCATCATCATATAGGAATAGAAAACCAACAGTAAGTAACCTGACAGTTGAGGAAAATTCTTAGAGAGAGACATTATATTAAACAGAACACTGAACACCATGAGGATGACTGCTATCAGAATAAATGGGGAAAAATAAGGAAATATAATTAATTCCCTTGAGAAACTGGGGCCTCCATCATATCTATGAAATAGGACAGGCTTTAAAAGAAGCATTCAGAGTTCTCAGAAATTAACAAAATGATTGCTAAAATAAAACTCTCAGAGAAGAAATGACTAGCAGAATCAATGCAGATTAAACTCCAACCAGTGAACTGGAAAACTAAGCAAAGTGATCCTGCTAAGACTACAGAGCCAGAGAACCAAGAGATGAAAACTTGGAGAATATCTGTGAAGGGATAGCAAGGACAGATCCAGAAGTTTCTATGTCTGTCTCATAGATTTTTCTAGAAGGAGATAATCAGATAAATTACAGATGAAAATCTCCCTGAGATGAAAAATGACAAAGGCCCATCAAATTGCTGTAGGGATTTATGAACTCCAAGCATAAAAAGAACATTTTCCCTACTTCCTGACAGAAAAGAAGAATATGTAAAAATCCTGGAGCAGAAATAATCAGACATCTCTCTTCTATAAGGCAAGTGGATAATGGATGTTAGAATACATTGAAACAACGCTATCAATTACTTAAGAAAAAAATAAGTCTGACCCTAGATCAAACTACTTTTTAATATGGGTACATATGTATGTACACACACACACACACACACACACACACACACACACTTTTTTTTCAACCAGGAACTCAAAAAGCTTATCACCCATGCACAATTTCTGAAATGCATGAGCAAAACATGTTGTTAGGGCTGAATGTGCCTCCTGCCCCAAGTCCACATGTTGAACCCTAAATCCCAGTACTTTACAATGTGACTGTATTTGGAGATAGGGGCTCTAAAGAGGTCAGTATATGAAAAGGGGGCCATTCACATGGCCCTTAATCTAATCTTGCTGGTGTCCTCAGAAGAAGAAGAAATTTGGACACAGAAAGAGACACTGGAGTTGCACACACAGGAAGAGATACTGGGGTTGCCCACACAAAAGAGACACAACTCGAGGACACGGCAAAAAGGCAAACATCTTCTGCACCAAGGAGAGAGGACTCAAGAAATCAAACCTGCCTGCACCTTGATCTTGGAGCACTAACCTCCAGGATTGTGAGAAAATAAATTACTGTTGTGTAGGCCACCCAGTCTGTGCCATCTCCTTAAGGCAGCCTTAGCAAAGTAATATCAGCAAAAAAAAAAAAAAAAGAATCCAACATAGCGGATTATGTAGGAATCAATAAAGAGTAGTGAGCAAAGATGCCTAGAAAACATACAGAATTATATAGTATAAACGTACACTTGGTAATTGTGTTCTTGTGAGGTCTACAGCGTTTTTACAAATATGACTGTCAAGAAAGCAGATGAATTATTTTCACCCTGAATCTAAGGTTCCCGTCAAAAAGAATAAGCCATAGGGCTGTAGGAGAAGATGAGCTGGGTCAATAAAACTTGCCAAAGTTGTCTTTCATTTGAGGGGTGGGTGGAAACATGCAATTGATTTTCAGTGATACTGGATAAATATTTTAAACAAAGTGATCCTTCTTAAATCTTAATCATTAAAATCTTAAATCACTTAAACAAAGTGATTTACTAAAAACTGTGTCCACTTTAGAAAGAGAGACCCAGAAAGTAAAATTTACTGGAAGTTAGGGGCACTGGGTGGCTCAGTTGGTTAAGTGTCTACCTTTGGCTCAGGTCATGATCTCAGGGTCCTGGGATCCAGCCCCTGCATCAGGCTCTTTGCTTAGCAGGGAGTCTGCCTCTCCCTCTGCCTACTGCTTCACCTGCTTGTGCTCTCTCTCTGACAAATAAAAAAATAAAATCTTTTTAAAAATTAAATAAAGAAAATCAAATTTATTGGAAGTAAGCAAAAATTCAGGAAATCTAATCAACCCTACTAAAGACTGGTATAGGGGAAAATATAAAACAAATGAAAGACAAATAGAAAACACACAAAAAATAGGTCTATATCATGATGAAACAATAACACATGTGAAAAGGACTTAACTCAATTATAAAAGCCAGAGACTCAGATTATGGGAAAAAAAATCTAGCCATATGCTGTTTGAAACTGATATAACTAAGCCAAGTATCATGGGAGAGTTAAAAATAAAGGCATGGGTAAAGTACTAGTAAAATTATTTTTTAAAATTATTTAAAAAAAGAAACTTCCATATTATTAACTGAAAAAAATAAGATTTGGGGAAAGGTATAAAGAGGGACATTTAATATTGATAAAAGTTATGACTCTCCAAGCACATATAACTGTCTGGAATCTTTACACATTCAACAAAATGGCTTTGGAATAAAAAAGGCTGAGAATAATGAAAACAAACTGTAACTTTCATAATTTCCCTGAAGCAATTTAAAATATTATTTTCCTAAGTTGACAAATTAAGTTGAGATAATAGTAAATATGTAGAGGAGTATGACTTAATTTATCTCTGTGCGTCTATCATCTCTCTCTCCATCTACTTATCTTTGTAGGGAAGGAGTAATCATTCTTTCATACACCCATAGAAAATTCACAAATAAACATATGAATTCCACATGTGATAATGAAAGTATGTCAAATTAACAGGGAGAGGACACAGTAATGAATCAGTAGTATTGAAAGAACCAGCTTGCTATTTGGGGGAAAAAAAATGAGCTTCTAACCTTTCACCATACCCACACAAAATGAATTATAAGTGGCTTAATTAGTTTAATCTAAAATCGAAATTATGTATTAACTAAAAGAAATGACAATATTTTGGGTTTTTTTAAGGTTTTATTTATTTTTTTGAGACAGAAAGCTTATGAGGGGAGTGGGGGGAGGCGGCAGCAGGAGAGGGAGAGAGAGAGGTAGTCTCCCCACTAAGCAGGGAGCCTGACTAGAAGGGGCTCAGCATTTGGACCCTAGGATCATGACCTGAGCTGAAGACAGATGCAGACACTTAACCAACTGAGGTATCCAGGTGCCTCAAGAATATTTTGTTATTTTACAACAGGCAAGGGCTTCCTCAGCATTAAATCTAGAATCTACTAGTAAAACAGATTCAAAGATTTCATAAGATAAAAATATAAAAGAAAATGTGCTTAAACTTTGAATATGTTTTTTGTTTTTGTTTTAAGAAATCCTATTGTGCTTGGGACCTAGACTTCTAAGCAAAGCTGACCTTTGGTTCTTTCTCAAGGTGACTTTCCATCTTGCCCCTTTGTAGGCAGGTGTAAGAAATACCTTCTTTTGCAAATTCCCACATCTGTCTTAAAACTGTGACTTGATTTTACTTTTTAGCAGCAAATATCTTTGACTTGAGGTCACTTTTCTTTTTCTGTTTTTCTGATATTCTAAAGGCAAAGTCTAATCTGAAGGTCAAATTAGATTAGCTCCTTCTCTCAAGTGTCAACCTTTGCATTTCCCACGGCACCTTCCCATTCTGGTAATTTATCAATTATTTCATAGCAACTTAACAGCCGGGTTTTTACCATCCTTCAGTTAACTTTTCTGTTATCTACAATGGAAGATACACAGTACATGCCGGCATCCTTTTCTCTACCTGAGCTATCAAAGTTTCACTGCTGTGAAGATCTGTACGCCTGTCTTTACTAAGCTGCTGATACAAGCCCAGGATTCTTACTATGTCTTGGGTGACATGTGTGTGTTTGAGACACTCCCCTACATACGTGTAACCCACCGCAGGGTCGGAGGTGGTGAACTGCCTTGCAGAATGCCCTGCACACTGGATACCACCTTACCTTTCTCTCCTACTCTGAGACCTATCAGATTAAAATATGGGATACTGATATTATATAGGGAGAATTGTGAATCTATTCTCAAAAAGGGAGGAAACTGCTAAAACATACTTCGGTTCCTTTCAACTATTGTTCTCGATATTACCTGTGCCACACGAGTGTGCATAATACATTTAGAACTACTGCCCTCATATTTTACTTTCCATATTTCTGCTTAAAATAGCATGAAATGCTCAAATTTGGAGTACGATCCAGAATCTTCCCTACAAGTCTGTTTAGAGGGCAGAAATTTGCTAAGTATGTTCAACAGCTCCTACCCTCATCTCTCTACCTTTTATGCAAGGGGACATTTGCCCTATTATTTCCTGTCTTAAACATTATTTAATGGGCATTCTCAAAAGCTTCCTTCATAAACTGGGTGCCGTCACTTGTACAAACATGTTCATGAGGTTCGGCGTTCAACAGGAATGAGAGAGCAGCAGTTAGCCTGGAACATCGGGTAAAACGTACTTTAAAAAAGGGTAAGATTAAGGGTACCTGGGGGCTCCGTCAGTTAAGCATCTGCCTTTGGCTTGGGTCATGATCCCAGAGTCCTGGGATGGAGCCCCACATCAGGCTCCTCCCTCTGCCTGCTTCTCCCCCTGCTTCTGTGCTCTCTCTGACAAATAAATAAAATCTTAAAAAAATTTTTTTTAAAGGATAAGACTATATATAGAACACTGATGGTGCCTCCCAACAACTTTCATAATAATATATCATAAAAAATGTATTTTAAAATGAAGCATTAATAGTAAAGAAAATGAATAAAAATCTATAAATTGTCTTAAGCATATGCTACGCAAACTTGTATCTATTTAATTTTGAATATGTATTTTCATAAATCAAGTATACATTAGACTTTTATGAATATATTTGCTCCCCTTTGGAAATTTAATATTTTTGCTCATTTTTCTTGTTATTCAACATAGGACTGGACAAATTTCTGCATCGGACTATTTACATAATAATTATGCCATTTTTTGGTAAAGTCTGCAAACTCAAACCAAATCTATACTGAAAACTATAATATGCAGAACATACACTAGGCAAAGCACCTTTGAAAGAATAACTATTGGTCTAACATATGATTTTGAATAATAGAAATACAGAATATAAAATATGCCCCAAAAAATAACCTTCTAATTCTAAGATGCAGTAGAGCAGAGTAATTAAAAGCACAGACTGGGGCCAGAGGATCTGGGGACACCCTGGCCTGCCATCTGCCATCTCCTAGCTCTCTGACCTTGAACAAGTTCCTGAAGCTTTCTTGATCTCATTTTCCTCATCTGTTAAAATGTAGATAATGTCAGTATTATCCCATTGGCGTGTGAAGACTACACATACACACACACACACACACACACACACACACACAAGACTTTAAACAATGGATGGTATAGTAACCATCTGATATTTTGCTGTCTTTTTTTCCCTCTGTTCTTACTATCTCCATAAACATCACATTAAAACAAAACAAAATTCACAAACATGGGGCCACAAGAAAAACAGTTCCCTGATTGGAACATTTACATGCTAAATTCCACGGGTTTTAGCAGAAATCATTTGTGTTTAAAACTCAACCCTAAGATAAAGATCATTTCACACAGTAGGCTGACTGTTCTGAAATATGAATAATTGGCTTCTTGAAGCCCATTTAGATCTATTAATTCATCTGTTATCACTGAAGGAAACTTTAGGAAGTAGTTCATTTTTTTCCCCTCTATGCAATTAGAAATTTCTGTAAATTACAAAAAAAAGTTATGAAAAGTATCGATTATAAAAGTTCCCTATCCATTTCCTTTCTGTGCCTTTATAAATGAGTCCAGAATAATAAAAAAGATATTAGTCATTTTTAAAGAAATTCTCTTTCCCTGTGACAAACTTTCTTTTCGTCAGCATTCAATAATTCACCTGAGTTGGCTAAGTATCAAAACAAGCCAGAAGCTAAGAAGCCGAACTAATGGAACTAAGTCATCTCATGGGAAATTATTTGGTTCACTTAGGGCTCTTTTAGCAATGTGGATCAAAAAGTGACCAGCACCATTTTAAGGAGAGCTTTTAATTTTACATGTAGGGAGGTAATTGAAAGACAGAAAAAAAAAAACCTGACCTAAAAAATAAAGTATGTATTAGCATTATCCTTTAATTTTCTAAGCCTTTGAATCAAAGGACACTGATGCCTGTGTGAACATTTTATTATTCTGAATATTATCCATTTACTATTTTGAATATTATTCCTTTACCATCAGGCTTCCATGTTCCTATAAAATACAACCCTTTCTATGCAACCTATTTTGCCAACTTTGCAGGCTGGGGTAAATCTGAATCTTTTGGCTTTTTATCCTAAAAATTAATTGGAAAATCATATCACTCTGATCTCATTGACGGTATAAGTCTTATCTGCTTTAGCTCTATATGATGCCCTTCATTAATATACTAATAAATTAAAGCATGTTTTATTTAGAAAATAGTTTTTTATGCTGGGTGAAGATCTAAGTATTCATTATTTATAGAAATTACTTCCCAATTTATCCTTAGATTCGACTCTAAGCAAAGCCTGGAAATCACCTCTAAGTTGCCTCTTTGTTTCACTGCCACACCTCTAGCCACCTACCACCCACCAGTCCCCATTTCTTCCCACAGAACAACCAGATAGATCTTCTAAACTTCCAAATGAGGTTATATTATTCCACAATTAAATACTCTCTGCCATCGACTGAACACGTCCCCCCAACCCCGAATCACATGCAGAAGCTCCAATTCTCAGTGTTCTGCATTTTGGAAATGAGGTGAGGTGTTTGGGAGGCAATCAGGTCAAGAGGGTAGACCCCCCCCCCCCCCATGAATGGGATGCATGTCTTTATAAGACGAGACGGGGAGAGATGATCTCTCTAGAGGTGAGCACGCAGTGAAAAAGAAGGCAGCCATCTGCAAACCAGGAAGAGGTTCCACACCAGGAACTGAATTGGTCAGTACCTTAAACTTGGACTTCTCAGCCTCTAGAACTGTGAGAAGTAAATTTCCATTGCTTATGCCACAGTAACCTGCTGTAGCAGCCCAAGATGACTAAGACCCTCTTCAATGGCTTTCTGTGGTTCTTAGAAGTGTTCCTAAAAAGGGCCCTGCCTATATGAACTGACTCTAGCCTGCTTCATATCATCATTCTCCCGACCCCCACCCCGGCCCCTCTCTCTCTCTCTCTCTCTCACTTATTTTGCTCCAGCTATACTGTCCTTCAAATACCTTACACGTTGAGCTTTCTCTAGCTTGTTTTGCCTTCCGAGAGATTCTTACTCCAGATGTTACCGAGGCTGGCTCCTTCTTTTTTTTCAAGCCTAAATTCAAATGTCATCTTTCTCAAAGTCTTCCTTACCATTCAGTATAAAATAAAACTCTTTCAGCAGACCAGGAGTAACTATTTATTATAGAAACCTGTTGTATTTGCTCCAGAGTACTGCATCACAAGTTGAGGTTTTCATATTTGCATTTCTTTAAATTTGTTTTCTGTCTTCCCCAACTGAAGGGCAAGTTTTTAATAAGTCAATATAAGGAGGACAAATTTAAGCTGACTGGAGCTCGCTCAAAATTTTCCATTGTGTTACAAGTTATTATCTTGGAAAGATTTGTGTTTTCTTTGGAGTGGACGCTGTATCAGACTGGGCCAAGCTAGAAAATATAGACTAATGTATTTCAAATAGAAAAACTTTAATGTAGAGCACTGGTTATAAAGTTCATTGCCAAGGAAATCATGAAGCATTCTAGAGATTAATCATTATGTGTAGGAAACACCTCTAAAACCAGACAGTCAAAGGGAGGGAGTTACTGAAACTGAGATTGTGAAAGATGGAGTTTGGCAGGCTTATTTGGTGGAGGCAGGGCTTAACTGGAAAAAGCTGAGTCATAAATGAAATGCAGTTAGAAACTCAGCAGAGGGAGGTGCTGGGGGTGGGGGAGGTAGGGAAATTAGGAGGGAGGGGGAGGGGGAAGGAAAAGAGAGGAGGAGGATGAAAAGGAATGAGGGGAGGGAGGGAGAAAGGAATAGGGAGAGAAGAAAGGCTTGTGTTCCTGCTTTCCTGTCTTTGGCCAGTGGAAAGCTCTGGCCAAACCTATCCAGGAAAGCAGAGAGCAAAGAGCCTGGGAAGTATAGTTCTCTTGGGTACAGAACAAAGCACAGAAGAGCTGGGGATGCACAGCACTTAATACAATTGCATAACATGTGTGCTGACAAGAAAGCATTCCACCACAAACTACAATCTGAAATCTCTCCTAAGAATTCCCAGCTATTTCCAAGACCCTCTACTATAAAACTTCACCTTGGGTATTTTGCCATACCTTTTCTAAAGGATTTGTGCAATCAATTTAAGAAATGGTTTCAGATTAGAACAATTATGATGCACCATGTGCTCCAGAACCACACACACATAGAATTTTCCAGACCAATAGCTGAGAAAGTGAGACTTGCCCTTATGTTTGTCATTGACACAAGGATACATTATGAAAATGGTTTCTTTTAGATTTCTGTAAAGGTTAGGAGTTTTCAGTAGCAAGTAACAGAGAATTTTATGGGCTCAGACAAGGCAGGATCCAGGATTTAAACAGAACAAATATTGTTCTGCTTCTTCATCTTTTTTTTTCAGTTGGAGTCCTTCTTATGTTAGCTTCTTTCTCCGTCTCTCTCTCCACATTGGGAAAGATGGTCTCCATGAGCCCAAATGTAGTCTATCTCCTTATGACTTGTGAAACAGAAGAAAGACAAATCGTCCTATAATCTGCACCAACTACTGGAGAAGATTATGACCTGGGTCAGCTGTGGAGGCCATAAAAGAAACTTAGAGTGACCGTCAACCCTATCAAGACGGTCTGGAGTGGGGGAAAGTGATTCCTCTTCAAAAACCAGACGTCCCACTAATCCCCCAGCACTATTCTTCCCAGTAGACCTCTCTGAAAACCGGAGCATAAAAGCATTGCCACGCATACTTGCTGCCTCTGGTTAGGAAAACCAAAAGTCGCCAAAAGCAAGGTATCAGAAATCAAGAGTTGAGGCCAACATTTCTTTTTGATGTTTACATGTTCCCCGAAATATGGCTCAAAGCAATGGGTAACTTAAGTAGTTGTCTCAGAAGCTCACAAACGAATTGCCCGGGGTGGGGGTGGGGGTGGGGGTTCAAAAATATTCGGTCTGACCAACCAGCTGGACATAAGGATGCTCTTTTTGAACTAAGGAAGCAACATTCTGAGAGGAAGTGACTGAAATCAACTCGTGTTCTGTTGAAAGGTCTCTTGGCCTTTCCCTTGGTATTTACTTCCATACATAACCACCATGGACATGTATCCTCTTTCACCACAGCAAGCTGCGTTTAAAACATCGGTAGAAATAATGCACTGTGGAGTCTGTCTAAGGTTAGTGGTTATAAATTACCCTAGGTAAAATGGAACATAAGCAATAAGCTAATCTGCTGAGGTTTCAGATACTGTATCTAAAAACTATGAAAAAAAAATTCCAAAGTTGTCAAAGGATCTTCATTTACTTGTTTCGAAACTGTTAAAAATGACTCTTTCTCTGTTGTTTTTACCCTCTTCTTTTCAGGAACACAGACGTGCTTGGAGAATCAGTACAAATTCCCTACTTTCTTTGCATGTTTGCATTTTTACTTGAAGAGCTCTCTTTTCTATTGCTGGCTAGAACGAATAAGGCCCTTTTTTCCCTTTCTCTCTGTTCCCAGGTTCCTCCCTAGACTTCTTTGGCAAACTGCAGAACACCTGTGAAACCATGCTGGATAAGGGATGTCAGATTTTTGAAATCAGATTTGTCATTGATTTTGTAATAGAAAAGTTACTAAGCCATGTTGAGTCTCAGTTTTTAAACTATAAAATTGGGGTGAATATACTACCTCATGAGATGAATGGTAGAATTAAAGCAGAGAGCAGGTACAAGTTCACAATACCCAGTTACTAAGATCACTTAGTAACTGTTACTGTTTATAAGGGATGATGTTTGAGATATAGTCAAAGATTCCTATTTTCTTTATTCAGGACAACAGGTGGTTGTATAATTACAAAGCAGTAACACCAGGTATTGTGTTCTGATATATAATCTTACTGTTAGAAATCAGGATTTCCAAATTGCTTCAGGCTGATTGAAAAGCTTACGGATATTCCAGACAATGAAAAGTAAAAATGCAGTAACCTGCTTCTTCAAAGACATATGCATCTGATGCAGATTCTGTCTTAAATTAGTCAAAAATGGAGCACACAATGTTATTTTTCAGGTAAGCTGATAGATGCTTAAAATTGTAAATTTCTTTGCTTTTACCTTGTTTGGGGAAGAAAATTCTTTTTATCATTATCCTTGCCATCACATTTCTGCATTTTCCCTAAGTTTTTAGTAGAAGATGCATGAGAATGTGCCCATCCTTTTTTATCTCTAGATGATGTTTTCAATAGCAAGCACCATAATTGAGTTCAGGTGGCTGCCTTGAATGAGATAAATCTTGAATGAGATTAAGATGAATGACAGCACTGCTGGCCAAAGTCCCACTGTCCCAGAAAGAAATGAGAAATTAATGGACTCAACACCCGTTTTGTGTGATTAAAAAAAAAAAATGTTCAAACACACGCTATGAACATTTCCGTGAAAAACTTCCTACCTTCCTTTCGTACCTTTAATATCCCCATACTCCTGGGATCAACCATGTAGAACCAGAACCGAACAGCACATATTCCGAGACTTGCTGGAAAGTACTGGGAAGTAGAGATTCTTGCCATGTGTCCTTCTTTGTGTCCAGATGAGCTGACATATAGGAAGTGCCGGCCGCTCCCTTGAAATAGACAAATACAACTCCTTCAGCACAACGATAGGTGTCATAGCATGAGGCAGAACATATTTAAACCATGAGCAAACTGCATGCCTCCCACCCACACACAAACAAACACAACTCATTTTCTTTCTGTGGAGTCACAAATCAATAATGTTTCATTCTTTTGACCCAAAAAGAAAAAACAAGAAGAAGAGGAAGAGAAAGAAGAAGGAGGAGAAGGAGAAGGAGAAGAAAGAATGTCATGTAATCACTGTGATTACATGATTCACAAAGTTCACCTGAGTATGTGACTCTTACTGAAAGTGATCAAATATCTGAGCTCACTCTTTAGGTACATTTCTTTTCTTCTACTTTGCTCAAACCTGTCTGCCCATTTCAAGTAAGGAAAATATTTTGTATACTGTGTGTAGAGCAGGGACATGGGGTATTGGAGGCTGATTGATAGTGTATCTCATTTCCAGTTTTTCTGATTCCCACAATGAGCACAGTAGTAGCGAATGGCAGTAAGAGTGAATGAAATGTAAACTTGAAAGTCACCATGCTGAGCGATAACTTCTATTCTCCTCAACTGCAGCCATACATGAAAGATCTCTCCATTTAAACACAAATGGATTTTTTTCTACAGACATCATTGTCAAAATTCATCATAACTACTATCCTCTGCATGGCTTTTATTAGGAAAGAATGAAGATAGATAGAAAGATAGATAGAATGATTTTCAGTGCTAGCATATAATAAAGTAAATGACATTGTGTACTAATATATATATATATGTGTGTGTGTGTGTATACACACACACACACACACACATATATATATGCTTTCTTAGGTTAAATGTTTATTTACAGTTTTAAATCAAAGCTATTAAAATATTTTCTAATTAAAATATTCTCCCCCCCGACATTTTAGTACTGTTACTGAGACATATGGTTTGTAATCATCAATTGTACATTAATAGTACAAGAGGCTTCTTTTATGAAGCTTTCCTATTGAAGAACTTGTCAGGTGAATTCAGTATTCTCTGAGGAATCAGTATATATGTTGTGACCTTTATTCCTATGGCACTGTATTCTTCAATGCAAGGAACACTCATGCATTACTCCCTTGAATAGAGTTAAGAACAGAAGTAGCAAAAAAAAAAAAAAGAAAAAAAAAGAAAAAAAAAAGAACAGAAGTAGCCCAAGAGAATTGCAAAAGAGAGTTAGATGATCACATTCACACCCTCTAATGGGTTAACTTTTTGCCTGTTCATGTTCACAAATACCATTATTTCACCAAATGGATTGCCAGTAAATATAAATATGTGGTTAATAAGACAGACTGGTTGGAGTCCTCATGAAGTCACTAAGGGGTTGCTTGTTCTTCTATCCACTTAAAAAAAGAGAGTTGCAAGAAATTACAGAGTTCCAACCTCCCCACTACATGGAATTTGCCTAGTATTAACACTTTGCATTAGTGCAGTACTTTGTTACATTCAATGAATGAGCCTATACTGATGCATTATTATTGACTGAAGTCCATAGTTTACATCAGGGTTCATTCATTCCCTTGTGTGTTCCACGGGCTCTGACGAATGTACGACATGTCCACCACTGCCCTGTTGTGCAAGAGAGAGTTTCTGTGCTCTAAGATCTCCCGCGCAGCCCCTCTCCATCTCTTCCTCCCACTCTCCCCCATCAAATGCCTGGCAACCACTGATCTTTTTACTATATCCATTGGTTTCTCTTTTCCAGAGTATGATATGCTTGTAATAATATAGTATGTAGCCTTTCTAAGTTAGCTTCTTTCACTTAACAATATGCATTTAAGGATCTTCCATATCTTTTTTGTGGCTTGATAGCTTACTTCATTTTATCACTTAATAAAATTCCTTTGTATAGATGTACCACAGTGTGTTTATCCATTCACCTATGAAGGACATCTTGGTTTCTTCTAACTTTTAGCAATTATGAATAAAGTTCCTATAGCAACTGTGTGCATGCTTCTGTCTAAGCTTAAGTTTTCATTTGTGTATATACCAAGGAGCACAACTGTTGGATCTTATGGTAAAAGTATGTTTAGTTTTTTAAAAAATGCCAACTTGTCTTCCAATGTTGGCCATACCATTTTGCAGCCCCATCAACAAGAAAGGAGAGTCCCCTGTCCTCTTTATCCCCATCAGCATTCATGTTGTTAGTGTTTTGGATTTTAGTTATTATACTAGGTATGCAGTGGTATTTCATTTCAACTCAATGTCATTTCAATGTGCATTTTCCTGATAACATATAATATGGAGCATTTTTTCTTATACTTATTTGCCATCTGTCTATGTTCTACAATAGGTATCTGTTCAGATCTTTTGTCTATTTTTTTACTTTTTTACTGTTAAGTTTTAAGCATTCTTTTTACATGTTGGACACAGTCCTTTCTCAGATATGTGTTTGCAACTATTTTCTCCAAGTCTGTGGCTTACGTTTTATTTTTCTTAATAGTGTCATATGCAGAGTGGAAATTTTAATTTTAATGAAGTGCAACTCAGCAATTTTTTCATTCACAACTCAAGCTTTTAGTATTGTATCTGAAAATTCATCACCAAACTTAGAGTCACCTAAATGTTCTCCTATTTTGTCTTCTAGGAGTTTTACAGTTTTACATTTTACTTTAAGATCTATAATCCACTTTGAGTTAATTTTCATGAGAGGTTTAAGTTCTGTATCTAGATTTTTTTTTCATATGGATGTCCAGTTGTTCTAATACCATTTATTGAAAAGACTATCCATTCTTTGTTGAACTGCCTTTGTTCATTTGTCAAATATAAGATGATCTTACTCATATGGGTGTATCTCTGAGCTCTCTGTTCTGTTCCATTTCTCTATTTATCTATTATTTTTCCAATATTACACTGTCTTAATTACTATAGCTTCATAGTAAGTCTTGAAATAAGGCATTATACTTCCTCCAACTTTGTTTTTTTAAATACTTCAATATTTTGTTGGCTATTTTGAGTCTTTTGCCTCTCCATATAAACTTTAGAATCAGTTTGTTGCTTTCTATAAAATTATGTGCTGGAATTTTGATTGGAATTACCTTGTACATATACATCAAATTGGGAAGAATGGACAGCTTCAAAATACTTATTCTTCCCGTCCACAAACATGGAATCTCCCAGTTTATTTAGATCTTTGATTTCTTTCATCAGAGTTTGTATTTTTTCTCATGTAGAACCTGTAATTATTTGTTATATTTATACTTAAGTATTTCTCTCTCTCTCTCTGGTATTAATATAATCATTGTGTTTTAAATTTCAAGTTCTAATTTTTCAGGGCTAGCATATAATAAAGTAAATGGCATTTGTGTACAAACCTTGTATCTGACAACATTGCTATAACTGTTTATTAATTCCAAGAGTTTTCTTCATGGTATATAACTGCATGTCATCTGCAAACAAACACAACTTTATATCTTTCTTCCTAATCTTTTGTTTTCCTCACTTGCCTTATTGTATTAGCTAGGACTTCTAGGATGATGTTGAATATGAGTGGTGAGAACAGACAACCTTGTCTTACTCTGCTCTTACCAGGAAAGTACCTAATTTCTCACAATTATAAATGTTTGCTGTATGTTTTCTGTAGATATCTTTTTTCAGCTTTACTGAAGCATAATTGACAAATACAATTGGAATTCACTTAAAGTGTACAACATGATGATTTGACATTTGTACACACTTTGAAAGGATTCTCACAAATGAGTTCATCCATGCATCACCTCACATATTTACTTTGTGTGTGTGTATGTGTATGAGAATGCTTAAGATCTACTCTCACAGCAAATTTCAAGTATATAATAAGAGTATTATCAACTACAGTCACCATAAAAATATGGAATATATCACAAATTCATGTGTCATCCTTGTGTAAGGGCCATGCTAATCTTCTCTGTATCATTTCAGTTGCAGTATGTGCTGCAGGAGCAAGACATTCTTTATCAAGTTAGAGATGTTCACCCCTGTAAGCAATTTCTTTGTTACAAGCTTGTTTAGATTATCTATTTCTCATGTGATTTTGGTTGCTTGTGTCTTTGAAGGAATTGGTCTACTTAGATTACCAGATTTGTGGGCACTTAGTTGTACATAATATTTTTCTATTATCATTTTAGTGTCTATTATCATTTTAGTATCATTTCTATTATCATTTAGTGTCTATTATCATTTTAGTATCATTTAAGTAATGATGGTTCCCCCTTTTATTTCTGATAATTAGCAGTTTGTGTTTTCTTTTCTTTTGAGGTTTATGTATCTAGAGGATCTTCAATTTTATTAATCTTTTCAACAAACTAGATTTTCATTTTGATTTTACCTATGATTTATTTTATTTATTTTTATAATTTCAAGGTTTTACTTAAATTCAAGTTAGTTAACGTAACAGTGTAATATTAGTTTCAGGAGTAGAATTTAGTGACTCATCACTTACATAGAAGTCATCAAATGTGCCCTCCTTAATACCTATCACCAATTAACCCATCCCCCCACCAACCTCCCCTTCAGCAACCCTCTTTGTTCTCTGTAGTTAAGAGTCTCTTACAGTTTGCCTCCCTCTCTCTTTTCCCCCTATGTTCATCTGTTTTGTCTCCTAAATTCCACATAAGTGAAGTCATATAGTATTTGTCTTTCTCTGACTTCTTTCGCTTAGCATAATACACTCTAGCTCCATCCACATTCTTGCAAATAGCAAGATTTCATTACTTTTTATGGCTGAGTAATAATCCATTATCTACCTATCTATTCATCCATTTCACGTTTTTTTATCCATTCATCAGTGGATGGAAATTTGGGCTCCTTCCATGATTTGACTATTGTTGACAATACTCCTATAAACATCAGGGGACAGGTGCCCCTTCGAATTTGTATTTTTTAAAATTTATTTATTTGAGAGAGAGAATGAGAGAGTGAGAGACAGCAATCACAAGCAGGGGGAGGGGCAGAGGGAGAGAGAGAATCTCAAGCAGACTCCCTGCTGACCATGACTCTGAGATCATGACCCAAACTGAAATCAAGATCAGATACTCAATGAACTGAGCCACCCAGGAGCCCCACTTCTAATCTTTACTTTTGTATCCTTTGGATAAATGCCCAGTAGTACAGTTGCTGCCTCATAGGGTAGTTCTGTTTTTAACTTTCTGAGGAAACTCCGTACTGTTTTCCACAGTGGCTGAACCAGTTTACATTCCCACCAATAGTGTAAGTTCCCTTTTCTCCACATTCTTCCCCATGTGCTGTTTCCTGTGTTGTTAATTTTAGCCATTCTGACAGGTGTGAAGTGATATTAGTTTTGATTTGTATTTCCTTGAGGATGAGTGACATTGAGCATCTTTTCATGTGTCTTTTGGCCGTCTGGATGTCTTCTTCAGAAAAATGTCTTTTCATGTCTTCGACCCATTTCTTTTTTTTTTTTTTTTTTTAAAGATTTTTTTTATTTATTTGTCAGAGAGAGAGAGAGAGAGGGAGAGTGAGCACAAGCAGATAGAGTGGCAGGCAGAGGCAGAGGGAGAAGCAGGCTCCCTGCTGAGCAAGGAGCCCGATGTGGGACTCGATCCCAGGATGCTGGGATCATGACCTGAGCCGAAGGCAGCGGCTTAACCCACTGAGCCACCCAGGCGTCCGTCTTCGACCCATTTCTTAACTGGATTATTTGCTTAATGATTTCCTGATTTCAATTTTATAAATTACTCTTCTTTTCCTAGTTTCCTAAGCTGCAAACAAATTATCAATTTTAAATATTTCTCCTAATGTATGCATTTGTTGCTAAAAATTTCCCTCTATGCATTTTCACTGAATCTCACAAATTTTTGTAAGTTATATTTGCTTTTTCATTTAATTCACAATAGTTCAAAATTTCCTTTGAGATTTTTTTCCTTTGGTTCATTATGTTATTTAGAAATCTACTCGTTTAATCTTCAAGTTTTCTGGAATTTTCCAGTGATATTTGTTACTGATTTCTACCTTAATTCCATTATGTTCTGAGAGCTCATATTATAGTATTTCTTTTAAGTTTGTTGTGTTTTATGGCTCAAATGTGGGCTATTTTGGTGAATGTTCCATGTGAGCTTATGAAGAATGCATATTCTGCTGTTGTTGAAGGATTCTATAATGTCCGTTGTATCCAATTGATTGATGGTGCTGCTCAGCTTGACTATGTCCTTACTGATTCCTACCTGTTGGCCCTACTATTGACAGAGGGGTGTTGAAGTCTCCAGCTGTAGTAGTGGATTCATCTTTTTCTTCGTGCAATGCTGTTAGGTTTGCTTTGTGTATTTTGATGTTCTGAGGTTAAGTGCTTACACACTGAAGGATGTTTTGTCTTCTTAGAGTAATGACCTTTTTATCATTTGTTAATCCTCCTCTTTATCCCTGCATGTTCCCCTTCCTCTGAAGTCTTCTTTGTCTGAAATTAATGTTAACATTGCATATTTTTCTCCATTCTTTCACTTTTTCCCCATTCATTCATTCAATGTATTTATACTGGAAATTGGTTTGTTACTGACAATACATGGTTCTTTCATTTTGTTTTAATCTTCTCTTAATCTTTTAATTAGTGAATATTGATAGACTAGCAACATTTAAGCTGATTATTGAGATAGGTGGATTAACATTGACCTTATTTGTTAGAATTTCCTATTCACTGGTATTGTTCTTTCTCTTTTTTCTTTCACTGTTTTTCAGTCTTCTCTGATCTTAATTGAGGATTTCATATGATTTCATTTTTTATCATGTCTTAGCATGCCAATTACATATATATTTTTAATCTTTTCTAGGGGTTGACAGTGAGTTTGCAATATACATTACCACTAGTCCAAGTCCTCTTTAAAATATCACAGTACCACTTCATGAACAGTGTAAGAAACATACCAGGTTATTTTCCCAGTAAACTCTCCCATCTCTTATCTCTTAGGTCAATTGTTTGTTTTTTGTTTTTGTTTGTTTGTTTTGTTTTTAAGTCAGTTAGGTGCTAGTAAAATAGTTTCTCTTGAGGGCAGGTTTGTTATGAAAAACAGAAAGCTCTGGGAAATGTTCAAAATGGCTATTTCTTCCCTCTACCTGCTGAAAGCAGAGAGGAGCTCCCTCTGATCTTCACTGTGAAAAACTGACAGGGTTTCTAAAGGTAAAACTTACAAAAGTGTGGGGGCTCTCTAACACTGAAACCCCCTGGACTAGCTCTCCAACTCGTCCACATTGAACCTACAGCAATCCATCAGTAATTGGTGAGGATGTCCTGCCCTGTATGGACTCCTGTTTGACCCCGTACTGACTGGAGCATCTGCTCCAGTAAGTGTCTCCAGTTTGGGGGCAGTGGTGTGTGTGGAGCCCTTAATTCTCTAATAAATTTAAAAAGAGTTTTGTTGATTTTTAGTTTGTTCAGCTTTTGGTTTTTCTCTTTTTATGGGGAAAGAAATAATGACTTCCTAGCTCCTTACATGCCAGACCAGATACTGAAAGAGACTTACATCTACTTTTTTAATGATTTATTTTAGAGAAAGAGAGAGAAAGAACATGCGCCTGTGCACAAGTGAGTGCGGGGAGGGGCAGAGGGAGAGACTCTCCAGCAGACACCCCACTGAGCTCCAGCTAGATGTGCGGGCTCCAATCTCACAACCCTCAGGTGTTCGATGCTTAACTGATTAAGCCACCCGGGTGCCCCTATTTTCTTTTTAAGTTCCTTACTGAAAATATTTCTGTTCACTTAGAACGCTTTATAAAAGTCTCACCAAAAAAAAAAAAAATCTTAAGAAAAATACCAAGGAATATGACATGTGAACGGATGCTGCAAGATTTTCCTCAATATAAAATAGTAGTGGAAATAACCTGTTAAGTTTCCTGGCTTACACCATTGAGCTGTTTTCTCTCCTCACTGTTTTATGAAATACATGTACTAGCTAACATTGGATTAGGAAAATTGTGCACAATATTTTAAGTCAGCCACAGAAAAGTTTGCTTTCATAATTGTTTGCAAGGATGACATGTTTGTTTTCTTATTTGGAACAAGAAGACATGAATGTGGCATGTGCAGCCAAGATATACCTAGACACCATCAGTCAAATCTCCTACAAACTGTGGCTTATTCATTAAGAACACACATTTGTTAAATCTACGCTCTCTGATTAAAGAAGAAGATCTAGGTGTTCCCTCATTTTATTGCCTTTTACACCCGTAAGGATTCCCAGTGCACTTGGAGAACAGTATCAGACAAACCTTACAATGTTATCCTGAATAAAGAAAATATAGTATAGTCCAATTCACTATAATAATAATGTATACAGTTAAGATGAAAGCATGGAATCTATTCATACTATACTGGATGTGAAGAAATAGCCGTGACCTAGTTCCAAATAAGAAAAATTAATGTTCAGTATGTGTGTATGAAACTATTTTGTATTTCATAACTCAGCTCTTAAATAGTATGACATATATAATGAGAAGTAATATACCTCCATCTCAAAAGCAAATCATGTTTAACCCTGACTTTAAATATATATCTATCCATGCTGTACTACTAACCTGATACTGAATGTCAAACATTTGGAGCAGTGAGAAAATAACTGATTGTGTCCACTGGCATAAACTTAATCCATTTTAAAAATAGAAATTCTGGGGCTGCCTGGGTGGCTCAGTGAGTTAAGCCTCTGACTTCGGCTCAGGTCATGATCTCGGGGTGCTGGGATCGAGTCCCGCATGGGGCTCTCTGCTAGGCAGGGAGCCTGCTTCCTCCTCCCTCTCTCTCTCTCTCTGCTTGCCTCTCTACCTACTTGTGATCTCTCTCTGTCAAATAAATAAAATCTTTTAAAAAAAATAGAAATTCTGATTTAAAATCTTGTATTTTGGTAAATTTATTCTTCTAACTACATAAATACACTAACCCTTCACTAACTCAGATGTTTCTTTTGAGTAATTTTAATCATGTGATACTTCTTTTTTAAAGGTAAGTTTTAAGTCTGCACAGCAAAATGAATACAACCTAACCAAATTCTCCAGCCTTAGTCATTGCCTATAGGCTTCTTGTGGAACCCCAGTCACAGCATCCTCAGGGTCTCAATAATTTTTTTATGGCACCCCAGGAGGAAAGCAATATTTTGGTTTTGTTTATTAAGTCCTTAAGTCCAAACAACTTAAAGCCTATTAAAATACTAACAACATCACGGCTTTCGAAAAACTAATACATACAAACTGAAAAAAACAAAACAATTCTTAAATAACCACAATTACTTTCCACTAGAGAGTGTGTTCATTAGGCACTGCCCAAAGTCTCAAACCTCGAAATTACATTGAACATCACCACCTTCATTTCCTATCCCATTTTCGTTTTCCCTAGTACTTACTTTCATCATAGCAACTACCATAAATCAGCTTAGCAAAGATATGACATCATTGAAAGGAATGTAGAACAATATAATGTTTGTATTTTAGGGATATATTATGAAACTTAATGTAAAAAAAAAAGTAATTCATGGGGGATGATAATAATCCAGGATGTTTCACTGCACCATATTTATTTCAGTATAAGACAATGTTCTGTAGGGCTCAACATCAAAGGTAAGCAATCCCAATTATTAGTTAGGGGACTCTGGGTGAGCCTTCAAAGTGTACCCCACCTAGCCTCTCCTGATTTGCACATTCAATTCGGTCTTACAACATCCTGCAGTGGAACACAAAAGTCAGAAAGTCAATTCCTGGCTGATGTATTAATGCATGCAAATGTGAACTTTTAACCATTTTAAAATTTAAGAATAGAAAACTATGCCTGGAAATTTAGAAGCAACCATTGCAAATTTGGTATTTTGGTATTTTTAATTCTAGAACTCTAGTATATCCAAGCTTGACTTTGTAAGGGGAATAGACTTGTTGAAATGCCATATTTTTTCCTGAGAATCACTAAGGTGAAAAGTTGCTTAGCCTCTTGAAATTATTAATAGAAATATGTGAATTATCCAGGAACTATGTACTATATCACAAAGTTATAAAACCTTACATTGAATTATATTTTCAGAAATAGACTCATTCTTTATCTAGCAAGCTCAGACTAGACCTACTTTCAAACATTTATGAATTTTCAGTTGCTTCACTGAGAACTACCTATTTATATCTAGCAAAATCCTTGGGGAAGGTCAATCAAGCTTTCCACACGAAGTTCAGAATTTGTTAAAGCAGATAATAAAGCTTAAAAGTCTCAACTGCCACAACATATTTAGAGTTTAATGGTAAATCATTGAACCAGTTGACTTTATTTACATATGACTCTGTGGAATAAGCAACCACCTTCATCTCCAATTCTACATTTATTTTTCCCAATCCCTACTTTTCCCAACAGTCATGGGATAGATTTTTACAGAAGCAGACTTTTCTGATTGTCGGTCTGATTTTAAACTGCTTTATGGCTTTCTGTTGGCCATTGTAAATTAATTCTCATATATTATATTAGAATGCCTTTAATTATGTTTGTAAAACTTTAATACTGCCAGAAGCAGTACTCCGGACTGTGGGCACTTACTAAATATGTCTGAATGTTACCTCTCCCTACACTCTGCCTCCTGATATTTTCTGTACGTTTCAGTGTAACACTTCAATTTTGTTGGTACAGGTTTTAGGATTACAAGTTCTTAGGATTCCTAGCGTACAGATTTTATATGTCATATGTTAATTAGCTACAATCAGGCACTGGAAAGAAGTTTCTCATCAATATTCAATTTTTACCTTAGACACTCTTTAAAGAATTACACACATTCTCAAAAACTGGAGCCACTTAGTGTCAAATAGTATAAATTCAACATCACTTTATTTGGCTCTCCATTGTTACTTGACAGGAGAGAGCCAAAATACATTAGCCACATTCAGAATCCAACGGTGTGCCTCACGGACATTCTTTTTCACTTTGGTGTTGGCATGCAGTAGAGACTCTAATTTGTCTTTTCGATGTGATTAGCTACAATCTTGAGTTTTTGAAAATGTTTTGTTGAGTCATTATGTCATAATGTAATAAATTTGACATTTCTTTTATAAAAAGACAGTTAATACTTTCAAAAGAAAGCTGTATTTTTTCAGCTCCAGTGCCCTCGGAAGAATCATACTCACTTCTACTAGGGTCAAATCATAAAAGACAATTTCCCACTTCAAGTGATCTGAATTGACTTCCCGCTTTAAATTGTAGGTAATTTTAGTCTTTTTTTTTCCCCCTTGCTCATAAAATAAAGCTGCCTAATGGTTTTTGAAAATGTGATGCAGTATGCCTCTCTTCCAAAATAGCACATGCTCCGTTGTTCAGAGTTAGACTTACTTAGCTTGGTTCCACATCCTCTGTAATTTCTGCCTGTCCCTCGCTCTACAAAGAAAGGGGAGGGGGCACAATGATTATCAGCTGAAATGCCCTCAATCTCTTTCTGTCTGCAAGTTTTAAAGACTGTGAAATGTAAACATGCTCAGAGAGAGAACAAAAGTTTTTCTTAAAGTTGTCAAAATGGCAACCACAGATACAATGCCTCTGAAGTCAGATGAAATGTTTTCATGGCATTTGATGAAAATGTCTGTCATCACTTCTATTTGCTTTTTGAAAGGCTATACAATGAATCGATTTGGCATTTCTTTATTTCTACCTTTTCTAACAGTTTATTCTTCAGGCATTACTCTTCTTAAGAATAATTATTACTTATTAAGAAAAAATAGGCTATCTCATTTTAAGGCTATTTATTATTACCAAATCTTGGTGCTATAAACTGTTTCCTTCAGTAATCACTGACCTGATCTAAAAATGAAGCTTAAAGTTGAGACACGCCAAAACGTGATCTATTCATCGTAGGGATATATTCACCTTATTTTGAAAGATTTTAATTTGCTCAGGGATAAGTATAACTCAATCCCATGAAGGTGCCATATGAATGGAGTTGTTGGCACTTCCAGGAGTGTAGCTGGAGACAAAGGATTCTGACTCTCTTAATCTTCATAATGGAAGAACCCTGAAGAACCTCTTTATGTGTTATTGTCAAGATGTCTTGAGAAACAAGCATTTACTTAATAGCATTTGTGTAACTTGATTTTATTTGCCAAATTGAGATTAAAAAGAAAACTTGTTTCTCTGTCATGTAGGAAGGGAGAACTAATAAAGCATAAATCCTTTAGTTAAATGATAAATGGTATGAACTTTGACTTTAGATTTGACTTTGATGTTTAGATTTCAGACCCATTTTACCTGAAAGAGTGTGGAAAGCAAACAAGAACAGAAGAATGTTTCTTTTCACTGAAACAGAAAACAGTATCATCAGGTTCTTTTAATGAATATGTAATGAGCAGAAACCTTGGGCTGGGTGGCCCTATGGTTAAGCCTGCAGGTACTTGAGCTGTTGGCTTCCATTCAAATCCTGACATTACCACCTATTTGGTATGTGACCTTGGGCAACCTATGGAAATTCTCCAGGACTCAGAAGCATGAAGAGATAATTATAGTCAGTACCTTACCTCATGGGGTTGTGGTAAAGATTAAAGGATACACTACATGGAAAGTGCTTAGAACAAAGTTGCAAATTAGTGTTACTCTCCTGGGAATTTAAAAAAAAAAATAGATCGAAAGATGATTCTAGTAGTAGAAAAAAGACAGTCAATCACAAGTTACTGACTGGATGACTACTACAAGGAAGGTGCCATGTCTTGCATTTGGATGTTAAGGAGAAAGACAAGTTATAGCTCAGAACACATGAAACATACTCAAAAGAATCTGACAATGAAAGCTAGCAGTATGTACTATTTAGAAGACACATTACAGGTCAGACTACCCGGAGTGCCGTACTGTCCTTACAAGCTTTGTGACTTTGGGAAAATCACTGAATCCCCATGGTGTCTCATATCCACCCTCTGTCAGATGGGTGGTAATAATAATAATAATATACAGCTCACTGGGGTTATTGTGAGCCTATAATGCCAAATATTGACATAGGCTGTAAATGCCATCTAGTTCATCTAATAAAAGATGGCTTAAACTGGATGACTAAGAAAAGACTTTAAAAGAGACCTATCATTATATTAAGATGTTAAGGAATATAATGGAGATGGTAATAGGAAAAGAAAGTAGGTTAGAGGGGCAAAAGTTCATTCTTAAAAAATCACTAAGAGGTTCTTCCTGGTTTCTAGTCTAGCATGTAAGAAGCTTAGAGGCACAGCCTCATCTTTACAAGTAAAAAAGCCAGACAAACTAAAAAAAATAAAAAACTCTTCTTATATCTATGAGAGAATTAGAGTAGACATCACAGGGAAAACCACTGGAGACAGGAAGGCAGATACAGAGAATCACAATTCACTGGAGCAAAACCGCAGGAGCAGGAACCACAGATGGAGCCAGCCCTGGGTGAGGAAAACGGGAAACCGCAATTAACAGACTGCCGGAGGCTCAGCATGGAGAAGCTCGAGAGATCGGAACTCCAGGGGGACAAGTCTTAAGGGCATCCCCAAAGTCTTATATCCAGAAGCCCTACCAAGTTCCCACAGTGAAGACAGGAGAAAAATCCCCTCTGTTTCTTTCTGGGAGAGAGGAAAAGTAGCCATTTTGAAGTATGCCTATTTTTCTTAAAAAGGTCTAGAATTCCCATCACCTAAGGGAGAGGGAAAACTGAGAAGTACTTGTCAAGGTCACAGTAAAAGAGCACACGCTTACTGAAAGATTGTGATAGATCACAGAATTATGGAGGGTTCCTAGTGCTGTGACTTTCACACTCAACACCTCTTCACCTTCCCACCCCATCAAAAGGCTCCTATATTACAGTGGGGGCTGCAACTGAAAGAACGCCCTCTCTCAGAGCTTATTGAAGAAGTCACTAGGGAGGGGTGCCTGGGGGCTCAGTCAGTTAAGTGTCTGCCTTTGGTTCAGATCATGATCACAGGGTCCTGGGATGGAGCCCCCATCCGGCCTCCTGCTCTACGGGAAGTCTGCTTCTCCCTCTCCCTCTGCCCCTCCCCTGCCAGTATGCACACTCTCTCGTTCTGTCAAATAAGTAAATAAAATCTTTTTTTAAAAAAAAAAGAAATTCACTAGGGAAACCAAAAGACAAGGGAGAAGCCGAGGGGGATACTGGTAGACGTTAAAACCTTCTGACTCCTATAGCTCCAACCAACAGTAAATAGTAAATGACCTTACTTTCTACCAGATAGACAGAAAAGTTCACCCAGAAGACCTCTTTACCTTGATTCCTTTTACCTGGTACACTGTATCCACTATCAACAAAAAAATTACAAGCCATGCTAACACAGTGATATGACCAAAAGATGACATTTATAACTCCCAGAGCATGTTTGAGGAACAAGAACACAAGAGTTTGTAGGAGAATTAAAATCAGAAATGTCATTTTGGGAAGAACATAGAAAGCTCTTCATACCCTAAAAGTCAACGGAGAGCTTCTGATGATTTTCAGGACTAACAGACCCCATTGAAACATTAATCCTGCGTCAGTGAGAAGAGTGGCCTGGTTTAGGACAGTATTTGCACTGGTGATGAGTTTTCTTGACACTGGCAACAAGAGCCCAACAGTGACTTGTGATGACAGAAGTGAAAATGCTAAAGTAAAAACATGTAAGTTGAGAATGAAGAGTTGAATGAATTGGAAATTGAGAAAGACTTGTGTTAAATAATAATAAGGTCAATAACAGAAATATTAGGGGCAGAAATAGTAGGAGGAGATCCTTTCTGAAAGGAAGGTAAGCTTGAGTCTGGATACGTGACTTGCAGACACTGGAAATTATCCCACTGATAACAGATAATGTGAGATTAGAACATGGAAATAGAGACCAGAAGCATGCAGAAATTAGCAAATTTTGAACATTGAGAGAATGAAAACTCTGTGCGATCAACAAGTGCAGGAAGAGATTTAAAATAGTAAAAGTCGGAATACTGAGTAAGACTCACAATTGGGTTTTACAAGGAAAAAGAAAAAGCATCAAAGACACCTATTAGGAAATACATATCACAGTCCACTGCGGGTGAGAACTTCCAGGAAGCTGTGCATTGAGCAGTAATGTCAAGTGCAACATGAGAAGAATCAGAATAATGCAAGAAGAATTACAAAATCATAAAGTCCTCAAAGGAGCTAGTACTTAAGCCCCATGAGAGCTGATGTGTTTGGTAAATGTGCGCCACTACAATGTTTAGATCAGTGACCCAGAGTGGGCAGCCAAAAATTATTTGCTGAGGAAATAATATTTTTGCAGAAGATAAACTGCAGGGAACCAAAGAAAGTATGTATAGTGTGGTAGAGAGTATAAACACTTTTTTGTATTGTCTCATCTTTGAAATATAAGAAAAAACAATAGTACTTAGAAGTGAAATTGAGGTTAGATTTCGTTTTTCAAGATAAGAAAACTGTGATGCTTAAAGGCAAAAAGTATGATAACAGTAATAGGCAGTTAAAGGACACTTAGAAAAAAGGAATAAATACAAAAAGAAAAGTTTTTGAGAAGACAGAAAGGATTAAGTTTAATGGTCCATTATTTTACTGAGAAATAAAGTCAACAAATAAATAGGAGTTGAGTGAATTCCTTTTTGGGAAACTATAATGCCTGGATACTTGTAAAATGATGGAATAATTGACCTGAAAATTATGGAAGAAGATACTCTCATATTTGAGCAATAATGCCAAAAAGCATTATTTGGGGACATGAAAATTGCTGATATCATAAGAAGACTGTGTGTTACTATTTAATGGATGTACTTTGTTAATATACATAATGAAATATTCTGAAGATAATAAATTGGATTAAATTATTATAATTGTACCACTTTGCGAAGTACCTTCCACTTAAACCAGATTGGAACCTGTGAATAGATCATCTTTGGAGGTCCCAGCTGGAAGTGTGTGAATTCATAACCAAGAGACTGCATATCTTTAAAGAGATCCAGAGATGGGCACTTTCCAGTATTTCTTTAGTTGATTCTAGTGTTTTATTCCCTTTGTAGATAGGAAAGCCTTCCCTATGGTGTGGGCAGTGTAATACAGAATAGGGCTGTCCCATAGAAACATACTGTGGGCCATTTATGTAGTCTTAGTATTTTCAGTAGTCATATTTAAAAGAGTAAAAAGAAACGGGTGAATTTTTTGTAATTTATTTTATTTTGTATATATTTTGTAATATATTTTATCTAACCCATGAATCCAAAGTGTTATTTCAATATATAAATAATTGTTGATATCATATGATCTCCCTGATATGAGGAAGTGGAGATGCAATGTGGGGGGTTTGGGGGGTAGGAAAAGAATAAATGAAACAAGATGGGATCAGGAGGGAGACAAGCCATAAGAGACTCTCAATCTCACAAAACAAACTGAGGGTGGTCGGGGCGAGGGGGATAAGGAGAGGGTGGTGGGGTTATGGACATTGGGGAGGGTATGTGCTATGGTGAGTGCTGTGAATTGTGTAAACCTGGCAATTCACAGACGTGTACCCCTGGGCCTAATAATACATTATATGTTTATAAAAAATTAAAAAATATTTAAAAAATAATAATTGTTGCTATGTTCATATACATACATATATATATATATATATATATATTTTATGCTACATCTTCGAAGTCCAATGTGTGTTTTATGCTTATAGCACATCTCAACTTGCACCAGCCACAGTTCAAGGGCTCAGTAGTTTGTGTAGCTACTGGCTATTATATGGGACAGTGTAGGCTATAGAACAAAGTCTTTTGAGTCAGAGTCTGATATTCAAATCCTCCAGCTCAGTCATACCCATGACTTGTTCAAATTTTTTAACCTTTCTAAGAATTTAGCATCTTCCATGTCTCAATGTTTTAAAGATTAAATGAGATAACATCTATATCACCTTTTACACTGCCTGACACTTAGGAAACATTTAACTGCTGTTACTTCCCTTTCTCTAGATCCCTCTGGAATTTCTCCTTCTTTTGTCTGAAAAAAAAATTATTTTGTTTGGATTTGAGTGAATGGATAAGAAGAGCAACTGTTTGACATCCATTCAGCCCTTTATAAAACTGAAAACAGGAACACAGGCACCCTCCTTCTAGTGGCTACACATGAAAATTTCCTTAACTTACTTCCTCCCCATACTCCCATAATTCCTACACCACCCCGTACTGGTCCTCTCCTGATTGATCCTTCTTTTACTGCTCTGTTTCCTTTTCCGCCCATTGTTTTAATTTATAATGCTTGACACTGATTTTCTATCCCTTTCTCTTATGTTAGCCATGAGGTGGCAGAGATCCTTCTCTGATCTGACCTACAAGTATTGTAAGTACCTAAAATAGTGGCTGGCAAAAAATGAACTCAACATTTGTGAAATGAATGAATGGGGGAAAAACATTTTTTTACCATGCCAATGCATATAATTTTATCTTCCATTTCGTCACATGTATCTTTAAAGTGATGGCTGAAGCATCACACAAATCACATTTCTTTTTAATACTCTTCTCATACTTTAATGTAATTATTATTATTATGGTATATTAAGAATTAACTCCTCTTAGTATATCCAGAAGGTATCCAATTTTAAACAAAAATCTCTTCTGAACTGGTATCATAATAAATGCCAGTGTATTATTAAATGATGAGATAAAAGGCGGATTTACAAATTAAATCCTTTGATATATCTCAGTGTCCTTGAAGGATCTAGCGAAGATATTATTTCTGTTATTATTGTTTTTGTTGTCTTCAACTTCTACCTGTTGACAATTCTCTTCGTGTTTTCTGATTATTCAGTTCTTATTTCACACTAGACATCATATTGTCAGTTTCTTTACTTTGGGTAAGTCATACTCATCTCTTGAGGGAACAATTTTGTTTTTGGAAACTTTCACACTTCTACCAAAGTAGAAAGAATAGCATAATGAACTTCCCCCGACCCAAGACCTAGCTTCAACAAGTTCAACCGTGGTCAGTTTTGTTTCCTCTCTTAACACCTACCTCCTTAACACCACTAATTTGAAAGTAATCCTAGATATCAAATTACATCTCCTTTAACCACATCAGTATATATTTCTATAAGATTAGGATTAATTTTTTCATAACTAGCATATTATAATGAAAAATAACTGTATTTCCTTATTGTAATTAAATTTTTGATCAATAGGACACAGTTTATATTAAGATATATTAAGTATAGATAAGATTGTTGGAATATTATATAGGTATTATATATATGTTCCTATATTTTAGTATCATTTTGTACATAAAAATGGTTATAGTCCTATAGAGCATGTTGGGATAAAGAGAGGTGAATAATGGGTCTTGCAGGCCATGTATCTGATTGGCAGCTTTCATCCTAAATCCACGAGAAGCTGGGCGAGCTCACCCAGATGGGGCTTCTACAGCTCAATATGAAATACAGCCTTCTAAAGAGCACCAAGAAAATAAAACGAATGTCCACTACACCGAGCCATCCATTTCCTCCAGGGGGAATTGTTCTCTTTTCATATCCCCATTTCTCTCTTTCATGGTATTGGTTGTCTTTGGTTGCCTACCGACTCTTGGTTAGGCATTGAAACTTCTGAATGAAGGCTTTCATTGCTTAGTGTAGGCAACTTGGGAGAATTTCCACTGCTGTTATACAGAACCGTTTTCCTGGAAGGCTTGTCCCTCGGGAGAATGAAAAGTAGGTGTGCTAC
This sequence comes from Enhydra lutris kenyoni, assembly GCF_002288905.1. NCBI lineage: Eukaryota > Metazoa > Chordata > Mammalia > Carnivora > Mustelidae > Enhydra > Enhydra lutris. Next base: position 5,517,803 of record NW_019154126.1, read on the forward strand.
AGGTGCACTGGGGGTGTAGGCCTCCCTGTAGTTCGCAACTTCAGCTACATGCTAAAATCACTTGAGGAATTCTTATACGTCTTGATGCTCAGGCCACAATATTAACCAGTTAAATCAGGATCTGAGTGGATAGAGGCAGATAATTCACATTTTTTTTTTTTAACTCTTCAGATAATTCTAATATACAGCCAAGTCTGAGAACCACTTTCTTTGGTTAAGTAAGTAAGCAGACAGGCAAACTGCAATGCCCCCAATTTTTTTTTTCTTTTTTAGGATTTTATTTATTTATTCTAGAGAAAGAGAGAGAGAGTTTGTGTGTGTGTGTGAGTGCAGGCAGAGCAGGGACAGAGGGAGAGGAGAGAGTGAATCTCAAGCAGACGCCATACTGAGCCCGAGATCATGACCTGAGCCAAAATCAAGAGTCAGAGCCTCAGCTAACTGAACCCCCCCCAAAATCCCCTTAATGCTTTTTTTTTTTTTTTTTAATTCTTGGATGGAGTTATCTTTATTTCCCTGCAAACTTACAGTGTTGATCCAGTGTAACTCCACACATGACTGTGCCTTTATCTTAGATTGTAATTGTCTCACGATAATCTCTCCCCACGCACATGTCTGCTTATCTGTACGTGGCAGCTCTCTGATTTTAGTTTGTGAGAAAAAGCCCTTCTGTGGTCACTGGAGGGAATGCACGGGTGGGGCCAAGTTCCCAACTCTGCCAGGTGATCTGAGTGCTGGTTTCCAGTAAGTTAGTCTAAAGAGTTCACAATCTTTCCTGGTATTTGTATAATTCGGTTCAACCTGCCATAACAAAATACCACAGAGTGGGCGCCTTAAACAAAAGAAGATGATTTTCTCATAGTTTTGGAGGCTGAAAGTCCAAGAGGTGCTGGCAGGGTTGTTTTTCATGAGGCTTCTCTCCTCGGCTTAGGGGCTTGTCCTTGTCTCCTCACAGGGTCTTTCCTGTGTGTGTGCACATCCCTGGTGTCCCTTCCTTTTTTTATAAGGACATCAGCATTAGATTCAGGACCCACAATTAAGACTTCGTGAATTACCTTTCTGTCCCAACTCTGAATGTCATCACACTGAGGGTTAGGGCTTCAACGTACAAATTTTAGAGAGACACAATTCTGTCCATAACAGTATTTTTACTTTGATTTTAGACTATTTATATAGCTTCCTTGGGAAGACCTACAGTGAACCATATTTCCCTGGGCTGGAATTTCTACTGTTTTATCCATCCATTCTGGTCCCATTGGCCTCTCCCCTGCTTCCTGGAATATCTCAAAAACTGCTGGTCCAATGATCAGAATTTATATGTGATGGTTTAAAAAATGTGTTACCGTACAATTATTATCTTTCTCATGTGTATGAGTGCATGAGTGTACAAGAGTAAGATCAGAGTGAGCAGTCTGGTAAACTGTGAGTGAAGGCTGGCTTCCATATCTCTAACTCCACACCCTTGGCCAAGCCCCAATCTCCCAAGCAAATGAATATGAGGGTCTCCCTCTATTCTATTAGAGACCAGAGTGAGATGATAATATCCCCCAGACTGAAAGAGAAGTTAAGTGGCCCCAGATAGAGAGGAAGGAGATTCATGATTTATAAAAGTATCTAAGGTTAACTCCTAAATTACATCCTCACACTCTCTCTATAAGATCCAACACAATAGTGAATATACATTAAGGACAAAGCCTGCTCCTGGGAGGTCCTGAAGTGGGCTTGGATTAGGCTCATACACGTGGGGTTCAATTCTGGCTTTGTTATTCTTTATATAGGCTTAGACAAGTCATTCAGCTTTTCTGGTTCCTCACCTGTGGGAATAATAATAGTACCTGCATCTACTCAAAAAGAAGTACCATTATCATCTGCCTATGGTTCTGTCAACCCACGTTATCAATTAAGTTTTATCTGTTGAACACCTAGTACTTTAAGTTGTCATTATACACATTAGAGCATTAGTATCACTAAGATAGTTTTAGAATATTTTTTGACCTTGTGTTGTGAATATATAATTGCACAATAGTAACTTCCTGTGCTTACATCAGGCAGCATATTTCATTCCAGTTACTTTACAAACATCTTCCTTAACTCACACCCTTAGTTACCAACACACTGTGTATTTACTAGGCACTCAGGAAGTGCTTGTTGCATTAATTAATCCAAAATATTCTCCTGTTAATAAACACAGAAGGACACAGACAAGTAACATGAGACCTACACAAGTATGATCAAGTGCCTTTCCATCTTCAATGCTGGAGGGAATACAAAAACAGCAAAAAGATGACTCTTATCTTTCCCAATTTTAGAATTTAATTGTGGATATGGTCAATTATACCACAAAAAAGAAAATAAAGTTGTGAAGAAAGGGGGAAAAAAAAAGAGAGAGAGAGAGAGAGAGAGAGACGGCAGCTTTTGTTTTATACCTTCGTTAGTTCGTGTTACCCAAATGTCACTCTTGCCATTAAAGGCTGTATATACTAAGCCTAAACACTATTCATGTGCACACAAGAGTGGATTAATGTCTGTAGTTTTCCTCCACAGCTTCCACAATGGCTCCAAAAAGGCTCATAAATAGGCCTGTGATGAGCATTGAAAATGTCCTCCTTATGGACCTAATGCCTCATCTTGGTGACAATAAGTGAAAAGATCCATAAATACAGTTTTAATTAACAGCAACGTTGAGATGTTTAGAAATAGACCGTAGGCTCCTTGAATCAGTTGGCCTTCTCATAAAGAATTTTGTTTTTCCCAGGGGGTCAAAATTAATTAATGTCCTTTATTTAGCGGCCCATTGTTTCAGGGATGCCTACACAAGTTCAGTGAGCCACATTAGTGTGTCAAGGATGATCTAATCGGGCTGCTTTGAAGCGAGTACTCTGTAAAAATACACTGTCTCAAGTAGTGATTAACAAGGAGGATAATAAAGTATTCTGCCAGAATGATTACTTTTCTTTATCTGTGGACAACATTACTTGTGTACAATATTGCATAATGACCAGATTCAAAACCTTTCAGGTGGCCTTTCATGAACTCACACAAGCTATAAAAGTTCAAAAAAGAAAATAAATGCAGCCATTAATAGTCTCTAATTGTTCCATTAAAAGGTATCAATTGATCACTCATATTTGTCTCTTTGAGCAATGCACAGAACATTTCCCACGTCTGCTGATTATACTTTTATCTTTTCCTAAACTGAGCCTCTGATACTTTTGTACCCTTAGAAGCATTATACTAGCAGATGCCCTCCCCGATTTCCAAATTCTGTCTTAAGATAAGGAAAGATTGCTGCAGATGTTATCAGGAGACCTCACAGACACTGCATCTAAATGGGACTGTTGAGATCTTAGCAGCAAAAATGAAAACTGGATTATTTCTCCTAAGTTCTCAAGAAAAAGAAAGTATTTATCCTCAGGAACTATCATAAAAGTAAAAAAACAAAATTTCATCTAAGTGTATTTTCACTATTGTGATGTTTACCATAGTGAAATTGTTAGGAAATAATTTAAGAGTTTACCATTAGATAATTTTTATAAATTATGTTATATCCAAAAAGCAGAATATCATGTTAAAAGTATTTCATAACAGATGGAACTAGAGGGTATTACGCTGAGCAAAGTAAGTCAATCAGACAAAGACAATTATCATATGATCTCCCTGATCTGAGGAATTTGAGAGGTAAAGTGGGGGGTTTGGGAGGTAGGGAAGGAAAAAATGAAACAAGACGGGATTGGGAGGGAGACAAACCATAAGGGACTCTTATTAATCTCATGAAACAAACTGAGGGTTGCCTGGGGAATGGGGTAGGGAGAGGATGGTTGGGTTATGGACATTGGGGAGGGTATGTGCTATGGTGAGGGCTGTGAAGTGTGTAAGCCTGATGATTCACAGACCTGTACCCCTGGGGCTAATAATACATTATATGTTAATAAAAAAAGAAATTAAGAGTTCAAAATTTAAAAAAAAAATAATTTCATCACATATAAACTTGTTCATAGTATATTTATCAAATCACTTAGTAGAAACCTATTTTTATATGAAAATGTATACATCCAGAAAGAATGGCAAAATATACAAAATAGAAAGATTACAGGTGATTCTATCACTCTATTGTGATTACCAGAGAAGGTTTTTTTTTCTTTTTTCGGCTTATTTACACATTTAAATTTTAGGAAGGGATGCATTACTTAGTAATGTAAAATTGATGAAAAGAAATATTAAGGAAAGAAATCAATATTAATAGAGGAAAAAGATCATTCTTCAGGGTTTTTCCATGGTAAAACTTAAAAATACTCACCACAGTTTCCACAAACAAATGTAGGTGCTACCATCATGTACCTTAGATTTTCTTTTGAGGTGCAATTCTTGTTTTTACTTATTTCCTTTTTGTTTTTAGATTTATTCTCCCTGTCACCTACTCCAGCCCTATCATTCATCCAAGGACTCTGGGTTAATAAACTCGTATATCCTTTTTTATCTTCCTCTCCATGCTCACACAGTTATTCACAGACATACTATGTGGAACTATATATGTTCACGAATAAGGGGGCATTAGTTATTGTCTGTCCTATAAAAAATTGGACCATAGATAACTATAGAATCATTTTGTGTATTGCTTTAGCCTTTAATAATATGTTCTGGGAATGCCAAGGTTGGCTCAGCCTTGACTCAGGTCATGATCTTGGCATCCTGGGATCAAGTCCCACATCGGGCTTCTTGCTCTGTGGGGAGCCTGCTTCTCCCTCTCCCTCTGCAGCTTCCCCTGCTTGTGCTTGTTCTCTCTCAAATAAATAAATAATATCTTTAAAAATATGTTTTGGAAATCCCTACAAATCAACTTCATAGTGCCAAAATCTCTCTTTTTCGTGGCTGCATGATACTGTATGCTGTGGATTTAAAAAGTTACACAGGCCTCCAGGCTGTCCCTCAAGGTTCCCCAAAAGGGGAGACATTGTCCCCCAAGGGCAAGCTGGCAATTTTTAAAAACCTTTTTAGCAGGGAGATGAATGCTATTGGTATCTAGTGACTAGAGGCCAGGAAGACCGCCCAACATCATACAGTGCACAGGATGTACCACAGTAACTCATTAGGTCACCTAAAACATCACCTGTGGCCTGGGGCACACACCCCGGGCATACTCGGATCTCAGGGCATTTGGCACTGGCTATTCCTCTGACCGCAATACTCTTGACTTAGGAATCCAAATGGCTCACTAGTCATCTCCTTCAAGTCTTTTTTGAATGGCATTTTCCCACCACAGCCTAACTGACCAGCCTAGAAACTGTGATCCTTCCCCAGCTGTAACACACACAACCGTCCATATGCCTTCTCAATCCTACTTCTTACTCCACTCAACTTCTAATGGACCCTGTACTTTATTTCCTTACCATGTTGAATCAGTTAGATTTTCCCTCCTTCTAGAATGTGAACTGCACTGGAGCAATTGAGTTTTACTCACTAATGTATCCCCAGCACCTAGAACAGTGCCTAGCATTCAACAGGCCAATTCATGAATGAATGAGGGAACAAATAAATGATGGTATGAATGAGGGACATTCATTTTATTTCCCATTATTTTCAACTACAAACAATGTTGAGGTAAATATCCTTATATACATGTGCTTATGTGGTGGTCTTTTTATTTCTATATGGTCAGAATGCTTTCCAGAATGGAAAATTTCCCAGAGAAGCATGAGTATCCTTCTCTGGCTACCTGCTTCTCCATTTCTCTGCCATCCAATGGTGGCTTTTAAAAACCTTTCCCCATCTTTTTTTTTTTTTTTTTTTAAGATTTTATTTATCCATTTGACAGAGAGAGAGAGAGAGATCACAAGTAGGCAGAGAGTCAGGCAGAGAGAGGGGGAAGCAGGCTCACCGCCGAGCAGAGAGCCTGATGCGGGGCTCGATCCCAGGACCCCGAGACCATGATCTGAGCCGAAGGCAGAGGCTTAACCCACTGAGCCACCCAGGCGCCCCCCGCCATCTTTTTATTTTGATTTGTATTTTTCTGATAACTTGAGGACTTGAGCATCATTTGATATTTTTGTTGATTATTTGAATGCAATCACCTGTGAATGAGTTATGCAGATCTTTTCTGGTTGTTAAAATTTTCATCTCCAGTAAGTCTATAAGAGTTATCTATATGTATCCAAGTTGTAATTGACACACAAAAATTTTTCTAGCCTATTGTTTGCCTGTTGATTTTGTTTATGGAATTTTTAGGCCACAGCTATAATTTTTTTTGAAGATTTTATTTATTTATTTATTTGACAGCAATCACAAGTAGGCAAATAGGCAGGCAGAGAGAGAGAGGAGGAAGCAGGCTCCCCGCTGAGCAGAGAGCCCGATTCGGGGCTCCATCCCAGGACCCTGAGACCATGACCTAGCCGAAGGCAGAGGCTCAACCCACTGAGCCACCCAGGTGCCCCTACGGCTATAATTTTTCACCATCAAATACATGCATCTTTTCTTTTGTGGCTTCTGGTCTCTTGGAAGTGAGATTCTGTCCTTACATTGCCCATAGTTACCCTCTGTTTTCTTGCAAGAGTTTTATTGTTTTTACTTGTTGCATTTAAGTCTTTAATCCATCCAAATATATTTCTGTCTATAAAATACACAAAAAATGTCATTTCCTTTCAGCTATGTACCCAGATAAGCCAACTCCATACTGAAAAAGACTATCTTTTTTCCCACTGAACTGGTCTCTGTTTTGTATTAAATCCTAATTACCAACCTCAGTGTCCTGATGGCCTATCCTGTTCCATTAACCTATAATCTAGTGTATACTAACTTCATGCTTTAAAAAAACAAAACAAAACAAAACACGCAAAACCACACTTGGTGAGGAAGAGGAAATACAATCTGGCAGGTCAAATGGAGTAAGAATACTCAATCTGGAAATGAAAGGCAGGCCATATGTCAAGCAAAAATGAACACATAGGCTATAATGGAATGTCATAAAATTTTCAATCTGCCTGAATATACAAATAATACAAGTATTCTTCTCTTTTTGCTAGTCATAGAATGGCTGAGACAATCTTGCATATTTTTCCTCTGAAGTGTCAATTTAATCAATTCCATTATAATCTTGTCCTTTTTCATTGTGCCTATGCTTCAATTGTTTTGAGTGATACTGTATTAGAGTTCTCCAGAGAAGCAGAACCAATAAAATGTATATGGATCCAGAAAGACATTTACCGTACGGAATTGGCTCATGTGATCACAGAGGCTGGCAAGCCCCCCGGAATTCGCTGTGTGGGCTGGTGGGCTGAAGACCAGGAAAGCCAACGGGACAGATGACATCTGCATGCAGCGTTGAGGGGAATTAATTACTCCTTGCTCAGGGAGGCCAGTCCTTTTTTGTTCCATTTAGGCTTTCAATTGATTGGATGAGCCCCACACCCCTTTCCCACATTACGCAGGGTAATCTTCTCAACATTCACTGATTTAAATGCTAACCTCATCCAAAGACATCCCCCAAGCTGACACGTGAAAGTAACCATCACAAATACCTCAGTTTTTTTTTAATCCCTAAGAAAAACTAGATTTTATCCCTAAGAAAATGTAGACAAGTTTTATCCCTAAGAAAAGTTGTCTCTAAAATGATTATTTTTTTATCCCTAACAAAAGTTAGATTCCATGGTGGGGGGCATACAGAGTAGGCAAGACTTCTGGGTAAAAGTAAATGAGAATATAAGCTTACTTCTGCTCTGACCCTATTACCTGGCAGACCATTAAGGATTCCTTTAACCTCAAATAACAAGGAAGGAGGCAAATCCTGTCAAGAGTTTGTTGATGTTCATTCCTTCCATCACCACTTATCTTTTATGTCTCAGCCCCTACATGTCAAAGGGACTGGAACAACACTGGTGGCCAGCTGCTGGCCACTGAGGCCACAAGAGAACTCCTCCCATTGTTAACCTCTGCCTACAGCAGGCATTCATCTGAATGTCCCTTACTTGTTGAGTAGATAAAACCTGTCAGTCTCTTAAAACAGGAGTCATGGATTTCCTTGTTGTAGCAATATCAGTTCTGGGTCTAGTCAATAATTCAGAGGTTAGAAAGGACTCACTCTCTTTTCATGAAGACTATTGAGCTCTGCCCACACACAGACACAAGGAATGCTGTCTGATATTCACTCAAATGGTGAAGGCAGATTTCCAGGGGTGCATTACTTGGCCTGGGGATCTCTGTTAGACTTACCTGGGGTATGATCCAAGTCTGGGCTCAATGCTTCAGTAGGAATTCTGGTGCCAATGGCCCAATCCAAGTCATCTTCAGAGTCCTGAGTAAGACTGCAGGCTGTGGTCCAGTTTCCTGAAGTTATTTCAAAATTGCAACTTCCTGGTGTGCTTGTATAATGGCCTAAGGAAAGGAAGATATTAATAGAATGTTCTGGAAATGTACATTACACTAGGTATTATACTACGTTTGTGATAATTTAGAATTAGTGCCTGCCTATTTTACTTATTAATCAATTTAAAGAACCAGAACATTGGCATCCATTGGTAATTTCAATTGTACAATGTACATGGTAGCTTTTTTTTTTTTTTTAATCAGAAAGTCTAGAGGCAGTGCATGAACACTGTCATTTATCCATGAAGGCATTGTATGGATTGACTAATAATATTATAGATGATAGATAAAACTGTGTCTACACATAAGCAATGAACATAATATGATAATACAAGTAAGTCAGGTCAACTAAATCAATAGCTTCAATTGTCTCAAAGTTCAGTTCAGTCCCTGTGTTCACTCTGGTGTTTGAAGAGTACAGACGATTAGAGGGGCAAAGTCATTAAGTAAAAAAAGGTGCCTTTGGAGAAGTAGTAAACTGTAGAGGACACACACCCTCTCAGCATACCATACTAACCAACCACATACAACATTTCAGAGCTAGTCACTCAATACTGAAAAAAGTTCTCTTCTAAGGGCTGATTGATAACTCATTAAAAATTAAGTTATTCATAATGAGACAAATTACCAGATAATAGCTGAATGTCTACTACTTAGTCATCCGTGAAAAGTACCATCATAATACAATTGATATCTGCTTTCGTTTTTAATTTTTTTCACACAGCAGTTATTATCTTTGAGCATTCACTGTAAAAGTGTGTTGTACAGACAGAGTGATTGCGTGATTTAACCACTAGGAATCAATTGAGATTGTTATTGACTTTTCCTTCCTTTTTAGAGAGATGACATTTATGTTGCTTTTAATATTTCTTCTCCAGATGGTTTCCCGTTCATAACTTCTTCTTAATGTAAAACTAATACTAGCATAAAGAAACTGCATCAGGAGAAAAACATGCTGTTAAAATGGATGACAAACATATCGAAAGCAAAGCTTTAAAAAATTGTACAGAAAATGTTCTGGATTCCTGACGATACTCTCATTAAATATCAGTATTTCACTTCTCAGGCATGATTGCATCTTATCCTTAAAATCTAGAATCATTTTTAATTATGTACATTTCTTTCATTCAACATGGTATATAATGCATTTAATTTTAGATGCTTATTTATGGGCTCTCTATATCCCCTCCTTATGTTTATCATTCTAGTATCATGATATAAATAGGTTTATAATGTGCTATCAATACAGATGAAAGTAAGAAATCTAGTTCTCCAGGTGTTTAGCTAACATAAGGGCAAACATGCAGAGTCTTCCAGTATAAATATAAAATGGCCATTGTGTGTTCTTTAGAATGATGTCATATACAGGTTCTGCACTATTGCATTTCCATGTAACTGACTCCCTAACACACAGGACCTGTAAAATAATTGTTCTATATCCTTTTTGATTCTCTGTAACCACCCTTGAACCTTCTGTTCCACCTTATCTAACATATGACTTTATGTATGACTCTAAAGATATCAATACAATCACAATAAATTCTATTTCATTCTCTCTACCTCAAAGTTATGTCATTTTTCCTTTTCCCTTTTCTAGGGCTAATCTCAGTTTATGATTTCAACACCTTATCAAGCATTCTATAGCTATTAGCATTCTATGGCTCCACTTATTTCAGTTAGAGAACTTTTCCAGGTCTTTCAATCTCACACTTTCTACCAATTCCTTTCTTATAACTTACAAACATAGCAGGGTGCCCCTCTTGATTTAATTTTATATCCTTAAATTTCTTGCTCTGTATACCTTTCACTCAACCTTTCCCACAGCCCTTCACACTTTAATGCAGATGACCTACAAATCTACAGCCAGGATGGAATGCAGGTGTTTACCTTCAAATGTTTGTTGAATATTCCATTTGGAACTTGCAACTGTTGTCTCAAAATCAAAAAGCCTAACATGAACTCATCATTCACCTCTCCAGATGAGTTCTTCTCACTGAGATTACTAATTAAGTTCAGAGAATGAATCTTCTCTTTTCTTAAAGATTCTACCTTTGAAGTTCTCTTTGGTTCTACATTCCTCATTTCCATATTCAGTCTATCACCAACACTTGTCAGTTCTCCATTTGAAAACTTAATTCTCTCCTTCCCCTGAAGTTTATAACCTCTGCCCCAGTTCCATTGGTCCAAGCCCCTGATTTATTTAAGAGCCTATTTTTTTTTCAGTGTAGCCTTCATTGATCAACTTTACAAACCCAAACCACATTAATCATCTTTAAGAACGCTCTTGGGTTATTTCCATGGCTCAAAATATCAGGTTTTTCATACTGTTTGAATATACTCTCCTAAACCCCTTGCCTTGCATACAATAACCTTCTCTTTGATGCAAAATGTTTTGAAACTGAATCTTAAAATTGCCTCTGTGCCAACTAAATTTTTCAGAAAATTGTCTCTTAAATAAAAACCGATTTTTTTTTCAAATTTTATGTTTAAGACTACTTTCCTCTATTTTTTGAATGTTTTCCTTAGTTTTGGGGGGTTCATTTATCAGTCGTTCCTTCTCTCTCTTGTAGAGGACAGAAGTGCTATTTTATTTGACAATCCACCCTCTTTCACTCAGATAGCCAGACATTACTTATAAGTTATCTAAGCAATCGTGATGGGCAGTGTTTTCTCTTTCCTCATCTTGATTAGTTTAGCCATAGTCCTGGGATACAATATAGACATTGAGCCTTACTGTGGAAAAGGCACCTAGGAAAAGTTTGCTTTTTTCTTAAAAACAAATCAAAAGAAGAAAATCCATTTATTTTTTTCTCAGGCTATCACTGTAAAGATATGATCATTAGGACCGAAGACATTATATGGGTAGGGTGGCTAACTTTATTACAAAGTCATTTACATGAAAACAGCCCTGGATAAAGAAGGAAGGAGTCCATGTAGTTCTAATGTTTTGATAACAGAAGTTGCTAAAATCAACCAACTCTAGGATTCTTGCTTTTGACCTCTTAGTACTAGAGATAATACAGCTTCCTTATTGTATTAATTAAACATCGGATGGTTCCAAGCAACTGAAAACCCAAGTAGTAGAAGCTGAAACAGACAGGAATTAATTCATCTCAATTAAAAAGAGGCCAAGAAGTTGTCTGTTTAGGGGTGGTATTATAGTTCAACTGTGTGGTTGTGAAGCACATATTTTCCATCTGTTATTCCTGACACCTTATCATCTTCCTGATCATTCATGGTTGCAAAAGGACTGTGGTACTCCCTAGTATCACATGTGTTCAAGGCATTGAAAGAAGTGGAAGCGGAAAAGAGAAGAGACTTTTCCTCGAGTCTGGTGTTTTTCCTTCTAAAGAGATACCTTCCCCAAATTCCCATGTATAGTCATTGGCCTCCGGTGGCTACAAGGAAGTCTGGAGAGGATGGTATTTGTCGCTGGTTGCAATGCCACCACAAGTAAAATTGGGAGTTCTGTTTTTAAGAAACACAAAGGAGGGCCAGGCAACTAACAGGAATTACCATGATGTTAGGCTGGCTGATGTTGAAGTTTCTACTGTAAGTATATTTACTAATATAATACTAAGTATATTAGTAAATATACTTAAAGTATTACCACCAACGTCTCAACAAATGGCATTTTCCCAGTGGTATGGTAATCCAGCCAACAGTGGTGGTATGGTCAGTGTAAAATTGTTCAACTTACTTATATATTTTTAAGAGCTGGCTCCATAATTATTTTTAATTCATCACATTCACATATTTGCCCTATTGAGCTATACCACGATACATAATACAGGGATATTTAATACTTTCTCCTCAGCATGAAATGGCTTCATAGAGTGCTGCATTGAGAAGGATTTGGAAGACTTTGGGTTCAGTGGGAAAGAAGGCTCTGACTGGATAATCATGTTTGTAGCTGCTGTAAAAGGCATCAGAGTATGCACCCATCTACACCCTGCACATCCCTAGCCTAGAGTACAAAGCACACTTAATACAGGCTTTAGGTAATAATTTTCCTCCAAGTAAAAAAAAGAGCACATTTTGGGACTTTATGGTTTCTTTTAAAAAGAATCGATTTCATTTATTCCAAACCAGGAATTTTTCCAACAGGAGTTAGAGATGCAAAAGAAAAATTTACCTTTGTTTATAACCTACAGTAAAAATTTACTTTTGAGGAATTGCTGAGTTTATTTTCTGGTAAGTATATAAAGTATATATAATACATCCATTTTGACTGACAAATTTCAAGAGAGTATAAAAATAATGAATGGAAGAGGCTGACTTATCAATCCTAGAAGACTGAACAAATACATTCTTTATATCATTTAATTCCCAAAGTAATCTATAGAACGGATGGGATTCTAGCTAAGATGAAGATGAGGAAACAAGTCTCTGAGAATTTAAATAGTTGCTGAACATGAGAGGGTCAACATCAAAATGAAGACTTCAGTTTAATAAACCAAAGGTCCATTTTTTCCTTATTTTTCTCCAAAGGTCATTTTGAAAATTTTGTAATTTATTTCATCATCCACAACAGATTATCGGATTGCAGGAATCTAACTCTGATGTCTCCAATGTATCCAAAAGACTTTCAACATAAAATACTGATGAAGTCACTTTGCAGAATCATTAAGCCACCCGTATAACCACGTGTGCCGTGGAGTGCTCCTTTTGGATGTGAACAAAGTCTGTCAAAGATCTTCAGGAAAGTGACCATTTCATTTGTCAACATACTGTTTTCATTTAAAAAAAATCAAATTATGTATGCGGTTGTCCACCAAAGCTGTAGGAAACACTAATAAATATGGGCATGCAACTGACTCAGGTTCTGAAAATCAAAACTGCCTCTGTGTATTTTCACATCAATAGGTCAAGTACCGTGGGAAAAATAAAAATCACATAAAGCAGTCTGAGAGGAAAAATGAGTGAAGCTGGGGTGGGGGTGGGGGGACAAAAGCAGCATTCACATTTGAAAAACCAAAATAGTAACTATTTAGGTTTTACAAGCCGATATTTACGTTTCACGGGCACGTGCACGCACGTGCGCATGCACACACACGCTTGTCTTCATCTGTACTGTCCAAATGTGCTGTGATAACCTTATTATGAATAGTATATATTACATTTCAAAAGTAATCAGAATTCTTTTATAACCAACTTTTTCAAAAAGCAAAGAACACCATATTTTAATATATCCCTTTGCACCCCCCACCTGGGAGAAAGTGAGTTTCTGAAATCTAAGACAATGTCTTACTCATTTTTATATATTCAACACTTAGAAAGCTGTTTCCAGCCCATACTAATAATAGGAATAAATGGAAGAATATAATTTGTATATAAATATTTTCAATACATGTGCATCTGGAAGTGAGAGGAGGAACATTTACTGCCTGTAACTATTTTTCTTTGTGCACATGACAGCTCTCCTTCCCCTCACTGGATTATGTATGTCAATGTCACCTTGTTCAAATTATTTTTCTTTTAGAAAATTCATTTTCTTTTGCTGGTGATTTTTTCTTTGACTTTTGATTGGATATTACTTATTTTCATATGCAACCAATGAATCGTTGACCACTACATCAAAAACTAATGATACTATATGTATATAGTATACATACATACTATAATGGTACTATATGCTGATGATTTTTTAAATACTCTCTACTTGTTATGTCTGGTGGGGAAAATAGTGATTTTACAAAGGTTTTGGAGTTGTTTTTTTTTTTTTGAGCATCACTGGAATCGGTTCTCTACAGTCAGTATCAAAAAATGTATTTTTGGGAGTACTTTAAAAGCTAGAAAGAACACTAGGGGAAAAAAAAATAAGTTAAACCTAAATAGAAGCTTTTAAAAAAGAACAGTAGGAAATCTTTCAATATATTATGAATTTCATTTGAGAATGCATTTATTATAAAGGTAATACATAATAGTTTGTAAAATTAAGATTATAATACTGTGGCATTGATAGTACAGTTTTAGGAAGTGCCAGTGATTTTCACTCCCTTTGACACTTTGACTTAAAATTAAAATATAGCATTAATGTTGAGAAATTTATGATAAGTGAATTCAGTCCATCACAGCAAGAAAAATACTATATGGTTCCAAATACTGGTGTTAGATAGCCAGATTGTCAAATGCATAGAAACAGAGAATCAAATGGTGGCTTTCAGGGGCTGGCGGAGGGAAATTGGAGCATTAATTGTTTAATGGGTATAGGATTTCAGTTTTTCCAGATGAAAAATGTTCTGGAGATGAACGGTGGTGATATCTGGACAATAATGCCAAAGCACTTAATGCCACTGAACTATACAGTTAGAAATGGTTAAAATGGTAAATTTTATGTTATGCACATTTCACCACAATTTAATAAAACTAATAAACACAAAAGAAGAGAAAATGAACACTTCAGAAGCATCATTACTATAAGATCTTGAGGAATAAAAAGGATGTTGAGTTAAAAAGAAAAATTTGAACATGACTTCTATGATACTCCTTTCCTGTACAGCATGAAATTGTCCCAAATGTAAAATCTACCCCCTTTCTCTGTTCGAACTGAAGCTAGACATTTTAATTTGCACGACCACTGGAAAGACCCAAGAGTGACCTTCTAGAATTACCGAGGCTAAATCATATGAATTCTTCCTGTTTTTCCTGTGGCTCTTGGAATGTTTGCTCTTGAAAGTATTTACTCTGGTAAAAGCCAATCCCATGCAAGATATCTGACTGTCCTGTGATAGCCCTGTTATGGAAAGCCCAAGCCACATTAGATTGCCCTGGAGAATGAGATGCTATGTCAAGCCAGACAGAGAGATCAAAGAGTAATAATGTGCCAAACCCGGAGGGAAGGAAGCCATCTTGAAAGTGACCCTCCAGTTCCAGCCATACCTGCTGGGAGCCATGTGGATGAGAAACAACCTGCCTTGCTGATTCCTTTCTGAATTACTGATCCACAAAATTGAGTACAAAATGAAACTTTTTTAGGCTACTAAACTTTAGGGCAGTTTTCTATGCAGCAAACCCTAATTGCAACAGGTAGTTTATATGGTAGTGAGGTTCCGTATGAATGCTCATCAAAAAGAAATACAAAAAAAAAAAAATCTTTGGATTTAAATACATGCTCATATTTTAAAACTACATACTTGGTTGTATGCATGACTTCTAAAAATCACTTGAATTAAAGTTTGAATAAAAAAACCAATGTGGCTGGGGCGCCTGGGTGGCTCAGTGGGTTAAGCCGCTGCCTTCCGCTCAGGTCATGATCTCAGGGTCCTGGGATCGAATCCCGCATCGGGCTCTCTGCTCAGCAGGGAGCCTGCTTCCCTCTCTCTCTCTCTCTGACTGCTTCTCTGTCCACTTGTTATCTCTCTCTGTCAAATAAATAAATAAAATCTTTAAAAAAAAAAACCAATGTGGCTAATCTAGCTCCGTTTTCCTAGAGCAATGTAACTGATTAAACTAATCATTTACTAGCATTTATTTGAAGTGCTCATTTTTAGCCTCATCTATAAAATCAACCATCTTCTGGAAAAGGAAATGAAAACCAATGAAGAAATGTAGACCAACAGGTCAGTTTTGGCGATTAAAATTCTGACACCCCCCTCCCCCTGCAGTTCTGCGCAATGACACATTGAGAAATTTTTAGGACAAGATTTGCTGTGGCGTTTAGTATGGGGATAAAACAGTTAAGCAGGCTGTGATTTGGATGTGTGGATAGAGAAGCTGGGAAAAATGTTTTGACTATTTTAAATCTCCTCTAGTGCACGGAAAGAGTATTTCCTCTCCGTCATCAATGCCAATATGTTACTTTCCTAATGAAGTAAAATCTGTGCTGAATGGGCTGCATGAGAGCAGACAGATCACTTACCACAGTGAGCCTCATCAGACCCATCAGGGCAGTCTGGCTTATAGTCACAGACAAGGTAGGACGCAACACACTTCTTGTTGTGGCACAAAAAATCAGTGGCTTCCGGGCAACTCTCAGAAGTCTCTCCCACTGGGGAAAAATAATAAAAACAAAGTCATTTTTATAATATTTCTTTAAAATTCTAATATTCCTTTTAGTGGTTTTACAGATACACTTAACTAAGTTACTGGTTTTAATAGCTGTCCAAGGCAGACTTCTAGAACCCTCTCTGCTCTTGGTCTCACAGCCAGTTTTCCAGCAACTTATATAGACTGTGCTTTCAAAATCATCCATTGCCTAAATCCAACATCAATGCAGTAAAAATGTTTTGTTTTGGGTGCCAACTTAGTTTGCTAGTCTCATTTTCTGCAACTCTCCTGGTAAGCACCTGCAGCTAAACCACAGTACACCCTACTCCTTAAGGGCTCATGAAGAGGTCACATGTTCATTTCTCCATGTGTGCACATCTGCTACCTCCTTCACCTACATTGGCCATTCCCTCTTGGGCTCCTGGCGGTCTGCTCAACCTCAAGACTCAGGAAACAGCTCCCTTCTCCCCTTGTTTTGCCTTTTCTTTGTCAGCCAAGCCCCAGGTGGATATGCTATGTTTCATGCCACCTAAGAACCCTTTTATTCCTATGTTAAATGTTTACCACCTCATAGAGGAGCTGCATTACAGCTCTGTCTGCCACTCCAGTTTCCAAGCCCCTTAGAAGCAGGAGTTTGGGTTGTATTTTCTTAAGCCAAACACAGCTCCTAATCCATAGTTTGTGCTTAGTAAATTCCGGCTATAGTAACTGAAGGCATAATGGTTTTATCTAAAGGGAGCTTAGGAATTAGCATAGAATTTTCAAAGCGATTCATACTTTTTAATTGAAGTATAATGAACATACAGTGTTATATTAGTTTCAGGTGTTCAATACAAAGATTCTTCAATTCTATACATTACTCAGTAGTCATTAAGTGTATTCTTAATCCCACTTACCTCTTTTCACCCATCCCCCCCACCCCTTCATCTCTGCTAGTCATTAGTTTGTGCTCTATTTAAGAGTTTGTTTTCTCTTTTTTTTGCTTGTTTGGTTTCTTAAATTCTACATATGAGTGAAATCAAGCTATTTGTCTTTCTCTGACTGACTTATTTCACTTAGCATTATACCCTCTACGTCCATCCATGTTGTTGCAAATGGTTGAATAATATTCCACTGTGGATCTTTACATATATATGTGTGTGTGTGTGTGTGTGTGTGTGTGTGTGTGTGTGTACACACACACACACACACACACATCTTTATATATAGGGTATGGTGTGTGTGTATATTTACACGTAATATATATAAATATACACATACACCATTATCATTCATCTACAAATAGATATTTGAATTGCTTCAATATCTTGACTATTGTAAATAAGGCTGCAATAAACAGAAGAGTGAATATGTCTTTTTGAATTAGTGTTTTCATTTGCTTTAGATAAATATCCAATAATGGAATTACTGTATCATAAGGTATTTCTACTTTTAATTTTTTAAGGAACCTCTACATTGTTTTCTACTATGGCTACACCAATCTTCATTCCCACCAATAGTGCATGAGGGTTCTTTTTCTCCACATTCTTGCCAACACTTGCTATTTCTGTTGTGTATGTGTGTGCATGTGTGTGTGTGTGTGTGTGTGTGTGTGTGTTTTGTTTTTGCCATTCTGACAGGTGTAAAGTGATATCTCATTGTTTGATTTGCATTTCCCTGACGGTTAGTAATGCTGAACACCTCTTCATGTGTCCTTATGCCATACATATGTCTTCTTTAGAAAAATGTCTGTGTCCTCTGTCCATTTTTTAAATGTGATTATTTGGGGGTTTTTTTGGTACTGAGTTGTATAAGTTCTTCATATATTTCAGATATTAATCCCTTATCAGATATATCATTTGAAAATATCTTCTCCCATTGAGTAGATAGCTTTTTTTGTCTTGTTGATGGTTTCCTTTGCTGTGCAAAAGCTTTTTATTTTGGTCTAGTCCCAAGAGTTTAATTTTACTTTGTTTCTCTTGAATGAGGAGACATGTTGAATGGAAAAATGTTTCCATTTTTCCAAAGAAATTTCCAAAGAAATCACTGCCCCTATTTTCTTCTAGCAATTTTATAGTTTAAGGTCTCATACTTAGGTCTTTAATCCATTTTGAGTTTATTTTTGTGTGTGGTGTAAGAAAGTGGTCCAGTTTCTTTCTTTTCCATGTAGTTGTCCAGTTTTCTCAAAATCATTTCATGAAAGGACTATTTTTCCCCATTGTATATTCTTGCCTCTTCTCTAGCAGATGACAATATAAGTGTGGGCTTATTTCTAGATTTGCTATTATGTTTTATTGATCAATATGTCTATTTTTGTGCCATTACTATACTGGTGTGATTATTACAGATTTATAGTACATCTTGAAATCTGGGATTGTGATGCCTCCAGATTTGTCTTTTTCAAGACTGCTTCAGCAACTCAGGGTATTTTGGGGTTCCATATGAATTTTAGGAATATCTTTTCTAGTTCTATGGAAACTGTCATTGGTATTTTGATAAGGATTGCATTAAATCCATAGATTTCTTTGAGTGGTATGGCCACTTTAACAATTTTCACAGGTAGGGTCACCTGGGTGGCTCATTCGGTTAAGCCTCT
Organism: Enhydra lutris kenyoni; assembly: GCF_002288905.1. Lineage (NCBI taxonomy): Eukaryota > Metazoa > Chordata > Mammalia > Carnivora > Mustelidae > Enhydra > Enhydra lutris. Next base: position 5,536,719 of record NW_019154126.1, read on the forward strand.
GCCATCGGCTCAGGTCATGATGTCAGGGTCCTGGGATGGAGCCCCGAAGCATCGGGCTCTCTGCTCAGCAGGGAGCCTGCTGCCCCCTCTCTCTCTGCCTACTTGTGATCTCTCTCTCTGTCAAATAAATAAAATCTTAGAGATGCAACATGGGGAGTTTGGGGGGTAGGAAAAGAATAAATGAAACAAGTTGGGATCGGGAGGGAGACAAACTGTAAGAGATTCTTAAAGTCACAAAACAAACTGAGGGTGGCCAGGGGAAGGGGGGTAGGGAGAGGGTGGTAGGGTTATGGACATTGGGGAGGGTATGTGCTTGTTCTATGGTGACTGCTGTGAAGTGTGTAAACCTGGCGATTCACACACCTGTACCCCTGGGGCTAATAATACATTATATGTTTGTAAAAAATATAAAAAAAATTTTAAAAAAAATTTCACAGGTAAATTCTACCAAACATTTAAAGAATTAATACCAATTCTTCTCAAACTATTCCAAAAAAATAAAAGAGGAAGGAAAGTTTCCAAATTCATTCTATAAGGCCAGATTTACTGATATTGAAACCAGACAAAGAGATATATAGGCCCATATCTCTGATGAGCATAGATGAAAAAATCTTCAACAAAATATTAGCAAACTGAATCCAGCAACATGTGAAAAAATTGATTCACCACAATCAAGTGGCATTTATTCCTGGGATACAAGGATGGTTCACTATTCATAAATCAATCAACATGACATCAGATTAATAAGAAAAAGGATAAAAACGATATGATCACCATATGATCAAGAAATGCAGAAAAAACATTGGACAAAGTACAACATCCATTTATGACAAAAACTACCAACAAAGTAGTTTCAGAGGGAACATATACCTCAACATAATAAAGGCCCTATATGAAAAATCCACAGCTAATATCATCTTCAAGGAAGAAAAAGAAGATATTTTCATCTAAGATCAGGACAAGGACTGTCCACTCTCACTTTTATTCAGGGTAGTACTGAAAGCCCCAGTCACAGCAATCAGATAAGACAGGGAAATAAAAGGCATCCAGATTGGTAAGAAAGTAAAACTTTTACTATTTGGAGATGACATGACACTATATATAGACTATATATATATATACATATATATAAAGACTCCACCAAAAAACTGTTCGAATTAATAAATGAATTCAGTAAAGTCACAAGATTAATTAATTAAAAAATTAATATATAGAAATTTCTGCATTCCTATACACTAATAATAAAGTAGTAGGAAAAGAAATTAAGAAAACAATCCCATTTACAGCTGCACCCAAAATGACAAAATGGGAAGAAACTTAACCAAGGAACTGAAAAACCTGTACTCTGAAAACTATAAAACATTAATGGAAGAAATTAAAATGATATAAAAAATTGGAAAGATACTCCATTTCCATAGATTGGAATAACCAACATTGTTAAAAGTCCATATTACCCAAAGCAATCTTAGCAATTTACATATTTGAGTATCATTTTAAATCACAGGAAGTCTAATGACGATACTTTATACCTTCAAAGAGATGTGCATTAACGGTCCCAAACTATTTTTAATCTACTTCAACAAATTAAATAAAGCTCACAATTCCTTTGTTATAGATTATAACAGGTACATAGCTGATGTGCCTGAGATAAGGGTAATTTACTCAAAGTTAGGTAGTATTTCCATGAAGAAAAAGAATAAATCTCTTGATAAAAATGCAAGTTTTAACTTCTATAATTTCCAGAAATAATTTACCAGTAAAATATAGTATAAAAATGAAGAATGAAAAGAAGGCATCTAAGAAAATGGCAAGTAGTTTAACTATGGGCATCAGCAAGAAGAATTAAAGGTCATGGTCACTGAGTGGTTTATAGAAGAAGCTTTGCCATATAATTTTTAATTAACACTAGTGAGAATTTATAGTTAACTCAGAGCAGTATGTGGGCATTATTTAGTATGCAACTCTATGCATTGGGGATTATTTTATTTCTCCATGCCATAGGCTGTGGAGCCCTATATAATTACTCCACAGAGGAAATGTGTTTTGACTTTAAATAATTCACTCTTTAGTTTTTAAAAATGACTAGAATAGACTACATGTCTAAATGAGGCTCATTTCCTTAACAATATAGAGTAGCAATGACATGAAAAGAAATCAAGTCAGTTCTTTGCACTGCGGTAAAGCAAGCAAAGACTAAAATATCTATAGTTTAGACATCACCCCAAGAAAAAAGAAAAGAGCCTACAATTCTAAGAGAAGTAGATCTTCTTTAAGACAAGAATGTAGACAGACAGTTGTTACCAAAAACACATGGTAAGTAGAAAAGGCAGATTATGTTAGTGGGACTGTCTTACACGTATTCAGCCACTTTCAGGTTTATTCAATCAAAATGATAAAAGTAGTACCTCCTACCTGGTTGACAAATATGTGGGATGAATGATAATCTCACATATTCCACAGTTAATGATATAAGAATGAAAAGAACAGTGGTGCTCATAATAGAGAGTTGAGATAATATGGCTGGCAGAATAGAGCATATATTAAAAAAAAAAAAAGAACTAGAGTTAATATTTATTTTAGGAAAAAAAAAAAAGTTGGGGCACCTGGGTGGCTCAGTCAGTTAAGCATCTGACTCTTGATTTCTGCTCAGGTCATGATTTCAGGGTTGTGCGATCGAGCTCCACGCCAGGCTCTGTGCTGAGCATGGAGCCTACTGAATATTCTCTCTCTCCCACTCTCTTTGCCTCTACCCACCCCCACCCCCCCAAAAAAAAAGAAAAAAAAAGGTGGCAGAATCCTAAAGACCTAAAACTAAAGCATGATACAGAGAAAATCCTACAATGAAGAAAAGGTCTATAGAAGAATGTAGCTGAGCTATTTAATGCAATAAAAGGATGATGCATATGTTAAGACTAATCTGCTATGGATTGGAACAGACTGTCACCAGCCTGAAAGTGACTCCAGTGTAAAACTGGCTTTATTCTGCTTTGAAACAGTACTGACAATCAAGAAGCTCTCGCCCCTTTAAATTTGTATTTGGATTAAAAGTTTTATATACAGGGTTCATTATACAGAACTAGATATAATCGTTCTGTAGATTGTATTTGTGGGCAAACATGAGTTTTATCATCTTCTCAAGTGATGATATTCAATATACCCTCAACTGCAGACAGTAAATTTCACATGGGCATACATCTTTCAGCACCTTCATTTCTCCTACAAAATATACTAATCACATACAAGACATAATGGGCATATTCCCTGCCTTTGAAGACAATGCTATTTAGGTGGTAATGCCATGTCTTCTCAGGTTGACTCTGTTCTGACCACTTCTCAGATTTACCTTGTTTTTGATGACTTTTCCTAGTTGGAGAATACTGGCTAAGTCTTTCATAGCATGCCTTTCTCCTGGAATTTGGGTTTGTTGTTGTTGTTATTGTTTTATTTGTTTTCCCCTCATGATTAGATAGAATTAATGGTCTAGGGGAAGAAAGACTACAGAAGTGTTATTTTCATCAGGTAGTGACAAGAGTATAAACTATTAACAGGACTTGGTAGTGCTCCTGTTGACCTTGTTCACCTTGCTGGTATAGTGCCTGCCATGATTCTCCACTGTAAGGTCTCTTTTCTATCCCTTTCCATACTGCATTCTTTGGAAGGGAATCACTGGGTGTAGGCCACATCTACAGTGATCTACAGCCCCCCTTCTTCAGGGCATGGAATCTACATAAATTAGCTGGAATTCTTATTCATGGAAAATGTTTCTTCTCTCTCATTTACTTATTTATTCAGTAAATATTTATTCGGATGATCTGAATATTCAGTAAATATTAGTATGGACTCAAGAATATTTTATAATTTGAGTCACAATACAATGCAACTTTATTTTATTGTTCAACTTGTTCCAGCTTCGGCCAAGAAGAGCTCTTTCACTTGGCTCCTGGGTGCCTTTGATATACCCACCAACGTAGGCTTCTCTTTCTGCACACCACCTTTTCTTGTAGCACTGTAAGTTGCTTCAGGCTCATCTTGCATGTTTTCTGGCCCAGTCCTAGGATCAGCCATCAGCCATTTCTCTAAGAAGTGGTAGGTCCTTTTTTTAACCTTTTTTAAGATTTTATTTATTTATTTGAGAGAGATAAAGCAAGAGAGAACAGAGCAGGAGGGAGGAGCAGAGGAAGAAGCAGACTCCCCACTGAACAGGAAGCCTGATGCAGGGCTCCATCTGGGACCCTGGGATCATGACCTGAGTAGAAGGCAGACACTTAACCAACTGAGCCACTAAAGCTCCTCACCCTGGTTCCTTTTACTGGAAAATGTTATATGAAACCAAGCTCTGGGTACTAGGTTGCTCCTTGCCACTGAGATGTCATTGTTTCTAAGCTATAATGACTTGAAAAGTCATGCCATTTTTTCAGTTATAAAAAGTCATCAGTATTATCTCCTCACCTAATGTCTTTCCCTAAGTCTTTTCTACCTCTGGAGCTCCTATTAGAAAAATGTTGCATTACTCCTCTGATCCTCAGTGTCTCTTAGTCACTGTCCTGTGTTTTTCCCCTCTTTACTATGCAGTATTCTGGTAAGCTCATATATATATGTGTGTGTGTGTGTGTGTGTGTGTGTCTGTACACACACACACACACACACACACACACACACACACAC
>NW_019154126.1:5541783-5575835 GCF_002288905.1 Enhydra lutris kenyoni
ATTTTGTATGTATATATATATAAAAATATATACACGTGTGTATTATATACTTATATTATATATATATATATTTTTTAAGATTTATTAATTTAGAACACATGCAAGCGGGGGGAGCAGAGGGAGAGAATCTTCAAGCAGATCCACACTGAGGGCAGAGCTGGGGCTGATCTCATGAGATCATGCCATGAGGCGAACCCAAAAGTCACTGGCTTAACAGACTGAGCCATCCAGGTGCCCCAAACTCATATTCATTTGATGATTTACTCTTCAGTTTTTTCTCTAATCTCTTTGTTCCACTTTTCCATTGATAATTGTGTTCAGTTATAATTTTATTACTAGTTTAACTCTTTTTATTTAGCATCCTGCCTATTCTTTTTGTCATGCTTTCCTTTTTTCTATATCATAATCCCATTAGCAGATGGCCCCAACAAGCATAAATTTACACCAGCTTCTGCACTGTCCTTGAAGTTAAAGTGGTTCTAAAAATTTTGTATTAATTTGCTGTTTGGAGTTCTCACTCTTACATTCCATTCCATCCTATATGTGGTGTGGCACCATTTCATGGTTTTGGTTTCATGACGGTAGCTCCTGTTTTGTTTTTCCCAGGTCCCTAGACAGACAACAAATTATCTTTGAGGCTTTTCTGGAAAGGACCGGGCCTTATGCAAAGGTTTCATTGTCTACCTCTCCCATTCCCCCTACAGGATTAAAAAACCCAGTCTCCAGGTACTATACTCTATGGCCAGGTCCTCAAACCCTTTAGGCCACTGGGAAGTTAGCTTCCACCTATGATCTAGGTTTTGAATCCCTTCTTATGATCATAAGACTGGTAGATTTTTTTTCTTTCTTTAAATTTAGTTTAGAGTACTAATTTGCACTTTTCGAAGTATTTTTATATGTCTTAGTGAGTGGGAAGCATATCCCATGATATAATTTTGTCAGTTCTTCCATAGCCTAAATTTCAATATAAATTTAATATTTAAAAACTATTAATGTCTTAGACCATGTATTCTAAAGATAACCCAAAGAATGTCCCATAAAACATTTTCTCCCAATAGTTCTTTATTTAATATAAACATTACACTAATTGCATTTTGTTCAATGGTAGATCTATGCTTTAAAAAAGAATCTCTGAAATTGGCATATATGATTTTTTTTGTATCTTGTGTTCACTTAAAGGTAAACATATATCAGCATCTGAGGGCATCCATTGAAGCAGAAACATTAAGATGCATTTGTACTGTCTGGAAGAGGGAACTTTTCCATAAATATGGTTTCTTTTTACGGGTTAATATGTAGGTTTGCCTGGTCATTTGTCTGTTTTAACCTCTTGATTATCTTTGGATAGTTTTTATGGAAGGTATGTTTCAAAAATTTTATCATTCTAAGTAAGTTTACCTCTAGTGAGAACTGGTAGTGCTCAGCAATAAATATCGATTATTTTTTTAAAAGATTTTATTTATTTATTTGACAGACAGAGATCACAAGTAGGCAGAGAGGCAGGCAGAGAGAGAGAAAGGGAAGCAGTATCCCAGGACCCTGGGATCATGACCCGAACAGAAGGCAGAGGCTTTAACCCACTGAGCCACCCAGGCACCCCGTAAATACCGATTATTAATGGGCAGTCCAAATATGAGGACCAAGGTAATGATCTGAACCCCCATTCTTAGAAAAGCTCTGTGCCCTTAGGTAAGCCATTTAATGTTCATCTCTAAAAGGGAATACTGAAAATCAGTCTCCCATAAAAAGTACTAAATGTTTACATCTAGTGATGTTATCACCTTAGAATCTTGTATTCATTCATCCTAGAAACATGTATTAAGCCACTGTTGGACAACATGGTGGATATTGCAATAGTTCTTACCTTCAAAGAATTTATAACCTGGGGATAAAAATTTATTAGTAAAACAGTATGGGTAGCACTATAATTAAAGATATTTATGTGTTGCCCTCAGAAAGCAATAAAAAGTCCAAGCTTACAGTGTTGCATTAATAAATATTTAATGCAGTTCTTTCATTGATGGCCTTTCAAAGTGCCTGTCATCTCAGCTAGCCATTTAACCAATTAGAAAGATAGACTGGACCACGTGACTGAGACAAAGGTTCCTTTATGAATTTCCTTTATAAAACTCCTTTCTTCTCAGTTTCCTTAACAAGAAAGTTTGGCAACATATGGAAGGTTCGGGTCTATTTGAAGGAAGAGCAACATCTGGTGTAAAATAGAAAAAGGCTAAAACACATTTTGGAAGAGGATCATGCACCCCAAATCTTCCTTCGCAGGTGAACTGTTTATTTCACTTGAGCACTCTCCTGCTCTGTAAATGCAATCAGGGGCAAGTCTGCAAATGAAAGGAGATTTCAACACTGCTGACAACTTAATATCTCATGACCCATATTTTCAAACATCCGGAAATTAACAACACCTTCCATAGTTTCTATTCAGCAGAAGCATTTAAATCTTATGTTAGAAAAATTGTTAGGTTTTAAGAAGGTCAATGCACATATCAGGCAATTCTTAGCAAGACATCTGAAAATGTAACCTCAGTGGTCTCCGTGAAGGCAAAGTTCAGCTTGTGTCAAAATTATCAGAAGTGTTAGCAGAGTTAGTGGACCGTGTCTTGGCATACAGTGAGGGTTTAGGAACATACCCAAAAAAAAAAAAAAAAAAAAAAAAAGAGATTCAACTGGTGCACGCTAAAATCTCCTAAAGACTGATATTTTCATGTTTTTACACAAAAAGGTGATTTCATAAACTATTTCTAGGTTTGTATGAACGAAAAATATTGATATTTCTACTTTAGATCTGGACATATGTTAAATATCCAGTGTTCTTTATGGATTCTTCATATTCTTTAAGAACAATGGACTTCTGAACCCCAGGCAACATATCAAATCAGTGACTCAAAGGTTTCGACAGGAAAACATTATTAGAATGCCTGAGAAGGAAGGAAGGAGGAATAATAAGGAAATAAAACACCACCACCAACAAAACTCAGAATGCGATACTTTTATGCATGAAAGCTTTAGTGGTTTAGTGACTTGGAAGTGCTTACCATTTGTACCTCTTTTCTATTGATTATGTACCTCAAACAGGATGCTTGTTCAGCTATCTGGTGAGTTCCTGATTACCATTTTAAAAGAAGTATCAACCTTTTCCATTCTGGACTTCACTGTTGCCTCTGGTATGTGAAATACCTTCTTCCTTAGCTCCTTGGCTAAAGGAATCACATTCCTGGCCCTCTGACATTTCTTCACCTTCCTTCTCATCTTGGCTCCTTTTTAGGCCAAGCCTTTTAAATAATTAATTAATCAATCAATCAATTAAATTTTTTTTGAGAGAGAAAGAGAGCATGCATGTGAGTGGGGGAGGGACAGAAGGAGGGAGAGAATCTTAAGCAGGCTCCATGCTCAGCAAGGAGCCAGATACAGAGCCGGATCTTGGACCCTGAGATCCTGACCTGAGCTGAAGTCAAGAGTCTGATGCTTGACTGACTGAGCCACCCAGGCGCCTATGGCTAAGACTTTTAAATGTTAACAAAACAAACTGTGATTCTGCTTTACTTCTTTTTGTTCTTCTTTGGACATCATGGTTTTATGTGCCACCTTGGCCTGATGACCTGATATCTACATCCCAATCTGTATTTAGAATTTAGAAACCTACAATACATTTTTCTGTTGGATTTCTCTACAGCATATCAGACCCACTAAATATAACAAAAAATACACACATTCTTCTTTTGCCTACTTTATCTCTCCCACCTTCTTGCATTACTTATAAACCTCATAATGCCTACCTACATATGGTCGACAAACACACAGATTTTTCACCTATTTCTTGCCTATATTCATGTTTCTATGTTCTCATCCCAGAATCCTTAGCAAAAAATGACCTTGATTTTCTCAAGGTTGGTAAAACTGGTTTCAGGACATGGACTAAAAAAGAATGTGAGCAATTAATTACATCTATTATTGATCTCTCTTGGTCCTATTATAGATTGGATGGGCTATAGCAATGGCTAATAACACATGCAATAAAAAACAATCCATGTACGAAAATACATGGCCTTCTTAAAAATATAAGGTGCTAGAACCTCTCTGATTTTGGTACCATTTATGGGCTTTAATGAAGAATAAGAGATTCTAAAATGCTGAACAATCTAATTCAGACTTTTTAATTAGTCCATCCTATTATTTATGTAGTAAGGTTACTGCAGGACATTGTTATATAATTTTCAATTTATGTGCAAATTTCAGGGTCATACAATGATCAAGTTATGCTTTCGTGTGCAAAATGAATACAAACAAGTCTAGTCACAGTAAATATTATCTTTGACCCTTTCCATTGAACTCCCACATATTTGTAAGATGTATAAAATTTTATTTTGCACTGTATTGCCAATACACTATTTGAATCAGCTCTTCAGAATTTAAGAGGAGTACTATCGACTGAAGATGATTATTAAAACTGAGACTCAAAAAACACAGAACTACTTTGTAATTGTAAACAAATAATTTACAAAAGAAGAAAATTTAAAATATTTTTTAATATCTCCCTGAGTAAAATCTGTAACAACTGTGTGATCTGCTTAAATCAGTGGATCTTTTTGAGGCTCAGGTTCTTTCTCTGACAAATGGAGATACTGTAGGTCCTATACAAACTTGTGTGTGAAATTCAGATGAGATGATGTATGCAAAGTTTTTAGTATATGCTTGACACTTTGGTAAAAGTTCTGTTACTGTCAGTTCTTCCATTTTCTTCTGGGTTCTGGACTGCTTGCCCCTCAAAACCTTTCTTTATGTATAAAATGTGTTCTTCAAAGATTTAGCTAACATAAAATATATAAAGCTGATAAAAGTATTCTATTTATGGGGGCGCCTGGGTGGCTCAGTGGGCTAAAGCCTCTGACTTTGGCTCGGGTCATGATCCCAGAGTCCTGGGATCGAGCCCCACATCTGGCTCTCTGCTCAGCGGGGAGCCTGCTTCCTCCTCTCTCTCTCTCTCTCTCTCTGCCTGCCTCTCTGCCTACTTGTGATCTCTGTCAAATAAATAAACAAAAATCTTTAAAAAAAAAAAAACTATTCTATTTATGGATAATGGAAGTCCTAATTCATTCATCCTGGGCCAGCTTTCTTTCTACAACAAAACACTGCCTTCTGAAACATTAATAATATTTTATATTATCATTTACTTTCTGAACAGAGTTAGAAAACAAAACCAGTATTAACAAATAATAAAAATTGTTGATTTAGGCTAGGATCACTTTGCAAGGATTAAATCAATACATTTTCACAATAATCTAATTGTAAAGAAGAGGCAGGGTAGCTTACTGACTTGTCCCAGGTTATACAGCTGAGAAATAGTAGAGTTAAAATTCAAACTCAGATAATGATATGAAAGCCTATCATGTTATATAGTATCTAAGATCACTGCTTTTCTAATCAAAAAGAACAGAATCCTTGTTTTGGAGAGAATTAAAATTGAGAGAATATAATTAAAGTTTATGTTATAAAAATAAAATTAAATAAAGTTCATGTTCTACACTTTTAAGGAAATTTGAAAAATGATAAAATATTTAATGTTTTCTTTGAACACAACATAAAAATTTTAGACTCAAAACACCTGGATACTCACTGGATTCACTAAAAATCTCAACATAGTATTTTAATTGCTTAATATGTTTCATAAGTTAGTTTAAAGAGAAGCTCACCAAAGAGTACATTATTTCCTAAAGAATAAAGCAAGACTGACATCTTGGGAAAAGATGTACATTTTAAATACCCAACCTTTCAAAAATGGTATTATAATTTTTCATAATATATGTTATAGAACATTCTAAAACACCTTTATGTTACTATTATATTCTACATTTTTAAATATTATGGATGGAAAAACCACTTTTTGATTAGCATTTTGGGCAGTATGAGATTTTAGTCACCTTATTAAGATCATCTGAGAGGAAATACCTACATGTGTAATACAATATTGAAATGTTTTTAAATGCAAGAGTCTTCAAAGCCAGAGATGGAACGGATTCAGCCAACTGGAAATTTCTGTTGAAATCTGGAGACAACTTCATTGGCTTAGGGCCAGCCCAGGGCAGAGGATGTATTGGAGGCTCCCGTACAAAACTGGGACCCACAGGCTTATACCTGCTGCATAGAGTAAATGAGAAACCTGTCTCAGTGGCAGATGAATGTACATCCATATACGCAGATACGAACATGGATGTGTGTGTGTGTATTCGTATCCACATGAATCTAAAATTTCCATGGAATAAAAAAAGGCTAAAGTAGAGCCAAGGTGCTCCCATAAGAGACTATAGACTCCAGATAACAAAACTTACGCATAGCAAGATGGTGTGTGAGAAGAGGGTAGAGTAATAGACTACCGAAACATAAAAGACCTAGTCTGAGCCTCATGTGTTTAGAAATTTGATTTTTGACAGACCCGACATTCAGACTGGAAGGAAAACAAAGGACTAAATATATACATCATCAATCTTCGGGCTGAGCTATGGAGACATCAGAGAATACATAAAGATTTTACAGTGGAGATAAAGAATACAGTTTTAAGGAAATTGATTTTTAGATCTCCATTTCCAAATGCAAAGCTTCCTAAACTGATCTGCTTGAGAACCCACCCATGATCACTCTGGTTCTCCTTTGTGCACTTGCTTTACCAACACACTCCATACTTTGCAGAAGACAGACCTTTTCATCTTTCCTCTATCTGACATTCAGAGATATATATATGGCCAGGTTGTGACAGGAGAGATGTGGTATTTCTAGTGCATTTAATGCCTCACACTTTTTATCCCCTATCTTAAAAAAAAAAAAAAAAAAAAAAAAAAGACTCATCTAGATGGATTTTCATGAGATTGAAATAAAATAAAATTAGCATGAGGCCACTTTATCATACAATATTCTTTACTACAAATGCATTCATAACTAAAGCTACTTTTTGAAAATTAGGAAATTAGGAAAACTGGGGCACCTGGGTGGCTCAGTCGTTAAGCTCTGCCTTCGGCTCAGGTCATGATCCCAGGGTCCTGGGATCAAACCTGGCATCAGGTTCCCTGCTCAGCGGGAAGCCTACTTTTCCCTCTCCCACTTCCCCCACTTACGTTCCTGCTCTCACTCTTTCTGTCAAACGAATAAATAAAATCAAAAGAAAGAAAAAAAGAAGAAAGGGGAGGGTGGGAGGGGGAGGAAGAGAAGAAGGAAATTAGGAAAAGTGAAGTATAAATGTAAATAGGTTTGATATTCACAAGCTCTCATCCAAGTTGTCTTCGGAAGTTTGATACAAATTAGCACTGCTCACAGTGAAAGCTAGAGAAGCATATGCACCCACAGAAAAATGGCAGTCCTCAGTATACATTAGTAGCTATAAGTTAGAAGTTCAGCTCATCACCTCAGAAAACTGATTCTCTATAATGAAATCACTGTGCTTGATGAATAAATATGATGGCTGAAGCCACTGTTCAACAGACTGTGTCACAAATTATGGTAGATTAAAAAAAAAAAAACTATGCCTTAGAGCAAACAAAACTATGGTATTACTGAGAAGAAAAGAGACAAATGGCCAATAAGCACATGAAAAGATGTTCACCATCATAAATGCAAATTAGAGCAATACAAATCAAAACCCAAATGAGATACCACCTCATGCCCATTAGGATGTCTCCTATTAAAACAAAATAAAGAAAATAAATAAATAATAAATAAATAAATAATAAAATAAATAAATACAATAAAATAAATAATAAATCAAAATAATAAATAATAAAATAAATAAATGAAATAAATAAAAACAATAAAATAAATAAATAAAAAATAATGAAAATAACAAAGTTTGATGAAAATATGGAGAAACCAGAATGCTTATGTACTATTGGTAAGAATGTAAAATGGCACAGAGACCATGACAAACAGAATGGTGATCCTCAAAACACTAAAATATAATTACCATATGATCCGGCGAGTCCATTTTTAGGAAACTGAAATCAAGTATTCCAACAGGTATTTATACACTCATATTCTTACTATTCACCAGAGCGAAAAGGTGGAAGTTACCCAAGTGTACACTAACAAAGAACCCATAAACAAAATGTGGTATATACATACCACAGAATATAACTCAGCCTTAAGTAGGAAGGAAATTCTGATGTATGCTACAACATGGATGAACCCTCTGTGCTAAGTGAAGTAAGCAAATCACAAGTAAGTCTGGGTCCATCTAGATGAGGCACTTAGAGTAGTCAAATTCATAGAAACAGGAAGTAGAATGGTGGTTGCTATGGGCCGTGGGTAGGGGGTGGTGGGGAGAGGAGGTTTACCTGGTACAGAGTTCCAGTTTTATAAGATAAGGACTTCTTGGGTGGATGCCAGTGATGGTAGCACAACCATGTAAATATCTTAATGTCATTACACTACACACTTAAACACAATTAAAGTGGTACATTTTATGTTCTGTTTATTTTACCACAATTAAAAAAATTTAAAAAGGAAAAAAAAATGTTTGCTGATTGCCTACTAAGTGCTAGGTACTGTGCTAGGAGCCAGTGTTATGGCAAAGCCTGAGTTTATCTTCAGCTTAAATTTGGAAACATTTTTACTGAGGAACAAGTGTTGGATGCCTAAATGTTTTCCCTTTGATTTGCATGGACTGTGGGATGTTATCATTAAAATGGCAAACAGTATTGTTTAGGATATTAAGCTTGCATATGTTTTAAAGAAATATGTGAAGAATGTGGGACAAATTCACATTCTGTAAGTACTGCATTTACAACTGGGATGGGGATGTGTTTTTACACACTTAAACATGAATTTTAAAAAAGACAGGCTTATTATAATGACAGGTAAACCTGATTTAATCTGCCATTTTGACTATGAGAACTGTGGCAGACATTTTCAAATCAGTAAGTGAACTAAGTCTGCATCTCCAAAGGTTAGACATAAGTATGTCTGAATCATGTCTGAATAAGTTAAAATCACATTAACTTATTTTATCAAAAAGTAATTGACAAAGCTATATTAAAATTATTCATGTTTCAAATTTTCCACATCTTTAGGAGTATATTGAGTTAAACAAGGAGCCTTGAATTGGAAGCATAAAAAGATTTATTAGCGGTGATTCTCTAAGTCTTGATACGTAAATAATTCTTGGATACTGTTCCCAGAAACTGAGAGAATGAATGATTCTACCAACTGTACTGTAATAAATATTTTTGTAAGTCGGGTGGTTTCTAATTTGTTGCTTCCAAAATCTGAGGAGTGACTTAATTTTCTGAAGCTGGGTCAAAAAATAAATTTTAATTACACAGTAGTTTTTTTTTTATACAGTAGTTTTTAATTTACAACCTATTTTGACATATAATCCAGTTCAAACACTTGAGAGAAAATGCTATGACAAAACTCCCATCTTAGCAATTATCACAATCTTATATGAATGAGGCTTTTTAGCACTGAATTCTCTAAAAGCAAGTTTTAGAAATAGGATCAAATTTTTTAAAAAGATTTTATTTATTTATCTGAGAGAGAAGACGGTGAGCACATGAGAATGCATAAGTTGGGGGAGGGGCAGAGGGAGAGGGAGAAGCAGACTCCCTGCTTAGCTAGGAGCCTACACTGGCTCCATCCCAGGACCTAGAGATCAGGACCTGAGCCAAAGGCAGAAGCTTAACTGACTGAGCCACCCAGGGACCCCTGAATCAAATTATTTTTGAGCTAAGAAATAATCGCCCATGACTATATGAAACAACTGATGAAATTAATGTCACAGTTCTATGCCTAGTGAAGAACTTCACAACCATACAACTAGAAAAGAAGCAAGTCACCGAAAATGCACATTATTTTATAGTGTAATTCTATTTATATCAAGTACAAAAAACTGACCAAGCTAAATAACATTATTTAGTACCATCAACTGTACTACAATAAAAATAAATTCCAGAGGATGATTATCATAAAATGCAGGCCAGTGATTTTCTCCAGCAGAAAAGTGCACATAAAAAATTTCCAAAGTGTAGGGGCGCCTGGGTGGCTCAGTGGGTTAAGCCTCTGCCTTAGGCTCAGGTAATGGTCTCAGGGTCCTGGGATCGAGCCCCGCATCGGGCTCTCTGCTCAGCAGGGAGCCTGCTTCCCTTCCTCTCTCTCTCTGCCTACTTGTGATCTCTGTCTGTCACATAAATAAATAAAATCTTTAAAAAACAAAATTTCCAAAGAGTAGATAATGCTCTTAATTTGTGTATAGTAACCTGGGGGATCACTTTATTCTAATATTAAACTGAAAATATAATTTGAGATACTGTTTCATATGTGTAATAAGGGCTACATGTTAGAATTACATAAAGCTTGAAAAATTATGGATCCCAGAACCCCACACCCAGAGATAACAGTTTAATTGGTCTGGAAGGAGGCTTGGGTAGAGATATTATTTTAAGGTTATGATATTTAATATATACTGAGATAACAATCAATCAATGACTCAACTCATAAAAATATATCTAGGCATAAAACAGTCTTGGAAAGATGATCTCGAAATATACCAACAGTAGCAGATCAGTTAGTGAATAATAAAATGGTGAACTTCTTAATTTCATTTCTTTTGGGTTTTCTTTTTTTTTTAATAGTTCAACTAAGATATTTAGCTTTTGTATAGATTAAAAGAACCTTTAATACTTTGGACTATGCTTATACTTAAAGCAATTAAGAAAATGAAAACATCACCCTGCCAAATGTATTCCCATGAGTCCTTGATAATACGGATAATCACCTAATTCCATGTTTTAGTTTCCACCAGAGTAAGACAATTAAGAGAATTCTAATTAACCACTAAGAAATAACAACTGAAAAGAAACTAGGGTGTTCCCCCAGTGCACAGCACAACAAACTAAAAAATAAAATAGTAGATCACAACACTAGGAAAGTAAAATGTACCAGAATATTGTAAAGAAAACAACAATAATGTTATGGTGAATTGTTCTTGGTAGGGCACTTGGGAAAAAGAAACAACAAAAAATATAAAGCATAATTAAAGTTAACAAAAATCTCTATGGTGATGGAGAAGTATGGCACAAAGACACTTAAATATAAGCATTAAAATTAAAGATGAAAAACAGAAGAACATGAGACCCACATTTTTAATCTCAGAGTGTTTCTTAATGACAAAAGCAAACCTATAAAGTAAAACCTTCATTAAATTAAATTGAACAGAATTAAGTGAATGAAATGTTCTCAAAGTACTATAAACAGTATGAAATGACAATGAAAAGCAAGAAAATCGTATTTAGAATATATCTTAAAATAGAGGGTTTATATAGTTAGTGAAGAAAGAGCATGTCCAAATCAACATAAGAAAGCAAACAACTCAATAAAAATCTTTGGCAAGGAAACTAACGGGCAAGTCTCAAAAGAAGAAATGTGAATGTGAATAAGGACCACACTGGTTTAAAAAAGATTTAGCCTCATTATTGATAGTATATATAAATTAAAACACTATATCAACTAACCTACTAAATTAGGAAAGATTATGGAAAAGGGAAACAATCTTGATGGAAAAGCTTGGAGTTTAAGAAAGGGTTAAGAGGATATTATGGAGATTGGGAGGGGGGAGGATACGCCCAAGGATTGAAAGTTAACACACAGGCACCTTAGCAGAGAGTATGTAGAGAAACAGAGCAAAGAACTGGGTGCTCTGAAGAAGGGTGGGACAATATACCTTTATTTAGTTTTTAATTTTAGATTATTTGAGACAGAGAGAACACGAGTGTGTAAGCATGAGCAGGGGGAAGGGGAGAGGGAGAGAGAGAGAAATTCTCAGTCAAACTCCCTGCTGAACACAGAGCCTGTCTTGGGGCTCAGGGCTGGATCCCAGGATCTTGAGATTATGACCAGAGCCGAAATCAAGAGTTGGGTGGTTAACCGACTTAGTCACCCAGATGCCCAGACAATATACATTTAAAGTCATAATTCTGTATGTTCTTAGGCTGAGAAGTTGCCTAGCAGGAAACTGTGGTAGGCTATTTTTCCCTAAACAAATTTCCGCTATCTTCTTCCTTAGTTTTGAATAAACACATGGCCTGTATTTCTTTATAGTTTGAACACGGATTCAAAATTGGGTTAATTAGTCATAAATGAAATTGCTGTGCAAAAGAATCTTTTAAAGGACAGTTAGTATATGCTCTTTGCCTCTTTCTCTACCTTTTTTTTTTTCCTGTCAGCTGGAAGGTAGACATAATGACCAGCCCTAAAAGCACCCATCCTGAACTGTCATCTCCCCACAATTTTTTATACACCCTTCGACCACTGCTCTATTCCCACTGCATATTCTAGGTCAGTTCATTGCTTTTTACCTATGCCATTAGACTAGCCATCTACTGAAATAGTTGATTCATTTGTGTCCTATAATATTTGTTTGTAGAAAGTCTTATATTAATATTTGTTTAGTGAATGATACAACATCCTAAGAATACATTGTCAATGGACCCACACTAGACTTGTTTACCTCACTCCCTTCATCTGATGATTCCCTCTCATCCATATGGTTACCGAGCTTGGGTCCCAGTAGGCTTAGGAGTACAGTATGCCCCTGCCATCGGACTACAGTTCTGATGAAGGTCATCTGATCATTAATCTTGATCAATCAGAGTCCTCTACCAGAGAATTTAGAAATATAATGAGTTTCTGCTGCAATTGTTAGGGCTCTTAAATCATGAGGTGTACTCATGTTTTCTGCCTATGCATGGCGAAGCAGAGAAAGCTGGTTCCACAGAGGGAGGGAGTGAAAAAGATGTGCAGACATGCAGTTAAGAGACAAGAGGCACAGAAAGAGCATGGCTCAAGTTCCCTCTTCAATCTTGGTTTCAGAATCTTCTTGAAGCTGAACTGTGTTCCTGTTCTTGGCTTTCCTAAGATGCCTCCTATCCTTAAATAAACTCACTTTGTGTTTAATGCTATTGGCAATTAAACTAGACCTAATTAACCTAGAGACTTCCCAGAAATTATCATGAGAATGTATAAAGACCCAAAGACCAAAAAGTAAACTAGTGGAAAGAAATCCAAACCACACTTGGTTTCTTTTGCTGAGCTCCTTCCTGACCTTTGAGTCAACAATTTGAAACTTTGTATTTCCCAAATCTGCTGAGGCAACTTACCAGACAATTTGTGTGACTTATTTTGCTCAAATCCTTCAAGAACCCATTCTGTATTAAATATCTTTATCCCCTCCTTAAAAGAAATCATGCACGGGATACGTCTAGTTTGACCTTGGCACCCACGAATGTCCAGTAGTACTAGGTCCCTTCTACTATCTTGATTATTTCATAGGTAATCCATGTTTCTGTAGAACAATGAAGACTTTATGCAACTGACCAGGGGGGGGAATTAGGTCACTACAACACAGAAGTCGTGCTGATTCCTCTATGATGGTCTTCACTAAAATAATGCCTTGTGCTACCAAGTAAGGAAACCAACACAGCTGAGCAAGAGAGACAAGAAAATGCAGGGCTGTTCAGTATGCGTGTTAGGCAGTGTTCACTCTGCTTCTCCACATGTTTTCTTTTGCCAAGTACTTCTTTATCATACAGTTATTCCAGTCTTTGGGCACTTTCCCCTTGTCTCCATTATTAAACAACCTCACACATTTTTTAAACCACCCTTCCACCAAGATTTCTGGCTTCCCAACTTACCCCCTTTTTAGATACAGTAATATATTTTCTGAAAAGTTCCTCCATGAGGATTTTAAATTGTTTTATACTGTGCTAGTCTTTATTATTATTATTATATATAATATTACCATTATTATTATTGTTTATATTATTATTATTTATATTAGTAGTATTTACATTAGTTATCTATGCCTCACATGGCCTGCCCCAATCCTATTTTCTC
This sequence comes from Enhydra lutris kenyoni, assembly GCF_002288905.1. NCBI lineage: Eukaryota > Metazoa > Chordata > Mammalia > Carnivora > Mustelidae > Enhydra > Enhydra lutris. The sequence goes on from NW_019154126.1 coordinate 5,555,674, forward strand.
ACAAGCTCTTTCCTTGTGTGATTATTCAAAATATGAGGTTTTCCAGAAACTCACATATGCCTCAGTGTGTATGTGTTTGTGTGTTTCATCAAATATGATAAATAAGAAAGTTTGTTTCTAGCTTTGGCTTAATATTTGTACACGTACATATATATGCAAATTTTATTAAAATCTACTTATGTTTGATCCAACTGATAAAAATTTCTTGTGTGAAGTATACCTGTAGATTATATATGTTATATGTATTTCTACTAATGTTTCAAGACTGAAGAACACATCTTTCAACTGTGTAATGGAAAATTTTTAAAAAATAACATGAATATAAAATGGAAGTTTTGTCGATATGAATATTAATTTTGAATAGAAAATAATTATTAAGACATAGTTCAGTAAAAAATGAGGTTCCATATTGTCACAAATAGTTTGTGCAATGGTCTTCCCAACCAAGGTAACTGTGGAAATATTCACTGTAATTAAAACAAAAATTCTAATTAGAAACTAAACGAACTGAGGATAACGTTAGTATTCGAATTTATAGTAGCCTTCATTTGAACTTAGGGGTATTTCAAAGGCATTTAATCCTTACTGAAAGGTATGCTTCAGCAATTACTTTTCCTTAATATTATGAATGAATGAAGTTATATCATTGTGCTTAGATTATAATCAAGAATAATCACATTAACTATAATATTTAGTTTGTCACTGTGATATGATTATAATTATAGCTTTAAGTATGGACTTTTTTGACACTGGAACACTAATCTTATCAACTATATTGAAAGATAAAGTAATATCTGATATTTCCCAGGAATATAACAAATGATTTCTATATAACATTAAAGTAATTAGATGTATAATGGCTTTAATTTTTTAATTTGAAATAGCTGATTATGGATATAATAATCTCAACTGCATAGTTCTGTTTCTAAAAATATGGGCATGGGACCAAGAACAAGAATCGATGCCCTGATTTTACAAGAAGCAAATAACTTGGCTCTAAGCCTTATTGAAGAACAATGTTATTGGTTGACCGTGACAATGAAGCCTCTCTCCTGAGGCTTGTCTTCAATCAATTCAAGCAATAAAGCAAAGCGAAGACTATAGCTGGCAACAACTGAAAGCAGAGGGTTGAACCCACAAGGACTCTCCAACCCCTGGCTCTGAATTTTGTGTACTGTCAACTTCTTTCTCCTAACCACTTTCCCCACAAGGCTAGAGAAGGGTTGCTGAAAGCTCTTTCTTAACATAGAGTATTGGATTCTGAAAGATCGGTATCCTTCTCCCTTACATCTTCAGTTTGGAAAAAAATCTGCAAAGGATTGATAGCTTGGGTTGTGATTTCTTTTTTGTTCATTAATTAAGCAACAACAATCCTCATGAGGTAACCTCGAAGACAACAAATGTATTTGTTTCAATACATTTGACAACCCAGTGTCAAATACAACTTCATATATGTTTACTACAATTCTGTAATAGCTCTAGCTGTAAAAATATTCCCTCTGTAATATAGGGGATATGACACGTAACAAATAAACCCAAAATTTCAAAAACACCATTTCTGGAGGGTCACTTGCTATCCACATCTAAAATAAATTGGCAGAGGGACTTTTCTCTACCAATTCAGGGAAGACCAGGCAGGTGGAGACGCAACATCTGGAAAATAAGGCCTCCTCTACCACAGCATCAGAAGGGAGACCTGGAGGGTTGTCTTCCAGCATGTAAATGCTTCAACCTGCAAGTGATGCTTTACTTTCTCAGAGCGCACTGACCACATCTTTTCACATGGATCCACTTACCCAAAAGGGTCTGGGAAACATGGAAAGAAATGATGAGCATTGGGTGTTATACGCAACTAGTGAATTGTTGAACACTACATCAAAAAGTAATGATGTGGAGCACCTGGGTGGCTCAGTGGGTTAAAGCCTCTGCCTTTGGCTCAGGTCACGATCCCATGATCCTGGGATCGAGCCCCACATCAGGCTCTCTGCTCAGCGGGGAGCCTTCCCCGCCACCCCGCCTGCCTCTCTGCCTGCTTGTAATCTCTGTCTGTCAAATAAATTTAAAAAAAAAAACAACCTTAAAAAAAAACTACAACGTACTATATGTTGGCTAAATGAACATAATTAAGACAAATGAAAATGGATATTTTGTGAATAGTAAATAATATCTACAACGAAAAATGATAGGTTTAAAAAATTGTATTTTTTGTTCCTAAGTCCATGAACTGATATCACCACTCTTTTCCACTGATGAAGAATCAAAATTTTCGAATCAATAAAAATCAGTTGCCTCTCTTTGACTAAAAACCAAAGAGTATCACAATTTTAGCACTGCTACATGTTTTTATGGCTAACGATGGCTAAGGTTCTATGCTGTTAAGCATCAGTAAGGAAATATACCTAGCTGGTATTAGTTATTGCAACCTCTGGGTACCTCAATTTTCTGGAGTTTTACTGAGGATTAGATTAAATATGATGGTGATGATTATGATGATAATCATATGTTTAGCATTTATTGAGTAAAGAGTTTCTGTTTAAACCTCTTAGCATACGTTAATTTGTTAAATCTATAAAAGTAGGTCTGATTTTTACTGCCATAAAGATACGGAGGTAACAGAGTTGATAAGCATGTATTCAAGGTCACATGGCAAGTAAGTGGGAGCGACAAAATTGAAACCTAGGGAGACCAATTCCAGTCGGCCTGTTTAACTCCTGCACTGTGAGGAGATCCCCAATACAGAGCAGGCGTTTCTGATGACAAAGTTCTGAATGATGAGATTCACGGCTATCCCCTTACCCTTCATCCATCAATGTGCTATCCTGATAAATCTGCCTGGCTGGCCCAGCGGAACTCTTCACTGAGATGTCTGCATGGTTACCTCTTCTTTCATTTAAGGCTCTGCTCAACTATAACCTTCAAAGAGATTGTTTCTTACCACTCTAATCAAGGTAATGATTCTCCATCGCTTTTTCCCTGTATAATTCATGGCAACTATTACCCCATGACACAATATTACATATTACTTGGTTTATTATCTGCGTCTGCCACCAGAATGTAACTCAATGAAGGCAGAAACTTGCTCTGATCTGAATTTTAACACACATACCAAGATCTGAATAAATGGTTTCTATTAATCTACCTGTCATTCCTTCCTTCATTTCTTCCTTCCTTCCTTCCTTCCTTCCTTCCTTCCTTCCATCCATCCATCCATCTGGATTCATTCTTTATCTATCCTTATGATATACAGAGCTACAAATCATCTAACCATTAGTTATTAAAAATAAGTGGCTTTTAATTATTTCATAAGGGTGAGATACTCAATTACTATTATTTTTTTACTCACTGCCATCCTTTTTTTTTTTTTTCTTTTCTCCAACATATACTTTAAAATTATGTGAGGGGCGCCTGGGTGGCTCAGTGGGTTAAAGCCTCTGCTTTCGGCTCCTGTCGTGATCCCGTGGTCCTGGGATCGAGCCCCACATCGGGCTCTCTGCTCAGTAGGGAGCCTGCTTCCCTGCCCCTCTCTCTGCCTGCCTCTCTGACTACTTGTGATCTCTGTCAAATAAATAAAATCTTTAAATAATTTTTAATTAAAAAAAAGAAAATTATGTGAGATCTAAAAGCAACACTTGAAGCACTCATATATTGAGCAGAAGTACAGCTTTTCATCTGAACTAAGTGACAAAGGTTAAGTTTCGAAGGCAAACTCTACAGACTTCTGTTTATAGATTTATGTATTTGTGAACTTTATATAGAGTAATCACTGTTTTTGTGATCTCCCCAGTTCAATTTGAATCCAGAGTAATGCTGCACTGAAATCATTATCATCAAGCCACTATTTTTCACTCCAGATCAATTACTGTTTAAAGGATACTTAGGAGTCATACATACAGTTTTTGAGGGGAAAAATGAAAGGTGTGAAAGAGTAAGCCTTTTCAGTTTATGTGTGAAGACAATGCACCAGACAGCTAAAATTATAATGATGCTGGCCTCCCTTATTTTATCCCCAAACTATTTCCCTCTCTTCACATTTAGGATTATTTGGGAAGCATGATTATTTTGTTCTGTATGAATTTAGAGAAAGACAGAGTAGCTACTGTGCTACTGTCTACTTAGAAGATTTTACTGACTTCTGGAAGCATTTTCGACTCCCTAAATTATTCCTTCCTTTTCCCTAAACTCAAATCTAGTCATCATTCAATTGAATCTTCTAGATGTTTTAGTGGAAAAGGCAACATCTTACACTATTATTGGCTTCCACCCTAAGGGACCAGGCTAAGGGACCAGGCTTGCGAGTTTCTTGGAAACAGTTCACAGAACAGTCCAGGAAATATAAGGCACAGGGGGCATGTGGGGAAGGGGAGGAAGTGCTGGGAGTCAAGGCAGGGGCACTGAAAGGGGAAATGGAAAATCAATGAAGCCAAACACTGCGTAACATGTGCATCTCAGCTCTGTTTGGAGGAGATGTGCACAGTACATTGCGCAGAATTTTCTGCAGTCCAGGCAATCGATACATGTTTGCTGAACAAGTGAACAGAAGAGAACCAGATCTTGAACAATGATATAAAAAGTGTTGTGCCTACAATTATCAAGTCTTTTGCTCTTGCTGCTCCTTTATACTTTCAGCTAACAAATATTCAGGGCTTACTGTATATCTCACGCATTCCTCAAAGCACTTTGCATGAAGGAAATGATTTAGTCCTAAGAGCTCCCCAAGATGGAAGCAGTATTATTTCATAGCTGAGGAAAGTGAGACAAAGCAGGATCATGTGACTTGCCTAAAACCACAGAGCAGACTGTAAGAGTGTAACCTAGGATTTGCACCTAATGGTTTTGCAGAACTGGGCTACCAACAACTGACATAAATGCTACTTAGTATTCATAGTAAACACAGTAAGTACCAGCTGAATGATGGTCCTTAATAAATAATACTCTCTTTGAAAAATGAGTGACCATTTAAATTTAGAATTGACACTTTGATAATTACAATGATGGACTATTTCATTCCTGTCTATATAAATTCCAGTCCTACATCCCTCTTCTATAGGATGGTAGTTGCACTTTATAAGATTTTTATTAAAAAAAAAAATTTTAAATCAACATGAATTTAAAAAGAGGAGATAACGAGTTCCTAATCTGTCACTTATTTTTCCATGAATAAGCTACTTGCTTCCTTGTTAACTTGCCCAAAAAGGAGATATGCTTCTTAATGTGTTCCTGGACAGACTGAAGACTATGCCTATGCCTTATTTTTCTTTTTAGAAAAATACAATAGATTTGGCAGTAAATTGAAGATAGTATGGTGATGTATTCAGAATGCAAAGAAATAAAAAATACATACAGCTTTATGTCGGTCATGTACTAAATATTATCTAATAAATTGAGTTGTAAGTTTTTGAATGGAAAATAAAAAGTAACTATGGAGCTCAAATAGCTTCCTTATTTGCAGGTAAAGTAGATAACCACCAAATAGAAATACATGGAAATCATATATATCCTCCACCTTCTTCCACATTCACTTTTCATCAATTTTAAACTTTGTTCCCAATTATTCCAAACTTTTAAAAATATGCATAGATTCCAGGGTTGTCAGATAGTTCTAGGAAAATCTCAGAGTTATGATCCTGCCATTCTGCAAATGTGAAAAGTGAAGCTCTATAATGACACGGAGGAAGTTAAAGGATTTGTGTTAAATCCCTGAAAAAGGTTATTAGTGTATAGTAACCTACATAAATCTATATAAATCTATAAAAACATATGGTACCTTGTTTTTTGAGACTTTCTGGCTCTGTCCCCATCCCCTACTTTGATGTGGGTCTTCACTCTCCTTCATCTGTCCCTAGTCTACTCCATTTTGATTCCACTCCCAGTGCTGTGTCTGTTAAATGTTTTGCTTCTCTGGGTTTACGAATGGGAACCACTGAAATGGAAGGGGATCATGGTGGATCAAGCTTGCGAGTTCATGGTGTCAACTGCTCCAGCCTCACAGAACTTCCCGCAGAGCTCTGGACCCATTCATTCCATAGGTTTTAGCGCCCTCCAGTTTTAGCTGCCCTTCTTAAACCACATGACTGAGTTTCTCAGTGAGTGTCTGTTGGCTCTTTCATGATTCTCCTGCCTTCTCCTTTACAGACATAAATAACACACAGGTCTTGTGGCTATTGGTGGTTTATCCCTATTTTATTTGCTTATATACTGGATTTTGTAGGGATGCCTTTGCACTTAATTTTGTTGTCTATGTTTTCTGTGATTTACTGACTTTGCTAACTAGGTGCTCTGACTGTTTTGATGTGAGAACTTGGGAAAACCCAAAAACCACTCTGCATCATCACTATCACGTTTCCATAATCCTCCCTGCTTTTATACATATTTTAAACAACTTCATTGTGTTATAATTTGGAATTTACATACCATTAAGGTTACCTGTATTTTGTTTACAATTTAATGTATTTTGTATATTTATGCAGTTGTGCAACAAGTGCCATAAAAAATGTAGAATATTTCATCATCCTACACAGAAATGCCATGTTCCTTAATAGTTACTCCTCAGCCCTTTTTTCCTTCAGCCCTATGGAACCACTAATCTACTTTCTGTCTTTACACATCTGCCTGTTATGCATATTTCATATAAATGGTATCACATAAAATATGGTCTTTTGCTATCAGTAGTATGGGACAGAAAAATAAACATGATGGGGCACCTGGGTGGCTCAGTGGGTTAAGCCGCTGCCTTCGGCTCAGGTCATGATCTCAGGGTCCTGGGATCGAGTCCCGCATCGGGCTCTCTGCTCAGCAGGGAGCCTGCTTCCCTCTCTCTCTCTCTCTCTGCCTGCCTCTCTGTCTACTTGTGATCTCTCTCTGTCAAATAAATAAATAAAATCTTTAAAAAAAAAAATAAAAAAAAATAAACATGATGTAATGTTTTAAGTTCTTCACCTCAAATGGCTAACAGCAACAATTCCATGACAGACTTTATGACAATGTGTTTGCATATGATTTGAAGTTGGCTACCTGGTGCAGGGCAATAAAACACCAACTGAGAACATGGTCATGGTCAATAGGAACGGTGACGACTATAACAATAAAATGTGACGTACAAATTTTACTGTGTGTCAAGACTCTTCTAAGCACTTCACATATATTAACAGATTTAATATTCACAGGAAGTTATGATGGAAGTACTATTGTTATCGTCCCTATTTTATTGATAAGGAAACTGAGGCAAACTAAAATAAAGTCACCCAAACTCTAAGTGGAAAAGCTGATTCTATACCCAGATAGTTAGACTCAAGTCTCCTTGTTCTTTTTTTTTTTATTATTTTTATTTTTGAGAAAGAGAGAGTGGGTGAGTGAGAGGGAACAAAAAGAATCTCAAGCAGACGCCCGCTGAGCACAGAGCCCAATCTCACAACACTGAGATCATGACCTGAGCTGAAATCAAGAGTCAGATGCTTAATTGACTGAGCCACCCAGGTGTCACAAGACTCCTTGTTCTTAACAACTGTTCTATAGTGTCTTTCTGATTTTGGGGTGTTTAGTTAAATGCCATTCTCTTCTAAATCGGTGACAGTGCCAAGCACTTAGGGTAACAAATTCTGAGTAATACTAACATTTTACTGGCATGTAGGTTAAAACTAAGAAGACACCCAGGTGGTGGCTGGGTGGCTCAGTCCTTAAGCATCTACCTTTGACTTGGGTCATGAACCCAGCATCAATGGATCAAGCCCCACATGAGGCTCCCTGCAGGGAGTCTGCTTCTCCCTCTCCCTCAGCCTCTCCCCCTGCTTGTGTTCCCTCTCTCACTGTCTCTGTCAAATAAACAAAAACAATTTAATAAAGAAAAACCTAAGGAGACAAAATAATCATTGTCTTTTAGTTTCATAGATATTCTTGCACACTTTGTCATAATGCTTTTTTTCTTCTGTCTTAACTAAAACATAATTTGAAAACCTTCATTATCTGTAGCAGATTGGGCTTTAACTGCTTTTTAATAAAGCAATAGCTATTTTGTCCTAAAACATATTTGATACACAACTGACCACGTTCAAGTACAACTGGTCATGATTTGCCTCTTTATTTCCAAGACACAGAAAGAACTATAGGCCTAAAAAGTACTTTATCATTAAACATAAGATATTAAAGCATTTCTCAGTAGGCTGAGCAATGATTATAATCATGTAAATTCTCACAGGACTTCATAAGAATGGGGGGAAAAAAAAACAGTGTAAACTCCTCCACAAAACTGGCAAAGTTGGAATAATAATGCTCGGATATCTTCCCTGAATCAGCCAATCTAATAATCATTCTGCCTCCCTGAAGAGGAAAGGAATCTCTTCTGTTCAATAAAAACTTCTTTCTTTCAAAAATCTTAGAAAAAAAAGTTCTGGACATTTTTTTTAAGTTGCCAGAATCATTTATAGATTGAAGAACTTACTATAATGGAAAATCAGCATATTACTAGGAAGGTGACTAGAGAAGAACTGAAGAGGCTCTTTCTTCTAGAACAAACGCCTATCTTCTAAGATACATCTTCGTGATTATATGTCCAGAGCCTCATTTTCTGTTGTCCAGCACCCTCTCCCAAACATCTCCATGCCCAAATCCTGTCCCATTCTCGACATGAAGACCCGGAGCTCTGTGCTACCTACATCATCTGGGATCTTTGAAGCTGCCTTGCTCATAAAATGAGCAGATGCGGCAATATCACCAAATACCGAATCACATTTATGAACTGACTCAGTGAAAAGATACTGTAATGTGAGAGCAATAATAAAATTAAACAGCACTCAAGTTTAGCTCTCAGTCCCAGGAGCTCGCCTCCAAGAGAATCAGTGCAGAATTCGTCGGCAGTGTCATTCGTATGGCGCTGTTTTGGAAATCAGATGGAATAGTGCCTCGGAAAGAACTTTGCCAGTGTATTTGTAATTATTTTTGACATTTTCTGGGTAGTTTTGTAAAGAAAATCTAAGTACAGTTATACTTCACACATTTGGAAGTGAGATAAATGAGAGCAAAATGTTTCAAGTTGCTGCTCACTTGCTGAAGTAGCATTTTAAATACCCCAAGTCTTGCTCTCAATTCAAGTCCGGGTTGAATTTATTTCTCCTATTTCCACTAAGTGATGGCTTTCTACCAATTTTTTTTTTTTTTTTTTACTGGTTCATTTTAAATTAATTTAGATAAATGTATGTAAATGTTAGGAATACACTTACATTGTGTTGAAAAATAAATGCAAAGGGAAATACTTGGGCATGTCAGGGGATGGTCTGAAGGAAGAAAGGAATTAAATGCTTATGTACTTGTGGGAGGGAGAAGCTATCTTCCCTTAACACGGATGTTCAACAATTGTGAAATGATCCCTTTCAACATCTTTGTATGCATGTACCAAATAGATGTCAGCAGAACATTTTGTAAATGAGAAGTAAAGATAAAAATGCCTAGATTACGATAGTTGTTCCAAAAAGAAGTGATTTCCAGAAACTTACCAGTCATGCAGTCTTTAAATTCAATGTCATCAACTGCCACTCCTCCTCCCAGATCCCTGGTTCTGATGCCTTGGAATATGACTTCGAAATTCCTTAGTTTTCCTAGCAGGATGGCAGCCTTTTGCCAATGCTCACCAGAGTTCTGCTCAGGTTCTTGCCATACTTTTGACAGTCCTTTCTCTGTCTGCAGTAGAGAAATAAACACAAAAGAAGAAACAAAGCCAATCCCTTAGAACAGAAGCATTTGATTAGGGAAAACTGATTAAAAAACAAACCCTGGAACTCTGATACTATCCGTGATGTACCTGACCTCAGCGAAACCGAGGCATGTTAGTCTACTACAGTGTTTCCTAGCAGCACCGATAAATCTGTTTGGGTGTTTTCAGAGACACCACTATTTAGACGTAGCTCACTCAGTGCTTTCTACCTCTCCTCTGCATGCACACGAAATCCTCAATATCTTATGGGATCTGAACATTTTATAGAAACCCTGGATTATAGCTTGGGATGCTCCCCCAACCTTCTATTCATATTCTGAGTGGAAATAATTTACATAGGGGAAGAGAAGAAATGAGATGGAAGGAAGAATACATGGGAGAAATCACTATCCCTGACGGATATAACAAAGGGATTGTGACGTGAGCTACGGTGGCAAAGTGATGATTTCTAAGATCAGCAGGATTTCAAAAATCCTACTAATATATTATTTTGGCTATCTAAAAAATTCTATTATAATATGACTGACCACTCTTCAGTTATAAAGGAAAAATTAATTTTCTAAAACACTTATGTAAGTATCTCCTCCGTATGTTTAAAGTTGGTTTTCATTGCTCTTTGGTCTTCTAGACCTAGTTCCTCCCGAGAATTAGATGTTTTAATAAATCATGATGATGGACACGTTGCAAAGAAAGAGAAATAAATAAACTATATATTTGCTATATATAGCATTATAAATATATATACTTATTATGTATGTTATTATAAATATATGCACATCTATGCTTATGTTTATGATTAGCCCCAAATAACTAATATCTCAGGATCCACTATTTTGTTTTCATAACAAATTAACAACAGTAACAACAAAACCTTGTGTCTGAAGCTTGTAATCAAACAGTGGAATCGAGGGGAATACTGAGGGGAATGGCATCCAGAAAATCAAGCAAGCTGTTCCAACAGATTTATAGCATGCAACTGTGAAATACATAATTTACAGGTATTTTTTTTAATATAAGCTGAAGAAAAAGAGAAATATTGGAAAAAGGATCCAAAGGAATTACATTTCTACAGGTTTGAGCTTTTAGGGTACTAATGTTGATAAATATGGCTGACACCTTGTTGTACTGAGGGAGACACAATCAAACAGTTCTTCCTTGGCTGAATTACAGAGAAAGTAGAGCCTCATATTAGTTAATACAAACTTAACTTTGCAAAACAACTAATGGTGTCTAGATAGATTTCTCAATAGTCTTCCCCCTCCAAAAAAATAAGAAAAAGAAAAGTCTTTACACCCAGAGACTCATGTAACTTTTGTCTTGAAGGGGATGGGAAATTCACACCTAATTAATAGAATTTTATATCCTTCTGATGACTAAAGAAGCGAAGCGTTTCTCAAAGTTAATCATTGACTATCAGTGATGTTGTAGTGATGTGAAATCAAAGGAATGATTACTTAAATTAAAGATTAAAGTAGAGGGGGCCTGTCTGACACATAACAACATAACAGGCATGGATATTGGTAAAGTCTGTCTTAATTCACAAACTTAACTCACTTTGCTAATATTTTCTATTAATCTACTTCTGAAGTTTCTAGAACCACTCATTAACTGTGACAAGCCCCCAATGGGTTTTCAACAAATACCATCACAGAAGGTTGTGTGATTACTTTAATCAATAACATAAAAACCATTTCTTCAATCTTACAACTGACCTTCTGGTGAAAAAGAGATTTGAATAACATATCCATTATCATTTTATGTAGTAAGAAAAGAAAACAAGGGTGAATTCTTTTGAAAACCAACCATGGGTCAACCTAATGGCTGGTGACATTAGAATATCTAATATATTTACTATCATTCCTCTTTAAATATATCAAATCTTATCCCCATAATTTCCAAAATTATGCATCCAAATGTAAAATGGGAGATTTATTTGCTTATTGGTTTATCTGTCCATTCATTCATATATTCTGCAAACATTTGATGTTCACATGTACTATTTAGATACCAGGAATAAAAAGGTGAAGAAAAAAAAAAAAAAAGAGAGAGAGAGAGAGAGTGTCTCACTGTGGAGGTAATAATCTAATATGAGAAAGTCATAAAAATAAATTACTAGAAAAGTTACATAAATATAGATTATATTTATTATTCTTATATATGTCAATATACATCAGAACAATTTTTCAAAAAGTAGTTATATGTCAATCTAATTTTTGTTCCACATACACTGTTGCTTTATTTACTTAATATTCTGATTTTCTATTCTTTCTAAATTGACAAAAGGAAAAACCTCTTAATTTCAACTCATGACTCTGCCACTGGCCGAGGACATATCTCTCGCATTCATCCATATGGATGTTGAACTATCCCAAGAACCCAAGGTAATAAACATATGAAAGTGACTGGCCACACTAATAATTTTTACTAATAATAGTAGAAATAGACATTAGTTCAATAATAATTAAATTATAGAAATTGAAGGAATACTCTCTCCTTATAATTTAACCATTTACCTAACTTTTAACTGATTTCCATGTATTATGCATTTTTGACTCTTTATTTTATATATTGTGTATTTGTTCTGGCAATGTATTTGCCCTCATACTTTTTTTTTTTTTTTTAGTATTTTATTTATTTGACAGAGAAAGAGACAGCCAGAGAAGGAACACAAGCAGGGGGAGTGGGAGAGGGAGAAGCAGGCTTCCCTCTGAGCAGGGAGCTTGATGTAGGGCTCGATCCCAGGTGCTGGGATCATGATCTGATCCAAAGGCAGATGCTTAAGGATTGAGCCACACAGGCAACCCTGCCCTCATACTTTATGTCAGTGTTTCCCTTTTGTGTCATGAAAAGAAAAGATGTAAGAAATACTAAAACTCTGCTTCCATCCCCAAAGCAAAGGCTGCTCAGAGCCTAGGACCCCTTCTTCCGAGACTTTTTCAAATGAAGGAAAACAAAGAGAGTTTGTCACCAGTAGACATAAACGAATGGCTAATGGAGTTTCTTCAAGATTAAAGGAGAGGATAAAAGAATAAACCTTAGAATAATTATCAAGAAGGGATTTAAAAAACAGCTAAAATATGAGTAAATACAATAAACTTTTCTTGTGTTCTTGAATTTATTTTTGATGGTTGAAGAAAAATTAAAATACCATCTCATATGGTTTTCAATGTATATAAAGCAAATAATTAAGGCATAAATACTATAAGTGCAAGAGAGTAAAGACATAAAGGGAAGTAAAGTTGCTATACTGGAGTTGATTAATTCTTAATGTTGCATTTTAGCAGGTCACATTTTTATCCTCAATTTTTTTTTTTTGTTCTTTAGGTTTTCTCATACATTCAGTCTCCCAAATGAATTTTAGAATAATTTAATGAATAGCTGAAACTTTAAATGTTGAATTATTTTTACCCTGAGATATCTTTTATTTTTTTATTTATTCAGGACTCTTTATGTCACTTACTAAAACCTGTCTTTATAATAAATAAGTTATATACTTATTATAACATTTATTTCCAAATATATGGCAATGTGTGTTACAGTGATGAGTGGGAGACAGGCAAAGGGCTGGCCTTCTGCCTTTCCCTGAATCACCAGAGACAGCAACTCACATTACTATACTACAAGTTCACAGGCCAAAGTTACTAGGCTCCCAGGGGCCAAATAACTATTAAAAGATGACAATAAGTGTGGAGTCAAGATGGCAGAGGGTCAGACTGAGATGACATCAGGTCACAGAAGTTTAGTTAGATAGTTATCAAACCATTCTGAACACCTACAAATCCAACAGGAGATCGAAGAGAAGAGCAGCAATTCTAGAAACAGAAAATCAACCACTTTCTGAGAGGTAGGATATATGGAGAAGTGAATCCGAAGTGATGGGAAGATAGTCCATGGGGGGAAGGGCCGGTTCCCGGCAAGCGGTGGAGCAACAGAGCACAAAATCATAACTTTTAAAAGTCTGCTCCACTGAGGGACATCCCTCTGAAGGCTAAGGAGGGGTGGAGCCCTCACTGGGAGAGCGTGGTCTCAGGTCCCATGGGGTCACAGAAGGATCAGGGGTGTCTGAGTGTATCAGAACTCATAGGTATTAGAGTGGGGAAGCCAACTACAGAGATGGGGCTGAGGAGTGAGCTCTCACCTCAGGATTACATTAAACTGTGATCCGTGGCACAATCAGGCCACTGCTCTTTGAGCAGGGAGCCCAAAAGTGGGAGATCCGGGAAGAGCCACTGAAGAGCAGAGCGGCAGGAATCTGCTGGGGTTGGAGACTCCAAATGGGGCCATGCACCAGAGATTGAAACGCTTGGTCACAGGCCGGGAGAGCTTTCAGGGAACAAAAGCTCCCAAGAGCAAACTCGAGCAGATTACTTAGCCCGGCCCCTGGCAAGGGCAGCGTAATTCCACTTCAGGCAAAGACATCTGAGAATCACTACACAGGCCCCTCCCCAGAAGATCAGCAAGACCATCCAGCCAAGACCAAGCTCACTGATCACAAACAGCGGAATTCCAGAGGAGAGGAAAACAAAGCATAGAACTCATGGCTTTTTCCCCATGATTCTTTAATCTTGCAAAGTTAATTAAATTTTTAAAAATTTTACTTTTTTCCTTATTTTAATTTTTCTAACTTTTCCTCTTCCCTCTTTTAACATTTTTTAACTAGTTTATCTTAACAATACCTTTCTAAAAAAAAATCTTTTTAAACCTTCATTAATATAGTCATATTTTATCCTTCATTGTATCTAACTTTATTTTTTGTATACATATCAGTTTTCTTCTAAAAAATTTTGGGACACAACTTTTTCTAATAGATCAAAATATACCCTAATTCTAACACAGGGATTTTTTCTGGTCTCCAGCCTGAGCAAATTTTCTCAACTTTCTTTTTCTTTCTTTCCCAACCAACTTATCAATTCCTTTTTTAGAATTTTTAAAAAAATTTTCATCTTTACAGTCATATTCCATCCCGTCATCATGTTTACCCTTATTTTTGTATATATATGTTCTTCTTTCTTCAAAATTTTAGGAGGTATTTTCTTCTAAGAGACCAAAATACCCACAAAATCAAGTGGGTGACTCTGTTCTATTCACCAGTCTAATATATATATATGCATATGCATATATATATATATAAAATTTTATATATATATAATTTTAAAATTAAAATTTAAAATTAAAATAATAAAAGATATATATACAAAAATTATTTAAAAAAAATTTTTTTTAATTTCTTTTTACCCCTGTTCTTCTCTCCCCAGTTTGAGGTCTCTTCTGATTTGGTTAGCATACATATTTCTAGGGCCTTTGCCACCCTTTTAGTATTTTATTCTCTTGTCTGTATATTCTTACCTGGATAAAATGAGAAGGCAGAAAAACTCACCACACACACACACACACACACACACACACACACACACAAAAGAATAAGAGGCAGAACCAAAAGGCTAGGGACCTAATCAATAAGAACATTGGTAATAAGTCAGATCTAGGGTTCAGAATGATGATTCTTAAGGTGCTGGAGGGCTCAGAAAAGGCATGGAAGATATTAGAGAAACACTCCCTGGAGAAATAAAAGCCATTTCTGGAGAAATAAAAGAACTAAAATCTAACCAACCTGAAATTTTTAAAAGCTATTAATGTGGTGCAATAAAAAAATGGAAGCACTTACTGCTAGAATAATTGAGGGAGAAGAGAGAATTAGTGCTATAGAGATGAAATGATGGAGAATAAAGAAGTTGAGCAAAAGAGAGACAAACAACTACTGGACCATGAGGGGAGAATTCGAGAGATAAGTGACACCATAAGACGAAACAACATTAGAATAATTGGGATTTCAGAAGAAGAAGAAAGAGAGAGGGGGGCAGTAGGTCTATTGGAGAGAATTACTGTAGAGAAATTCCCTTTTCCATATTAGGGAAATCAGCATCAAAATCCAGGAGGTGCAGGGAACCCCCCCTCAAAATGAGTAAGAATAGGTCCACACCCTGACATCTAATAGTACAATTTACAAGTCTTAGTGACAAAGAGAAAATCCAGAAAGCAGCCCGGGACAAGAAGTCTATAACATACAATGGTAAAAATATTAGATTGGCAGCAGCCTTATCCACAGAGACCTGGCAGGCCAGAAAGAGCTGGCATGATATATTCAGAGCACTAAACGAGAAAAACATGCAGCCAAGAATACTATATCCAGCTAGGCTATCATTGAAAATAGAAGGAGAGATAAAAAGCTTCCAGGACAAACAAAAACTAAAAGAATTTGTAAATACCAAACCAGCCCTTCAGGAGATATTGAAAGGGGTCTCTAAGCAAAGAGAGAGCCTAAAAGGAACAGACCAGAAAGGAACAGAGACAATCTACAGTAACAGTCACCTTACAGGCAAATACAATGACACTAAATTCATATCTCTCAATAGTTACACTGAATGTAAATGGGCTAAATGCCCCAATCAAAAGACACACGGTATCAGAATGGATAAAAAAAAGCAAAACCCATCCATCTACAAGAAACTCATTTTAGACCCAAAGACACCTCCAGATTTAAACTGAGGGGATGGAAAACAATTTACCATGCTGCTGGACATCAAAAGAAAGCTGGGGTGGCAAGCCTTATATGAGATCAATTAGATTTTAAGCCAAAGACTATAATAAGAGATGAGGAAGGACACTATATAATACTCAAAGGGTCTGTCCAACACGAAGATCTAACAATTTTAAATATCTATGCCCCTAACATGGGAGCAGCCAACTATATAAACCAAATAATAACAAAATCAAAGAAACACATCGACCATAATACAATAATAGTAGGTGACTCTAACATCTCCCTCACTGAAATGGGCAGATCATCTGAGGTCAACATGAAATAAAGAAGATCAACAAGGAAATAAAGACCTTAAATGATAGACTGGACCAGATAGATACCACAGATATTTTCAGAACATTCCATCCCAAAGCAACAGAATACACATTTTTCTCTAGTGCACATCAAATATTCTCCAGAATAGATCCCATCCTGGGTCACAAATCAGGTCTCAACCGAAACCAAAAGACTGGGATCATTCCCTGCATATTTTCAGACCACAATACTCTGAAGCTAGAACTCAATCACAACAGGAAATTTGGAAAGAACTCAAATATATGGAGGCTAAAGAGAATCCTACTAAAGAATTCTCTGGGTCAACCAGAAAATTAAAGAAGAATTGAAAAAATTCATGGAGACAAATGATAATGAAAACACAACGGTTCAAAATCTGTGGGACACAGCAAAGGCAGTCCTGAGAGGAAAATATATGGCAATACAAGCCTTTCTCAAGAAGCAAGAAAGGTCTCAACTACACAACCTAACCCTACACTTAAAGGAGGTGGAGAAAGAACAGCAAAGAAAGCTTAAACCCAGCAGGAGAAGAGAAATAAGAAAGGTCAGAGCAGATACCAATGAAATAGAAACACACACAAAAAAAAACAAAAACCACAACAACAACAAAAATACTGTAGAACAAACCAATGAAACTAGGCTAGGAGCTGGTTCTTTGAAAGAATTAATAAGATTGATAAACCCCTGGCCAGACTTATCAAAAAGAAAAGAGAAAGGACCCAAATAAATAAAATCATGAATGAAAGAGGAAAGATCACAACCAACACCAAAGAAATAGAGACAATTTTAAGAACATATCATGAGCAATTAAACACCAGCAAATTTGACAATCTGGAAGAAATGGATGCACTCCTAGAGACATATAAACTACCACAACTGAACCACAAAGAAACAGAAAACCTGAACAGACCCATAGCCTGTAAGGAAACTGAAGCAGTCATCAAAAATCTCCCAACAGGGACGCCTGGGTGGCTCAGCTGGTTGGACGACTGCCTTCAGCTCAGGTCATGATCCTGGAGTCCCGGGATCAAGTCCCGCGTCGGGCTCCCAGCTCCGCGGGGAGTCTGCTTCTCTCTCTGACCTTCTCCTCACTCATGCTCTCTCTCACTGTCTCTCTCTCAAATAAATAAATAAAATCTTTAAAAAAAAAAAATCTCCCAACAAACAAGAGCCCAGGGCCTAGCGGCTTCCCAGGGGAATTCTACCAAGCATGTGAAGAAGAATTAATTCCTATTCTCCTGAAACTGTTCCAAAAAATAGAAATGGAAGGAAAACTTCCAAACTCATTTCATGAGGCCAGCATTATCTTGTTACTAAATCCAGGCAGAGACACCATCAAAAAAGAGAACTACAGACCAATATCCTTGATGAACACAGATGCAAAAATTCTCACCAAAATACTAGCCAATAGGATTCAACAGTACATTAAAAGGATTATTCAACATGACTAAGTGGGATTTATTCCTGGGCTGCAAGGTTGGTTCAACATCCACAAATCAATCAATGTGATACAACACATTAATAAAAGAACCATATGATACTCTCAATAGATGCTGAAAAAGGATTTGACAAAGTACAGCATCCTTTCCTGATCAAAACTCTTCAAAGTGTAGGGATAGAGGGTACATACCTCAATATCATCAAAGCCATCTATGAAAAACCCACCACAAATATCATTCTCAATGGAGAAAAACTGAGAGCTTTTCCGCTAAGGTCAGGAACACGGCAGGGATGTCCATTTACCACCACTGCTATTCAACATAGTACTAGAAGTCCTAGCCTCAGCAATCAGACAACAAAAAGAAATTAAAGGCATCCAAATTGGCAAAGAAGTCATCAAACTCTCACTCTTTGCAGATGATATGATACTTTATGTGGAAAACCCAAAAGGCTCCACTCTAAATCTGCTAGAACTTGTACAGGAATTCAGTAAAGTGTCAGGATATCAAATCAATGCACAGAAATCAGTTACATTTCTTTACACCAACAACAGGACAGAAGAAAGAGAAATTAAGGAGTCAACCCCATTTACAATTGCACCCCAAACCATAAGATACCTAGGAATAAATCTAACCAAAGAGGCAAATAATCTGTATTCAGAGAACTATAAAGTACTCATGAAAGAAATTGAGGAAGACACAAAGAAATGGAAAAACATTCCATTCTCACGGATTGGAAGAACAAATATTGTCTATGCTACCTAAAGCAATCTACACATTTAATGCAATCCCTATTAAAATACCATCCATTTTTTTTTTCAAAGAAATGGAACAAATAATCCTAAAATTTATATAGAACCAGAAAAGACCACGAGTAACCTGAGGAATATTGAAAAAGAAAGCCAAAGTTGGTGGCATCACAATTCCGGACTTCAAGCTCTATTACAAAGCTGTCATCATCAAGACAGTATGGTACTGGCACAAAAACAGACACATAGCTCAATGGGACAGAATAGAGAGCCCAGAAATAGACCCTCAACTCTATGGTCAACTAATCTTCGACAAAGCAGGAAAGAACGTCCAATGGAAAAAGATAGTCTCTTCAACAAATGGTGTTGGGAAAATTGGACAGCCACATGCAGAAAAATGAAACTGGACCATTTTCTTACACCACACATGAAAATAGACTCAAGTTGGATGAAGGACCTCAATGTGAGAAAGGAATCCATCAAAATCCTTGAGGAGAACACAGGCAGCAACCTTTTTGACCTCAGCCACAGCAACTTCTTCCTGGAAATACCACCAACGGCAAGGGAAGCAAGGGTAAAAATGAACTAATGGGACTTCATCAAGACCAATAGCTTTTGCACAGCAAAGGAAACAGTCAACAAAACCAAAAGACAACTGACAGAATGGGAGAAAATATTTGCAAACAACGTATCAGATAAAGGGCTAGTATCCAAAAATCTATAAAGAACTTATCAAACTCAACACCCCAAGAACAAATAATCCAATCAAGAAATGGGCAGAGGACATGAACAGACATTTCTGCAAAGAAGACATCCAGATGGCCAACAGACACATGAAAATGTGCTCCTCATCACTCGGCATCAGGGAAATACAAATCAAAATCACAACGACATGCCACCTCACACCAGTCAGAATGGCTAAAATTAACAAGTGAGGGAAAGACAGATGCTGGCGAGGATGCAGAGAAAGGGGAACCCTCCTACACTGTTGGTGGGAATGCAAGGTGGTGCAACCACTCTGGACAACAGCATGGAGGTTCCTCAAAAAGTTGAAAATAGAGGGGTGCATGGGTGGCTCAGTGGGTTGAGCCTTTGCCTTCGGCTCAGGTCATGATCTCAGGGTCCTGGGATCGAGCCCTGCATCAGGCTCTCTGCTCTGCAGGGAGCCTGCTTCCTCCTCTCTCTCTCTGCCTGCCTCTCTGCCTACTTGTAATCTCTCTCTGTCAAATAAATAAATAAAATCTTAAAAAAAAAAAAAAGTTGAAAATAGAGCTACCATATGACCCAGCAATTGCACTATTGGGTATTTACCCTAAAGATACAAATGTAGTGATCCTAAAGGGCATATGGACCTGAATGTTTATAGCAGTAATGTCCACAATAGCCAAACTATGGAA
>NW_019154126.1:5575935-5766009 GCF_002288905.1 Enhydra lutris kenyoni
GAGAGAGAGGAGGAAGCAGGCTCCCTGCAGAGCAGAGAGCCTGATTCCTCCTCTCTCTCTCTGCCTGCCTCTCTGCCTACTTGTAATCTCTCTCTGTCAAATAAATAAATAAAATCTTAAAAAAAAAAAAAAGTTGAAAATAGAGCTACCATATGACCCAGCAATTGCACTATTGGGTATTTACCCTAAAGATACAAATGTAGTGATCCTAAAGGGCATATGGACCTGAATGTTTATAGCAGTAATGTCCACAATAGCCAAACTATGGAAAGAACCTAGATGTCCATCAACAGATGAATGGATAAAGAAGAGGTGGTATATATATACAATGGAATACTATGCCACCATCAAAAGAAATGAAATCTTGCCTTTTGTGACTATGTGGGTGGAACTAGAGGGTATTATGCTTATTGAAATAAGTCAATCAGAGAAAGATAATTATCATATGATCTCCCTAATATGAGGAAGTTGAGAGGCAATGTGGGGGGTTCGGGTGATAGGGAAGGAAAAAACAAAACAAGATGGGATCAGGAGGGAGACAAACCATAAGAGACTCTTAATCTCACAAAACAATCTGAGGGTTGCCTGGGGAAGAGGAGGCTAGGGAGAGGGTAGTTTGGTTATGGACATTGAGGAGAGTATGTGCTATGGTGAATGCTATGAAGTGTGTAAGCCTGATGATTCACAGACCTGTACACCTGGGGCTAATAATACATTATATGTTAATAAAAAAAAGATAACAATAAACTAAACAACATATAACATCTTAAGGGAAATTTAAAAAAACAGATGAAATCAGAGTTTTAGTACTGGGTTTTATATGGAAGTACAGGATGACTGTATTGTACACCTGAAGCTAATATTATACTGCATATTAACTAACTGGAATTTAAATAAAAACTTAAACAATACATTAGAGACAAAAATAAAGGTTTCATGCATACACCTAAGAAGAGAAACAATGATATAGCAATATAAAATAAAACAAGAAATCATGAACATAACTAAATAGAAATACTGGGTAAAAAAAATATAGTATGTCCATATAGAACAAAACAGGTATAAAAACAGAAGAATGGTTACCACTGAAAAATTAATTAATGAGTAGAAAGAATCTGATTCCTAAACTTTCAGAGGAGTCAGCAGAAAAAGGAGGAGAAGGAAATTTAAAATATCTAAAGGATATTTTAAGGATAAAAATAGAAAGGCCTATATATGGATAAAAGGAGTTCCACAAAGATTAAGAAATAAGAAAAGAAAGGGACACATAAAAATATTAAAGACAATATTTCAGTATGAATTATCAAATAAGATAGAAAAGAAAGACAAATGTACTTATGTACTCTGGTAAAACTTAAGACTAGCAAAGACAAAAATGTTAAAAATTTCCAGAAAAAGAAAAGGTCAATAATTAGATAGAAATCAGACTTCCTCATAACAATCTGGGAAACAGGAAGACAGTAAAATAATAACTGCATGTATCGAAGGAAAGGACCTTGAACCTAAAGTTTTATACCCAGCCACACTGTCAGTCAAATATTAAGGCCTAAAAAAAATTATCATCTCATATACAGGACCTCAAATTTGACATAAAAAAGACACCATCACAAATATTAGAGCATATGCTAAAATAAGAAAAGAAATTAATGAGAATCTCTCAGAAGATTACAGAAAATGAGGGTAGTCTTAAAATATAAAAGTTGGTGGGCATCTGGGTGGCTCAGTCAGTTAAGCATCTGACTCTTGGTCTAAGCTCAGGTCATGATCTCAGGGTCATGAGGATGACCCCCATGTCAGGCTTGTGCTCAGTGTGGAGTCTGCCTGAGATTCCTTCCCCCTTCCTTTCCCTCCCTGTTTCTCCCTGCCCCCTGCTCGTGTTCTCTTCCTCTCTAAAATAAATAAATAAAATCTTAAAACATAAAAGTTGGGGCCAAAGAATACAGAGTGTTATCACAAATAATCCAGAGCGAAAAACAAAGTAAGTATTCATATTGTCGGTTCTTAGGGCTGTGGAAAGAAGTATAGGAGAAAGCAAAGGACAGAGATAATATTGTCATAAGAGCATGATAAATGGCTTATCTAGTTAAGGGATAGAAATTAATGGGGGTAAATGAGCACAAGTAATGTGTTTTAAGTTAAAGACCAAAATCAGCCTTAAAAAAAAGTCAAATGTAAACTTAAAAAAAGAGAGAGAAAAATGGCAATTAGTAAGTCTCACCATAACAGCAACAATAGAAATATAAATATGTTAAAGACTAAAAGCTAAATTATAAAAATAACTCCAAAAAGTCAATAGGAAAATTACAAGGCAGAAAAAAATATTTAAGAGAGATTCACAAACAATTTATGTAAGAGGAAACTTTACAGATCAAATGACCTATAAAGAGATCCTCAGACTCTGTGCAAGTCAGGCAATGAGAGGGTGAAAAAGCAAAATATTAATGAGTACACCTCACAGAGTGTTTTGCAGCAATAGGAAATGATCATTTGGATGCACATATTAAAACAAAGATGTATCTTTAGGGAAAAAAGGGGAAAAATAATAAATATAATGAAAGTTATAACGTACTCAAAAAGAATAGCACATATAGTATAAAATACATACAACCAAGCATATGTATTAGAATGGTCACTGTGGAGGGAAAGAGAAATGAGATAGAAATGAAGGTAAAAAATTAATTAAAATAGATACAATACAAAATGAAAGGACACACTCAAAACAATAGCACACATAAAATAAATTAAAAATTGGTAAAACCTGTATTGTCCTTGGCTAATGTGCCAGACTCTAAATAGTTTTATTAACTTTTTATTACATAGTGTTAGGATTTATAATTAGACAGATTTTGTTTTTAGACTTTATTTTTAAGTAGTCTCTACATCATATGTAGGGATCAAACCCATGACTCCAAGACCAAGAAGTCATCTGGTCTTCTGACTGAGCCACCCAGGTACCCCCACATTGTCTTATTATATGGGCTTTATTTGATCCTTGCTAATATTTATTCTTTTGTCTTTTTATATTATTATTACACTGCCATGAATAATGGGCATTGTTTGGCAAACAGTGGTTGTTTCAAGCAACTTTTAAGAGAAATAAAAACTAACACAAACAAAAATTCAACCTATAAGCATTTTAGAAGTATAACCTTCTATGAAATTATTTTGAAAACTTTGATGAAATTAACATCTTGAATACACATTCATAACTTAATTACTCTCTTGGTTCCCTGCTGGAGAGCTGTAACTTAGAGGACAGACAGACAACCAGTGGTGTCAAGGAAAAGAGTGGCCTGCCAGTAGAAGCTGGATGTATCCTACTCATGTCCCAGGAGGGCACTAAGTAGACTGTAGAAGGAGTTTATATGGGCCATTATTCACACTGCAATTAATAAACAAGGGCTATCTCTCTATATGAGCTGGTATAGGTCTGGTGAGTACAAGGAAAAACCACTCACCATTGAAGAGTACTCTTTAGCTTAGATGGATATTAAAGTGAGCAACCAAAATGACAACAATGTGACATCACAGCTATTAGAACATCTAGAAAGAAAGAAAGAAAGGAAGGAAGGAAGGTAGGTAGAAAGGTAGGAAAAGGAAGGAAGGAAGAAAGGAAGGAAGGAAGGAAGAAGAGAAAAGGAAGGGAAGGAGGATAGGGAAGGAAAAGAAAGCAAAAGGAAAAGGAAAGGAAAGGAGAGGAGAGGAAAGGAAAGGAGGAGAGGAAAGGACAAGGAAAGGAGAGGAGAGGAGGAAGGAAAGGAAAGGAAGGAAGGAAAGGGAAGAGAGGAAGGAAGGAGAGAAGGAAGGAAGGAAGGAAGGAGAAAGAGAAAGGAAGGAAGGGATGGAGGAAGGGAGGGAGAACGAAAGAAGAAAAAAGGAAAGAAAAGAAAAGAAAGGAAAGAAAGGAGAGGGAAGAGAGAAAGGAAGGAAAGGGAAAGGATGGAAGGAAGGGAGGAAGAAAAGAAGGAAGGAAGGAAGGAGGGAGGGAGGGAGGGAAAAAGAAAGGAAAGGAAAGGGAATAACAAGCGTGGTGAGGATGTTGAAAAACTGAAATCCTTGTGGACTGTTGTTGATAATGTGAAATGGTGCAGTCACTATAGGCAACTCCTTGAAGACCAAAAATCTGACTGTGGTATTATCCAGCAATCCCTCTTCTAGGTATATACCCAAAGAACTGGAATCAGGTACTTGAAGAGAAGTATTTGTACGTTCATGTACATAGCAGCATTACTCACAATTCGGAAAATGTGGAAGCAACCCAAGGGCCCATTAACAGAGGAATGGAAGAATAAAATGTGCTAATACATACTATGAAATATTATTCACCCTACAAAGGAAGGGCATCTGACATTTCCTACAACATAGATAAAACTTAGAGACATTATACTAAGTGAAATATGCCAGTCACAAGAAGACAAATACTTTATGACCCCACTTATATAAAGCATCTAAAATAGTCAAATTCACAGACACAGAAAGTAAAATAGTGGCTACCAGGGCCTGGGAGAGGTTGAAAAGGGGGTTCTTTTTAATAGGTACAGAGTTTCAGTTATTTAACCTGATTTCTTAGAGGGATGACGGTGATGGTTTCACAATAATGTGAATGTACTAAGTGCCACTGAACTGTACACTTGAAAATTGTTAGGATAAGTCTTGTGTTCTATGTATTTTACCATAATTCAAAAAGAGGCTTAAAAAATCACATCAAAGGCTCCTGTTGAGATATATTTAAAAGTAAAGGGAGAAGTATTCCAAAAAAGAAACTACCAATGTTAAAGAGATCGATTTTCAAAGACGACATAACAAGTCTTAACATGTAAGTACCAAATAATAGAGCATTTGAATTACATGAGGTAAAAACTTAAAGAACTGCAAGGTAAAGTAGATGAATCCACAATCATAGATGGAGATCTCAACATGCCTCTTAAAAATGGACAGACCCAGCAGGCAGAAAATCAGTAAAGACACAGCTGAACTCAACAGCAGAATCAATCAGTTGGACATACTTGACATCTATAGACTACTTCATCCAACAACAGCAGAATACAGATTTCTCTCAAGCTTACATGGGACAATTGTCAAGACAGACCATGCTTTGGGCCATAAAGCAAACCTATCAAGTTGAAAAAATAATAGGAATCACACAGTATTTGCTCTCATACAATAATCAAAATAAACTAGAAATCAGGGACAGAGAGATAGTTAAAAATCCTAAAATACGTGGAGATAAAACAACACATTTCTACGTAACACATAAGTCAAAGAAGAAGTCTTAAGAGAAATTTAAAAGTATTTTTAACTAAACTGAAATGAAAATAAAATATCAAAATTTGTGCAATGTACTGAAAGGAGTATTTAGAGAGAAACTTGTAGTATTAAATGGATATATTAGAAAAGAAGGAAGATCTAAAACCAATTATCTAACTTCTTCTTTATCAATAGGGACACCTTGTATTTATTTTTCTTGTCTGATTGTTGTGGCTAGCACTATAAATTTCTACCTTCAAAACTAGTTCAAATTAAGTCCAAAAAAAGGGAGAAGGAAAAGAAAAACTATAGCAGAAGTCAATGAAATTGAAACAGAAAATCAACAGAGAAAATCAACAAAACCAAAGGCTTTTTTTTTTTTTAAAGATTATTTATTTATTTATTTGCCAGAGATCACAAGTAGGCAGAGAGGCAGGCAGAGAGAGAGGAGGAAGCAGGCTCCCTGCTGAGCAGAGAGCCCGATGTGGGGCTCGATCCCAGGACCCTGGGATCATGACCCGAGCCGAAGGCAGAGGCTCAACCCACTGAGCCACCCAGGTGTCCCCCCCAAAAGCTATTTTTTAAAGATAAGAAAAAAAGCTGATAATCCTTTAGTCATGCTAAGACAAAAAAGAGAGTGCACAAATACTAATAACAGAAATGAAAGAGGGGACATCACTATAAAGCCTATGGAAATTAAAAAGATAATAAAAGAATACTATGAACAAATTTTTGCCCACGGATTTGATGACCTAGATAAAATGTACTACCTCTTGAAGGGCACAATCTGCCAGATCTCACACAGAAGAAACAAATGACCTGCCTATGCCGCAGCTATGAAAGAAACTGAATCAATAATTAATAACCTACCAAAACTAAAAGATTCAGACGCATATGAATTCATCTGTGAAATCTACCAAATATTTAAAAAATAAATTATATTGAATTCTCTATATTTTCTTTCAAAAATAGAAGCAGAGGGAATAGTTCCTAATTCACTCTATGAGGGCAGCATTTTTCTAATACCAACACAAAGACATTACAAGAAAACTATAGACCAATATCTCTTAGAAACGTAGATGCAAAAACCCAGAACAAAATATAAGCATCTATAGATCTAAATCTAAAGAAATAAAAAAAGAATTTTATACTATGACCAAGTGGGATTTATCCCAGGTATGCAAAGCTGGTTCAACAATTGAAAATAAATTAATATAATCCATCACATGAATATGTAAAAAACAAAAATCACATTATCATATCAAGAGATGCACAAAAAGCATTTGACAAAAATCCAATGCCCATTTATGATAAAAACTCTCAGTGAACTAGGAATATAGGGTAACCTCAACTTGACAAAACAAATTTATAAAAAATCTACAGGAAATATACTTAACGGTGAGAAACTTGGTTTTCCCAGTAAGATCCTCTATCTTAGGCGAGAATGTTCCCTCTTACCACTCCTCTCAACACTGTACTATAACTCTGTGCTAATTCAGTAAGGAGAAAAAAAAAGAAACGGTATATGGATTGGGAAGGAAGACCTAAAACTGTTTGTGTAACATAATAAATATTCTACTTAAACTTTCTTTCCTTCTTTTTAAAGATTTTATTTATTTGACACAGATAGAGAAAGAGAACACAAGCAGGGGGAGAAGCAGGCAGAGGGAGAGGGAGAAGCAGGCTCCCTGCTGAGTGGGGAACCCCAGGTGGGGCTCAATCCCAGGACTCTGGGATCATGACCTGAGCCAAAGGCAGAAGCTTAACTGACTGAGCCACCCAGGCACCCCTAATTAAACTTTCACTTTGTGTCTAGTATGTTCGTGATTTTTCTTGCTGTTATTTTTTTTTTCAAATTAATCAAAACAATTTAAACATTTATAAATAAGCATTATGCTCATAAAAGATTGAGCACATAAAAGATACATAAAAAGATGAAACGCCATATAGAGATCATTTTGAATCTAAACAATAAAAGAAAAATCAGTTAATACATGGTTGGCCCTAATCATTGGCTTCACAGCCTAGTTTCATCCTCTGCCTCTGGACAAGAGTAAAACACTGAATATTTGAATCCACATGGAGGATTTTAATGGTATTAAAACCTACTAAAGTTACAATATTTTAAAAATATATTTTAAGAAATGGAAAGGAGTGGTTAGAGCTTAGAATAATATTTGCATCAAGTGGATAAATAATGTATAATTCTTTAAATCCTCTAAAACGTCAAGTATTTAAAAATAAGCCTAGAAATTTCTTTAAAACTGCAAACATATTAAAAGGTTATAGTTTGTATATAGGCTAATGTTATTCTGAGTTTTTAAAAATAGAATGAAATCAAGGGTAGGCTATTTTAAAATTGCATAAAATCTCTTCCACAGTAATACCTAGCAAACAGTTATTCTTGCAATAATATCTTTAGTTAGTGGCTCTTGTGTTTACAGGAGTTTTTCTGCTGGGAGGTGGATAATACTGAGAAATCAATACACTCACTGGGTAGATATATGTGGTTTTTTAAACATATATTTGGTGAGGGGCCCCTGGGTGGCTCAGTGGGTTAAAGCCTCTGTCTTTGGCTCAGGTCATGATCCCAGGGTCCTGGGATCAAGCCCCCGCTGGGAACGAGCCCCACATAGGGCTCTCTGCTCAGCGGGGAACCTGCTTCCTCCCCTCTCTCTCTGCCTGCCTCTCTGCCTACTTGTGATCTCTGTCAAATAAATAAATTTTTAAAAACCCATATATTTGGCAAAACGATTTTAAACAGGATACTGTTACTTTTTTTTTGCTAGAATATTCTGCCTTTAAATCCAAAACATGCATTTCTTGACAGATTTCTTAAAAAATTTAGGCAACCAATACGTGTCACTTAAGTAAACAGGTTGTGTGAGTACAGAGATCAACGAAGCTGAAGTTGTATAATTAATTTCTTATAATCACTTTCATTTTACCATACCAATCCTTCTGTTTTCCAGGATTTCCAGCCACAGAATCATAAAGGCATTTACAGTATGTAAGATAGAAAGTTCAGTTCTTTTTTCACTCATAAAAACACATTTTTGTTTTTTTAATCCCTATTTACGTAAATTCATATGTATTTTTGCCATATCACAGTTGATGAAAGCTCTTCCTGGATCTCCCTTTGGGACTGGGAACTACATGTTTACATGGTCTGGAGAAGTTCATACAGTGTTTGTCCTCTTCGTTTATGGAGTGATCACAAAAATCCCCATGCACAACTCTTATTTGAGTTTTTCCATATTCCACACAAATATTAATTTTTTCCCTCCATGTTCACAAGGTCACTTTCTTCCATGTTTATTGTTGAAAGCTGTCATCTTCAGATAGAGTTAGTAGAGCTAAGGAATTTCTCCCACAGTGCCCTAGAATAATTATCATTGTTTCTTGGGTTTGGACATCAAGAGTGTCCCAATATATCTGACCCAGGACTATTTTACCATCCACTGAATATGGCATTAAGATATCCTTTAACCAGGAAAGCATGAGGTGCGGGTGCACCACCTCATAGACTAACTGTTGCATGGACCCGTCTCTCTTGGTGGTAGAGTAAATCATGAGTAAGCAGGGTCCATGTGCCATAAGCAGTATGACTGATGTGCTATTAAATAAAATTTGGCCCTATCAAGTGATCTCATAAAATCAACGTTGACATCATGACACCAGAAGGCTGCTACTTACTGCTCGATGAGCAGACACCTGCAGTCTCAACATTGAAGTGGCTCACAGCCCCCCAGGCCGACCTCATTTCACCAGGCTTCCCTTCTTTCCTCCTCCTGCCTCAACTGCACTCACTCTCTGGCAGTCCTCCAATGGCCCAGGCTCCTTCCCTTCTCTACACATTCCTATGAAGTCTTTTTCTTTCCTCCTTTCATCTAGTTAATTCCTACTCATGTTTCAGTGGAACCACCACCTCCTTGCACAGCTCTCGTTGATCTCCTCAACTCGATCGTACCTCCCTGCCAGAGACTCTGAGACGACTGTGTGCTTCCCCATCACAGCACTCGCCACTCCTGTAATTACATAAAGTCTTCAAGAGTGTGATGACCAGGTACATATCTGCCTGTCCTCTTAGATCCACGGAAGGCAGCGCTGGGCGAGATCTGAGAAACGGCACCTCACGCGGTGCCTTGCATACAGTAAGCGATTAATAGACAACCAGAAATGGACTGCATATTTCTACGTAGACATGTTTCTGTGAAAAGAAACAAAAGCACCTTGCGTAACTGACACTAAATGAGTACGCAATGTATAGATCACCTGAAAACATTTTTATTGTAAAGGATCTAAAATATTTCAATTTCCTTTTCAAACTGTTGACAAGGCTCTAGCATATTTGGAGTTTGGGAGAGGAAGAGAAAACTGTAGCAGGAATGCGATTACTGGAATTACAGAAATGCAGTATTTAGTGATAGGATTTTTTTTCTTCCAGTATCACCTTAGAGAAGTGGGCAAAACCTTGAGGGTGGGTTCTATCCTCACTCCTACTCTGTTGCTGATAGTACCTTTCACTTCTCACTTTTCAATATCATTTTATGTTTCAATTACTTCAATATTTGTTCATTGTCTGTCTTTCCCACTACAGTTTAAGGTCCATGAGGATGAGAGCTTTCTCCCATCTTTTTCACCTCTGGAGCGCCAAGCCTAAAACAGAGCTTGACATAGTGCAGGTCCTACAAAAGCATTTGTTTAATGAATGAATGGATATTTAATTTCAACTTGTGAATTAAGATGTTGCATGAAATTACTAGTATAGCTGAAAATTACCTCAAAGCTTCCTTTAAAACTTCTATTTGGTTTCAGATTCTTTCTCTGATACAGGTAAAAACTTATTTTAATAGGTTTAATTTATTTTTAAAAATTTTTAAAGATTTTATTTACTTATTTGACAGAGATCACAAGTAGGCAGAGAAGCAGGCAGAGAGAAAGGGGGAAGCAGGTTCCCCACCAAGCGGAGAGCCCAATGCGGGGCTCGATCCCAGGACCCTGAGATCACGACCCGGGCCAAAGGAAGAAGCTTAACCTACTGAGCCACCTAGGTGCCCCTAATTTCAATAGGTTTAAATTGTATAACTTAATTGTCATAAACTTTTAAAAACCCACCAAAAGATATGTTCTCTAAAGAGTGTGTTACTATATTCATAGAGATAATTTTCCTATAATTGTTCTAAATCTCAGGTGATAGAAAAAGGAGTGAAAGAATTATCCATAATAAGGAACAGGCCATAGAGGTGAAAAAGTTAGACTCAGAATGATTCTTGTAAGGTCTTTATTATACTCTTTATAGAAATAGCTCACTAACCCAATTAAAATCCCCAATCTATGATATTCAAGGTGATTTCCTACTTAGTGGTTGATGGCTGGTTTCTACTGTCTTTCACACTACATTTGGTTCCTGAAGGAGAAAAACATTCCTCTGGTTGAGCACAGAAGAACAATGGGAAAAAATAAAAATGAGGAGTCCTTAGGAAGCATCTGACAGGAAGAATAATATAAGGAGACAGCAAGGTCTGGAGCAAAATGTCAGTCATGAATGATTGTATCTGTCCCTTGGCACACTACTGTTCATGAGAGTTGGTAATGATTCAATGCAAACAGAAGAGCAACATTTTATGACAAAATTATTGGACGTAACTCAGTTTGCTGTCTTCCTTGAGGGGTGGGGAATAATGGCAGAGAAAATAAAACAGATAAATGTGCGTACAACAGCAAATGTGTACAAATGAATAGCAAACTTCAAGCTAAGATCCTTGTACAAATTTTTCTTCACAAAGGGACACCAATATACATTGTTTGTAAAATGTGAATAAAAATCTTTCGGTGGTGGGGGCGCCTGGGGGTTGAGGCCTCTGCCTTCGGCTCAGGTTGTGGTCCCAGAGTCCTGGGATCGAGCCCCGCATCGGGCTCTCTGCTCAGCAGGGAGCCTGCTTCCTCCTCTCTCTCTCTGCCTGCCTCTCTGCCTACTTGTGATCTCTGGCTGTCAAATCAATAAATAAAATCTTAAAAAAAAAAAAAATCTTTCGGTGGGATTGGGAGGGAGACAAACCATAAGTGACTCTCAATCTCACAAAACAAACTGAGGGTTGATGGGGGGAGGGGGGTTGGGGGGGGTGGGGTTATGGACATTGGGGAGGGTATGTGCTATGGTGAGTGCTGTGAAGTGTGTAAACCTGGCAATTCACAGACCTGTACCCCGGGGATAAAAATATATTATATGTTTATAAAAAATAAAATTAAAAAAAAATCTTTCAGTAGAGTATTAAAAGTCATATTTGCAACTCAAATTCCTCTAAGAATCAATACTATGTAATAAACACAAAATTCAATGTACAAAGGGGTTACTACTCAGGAAAGCATATATTATGTATATATAAAGAATGGGAGAATTTTCTTGCTTGAATAAATCACTGGATTCCCCAAAATAGGAATAACGTTTGGTATTTAACAGACAAGTCAAAAATACCCAAACTTCTATTCTCAGAATAGAATAATGAAATAAAAAGATACATTGAAAAAAGATGACAAACCTAAGATATGAAAACAAAGATGAAAGACCATACAAGTATAAGAATTAAGTCAATAACAAAAGAGTTAAGACTAGCCATTAATTCACAAAGGATAGGAATTAAATAAGATAAAAAATGGTTTATTAATTAAAGATTAAAATGCCAACTTCATAAAATGAATTGATCATTTTTC
Source organism: Enhydra lutris kenyoni (assembly GCF_002288905.1). Taxonomy (NCBI): domain Eukaryota; kingdom Metazoa; phylum Chordata; class Mammalia; order Carnivora; family Mustelidae; genus Enhydra; species Enhydra lutris. The sequence goes on from NW_019154126.1 coordinate 5,587,897, forward strand.
TACTTGTTTAACCCATATATTGAACATTGACTCTAAGTCAGGCATTATTCCATTTGCTGATAAAATGTTATAATGATAGAAATAAAACTTCAAGTTTCTTTTTGCATAAGCTCAAAGGAGGCATGTTTAAATTGCTAACTACATTTTAATATTCCCTGATGCATGTGAGGAAAGTAATGAAATCTGAATAGATATGATTCACATGAATGCTGTATTTTAATTTCAATCAATTATTATTAGGTTTCTTTTATATGCCATTAATTCAGCTGAGTGTTGAGAAGAAAAATAAGTTATTATTTAAATGGCTCACAAATCGAAGGGAAGAAAAACACCATATATATCGCATTTGAGTGTGAGCAAATTCCATTATATCATGGAACACGGCATAGTGCTTTGGTGGCAGTTGCAGTGAGATGAAGGGTCTACGTGAAATTAACAAGATACATTAAAGGGTGTAGCATTTGAATTGGGCCTTGAAAACTCAGCAAGAGACCACCAAGTACATCAGCTATAATGGGAACATTTCAAGCAAAGAGAACCACACGATTAAAGGTGCTGGCATACAGAAGTGTTTGAATATTTGGGGCCCTGAATTGTTTGATGCAATTAGAATTTCAAAAGTATGTTAAAAACTGAAGAGTCAAGATTAGACATACAGATATACAGACCAGGGTCATGTTATGGAAAGTGGCTTTAATGCCATTGTGAGAATTTAACAATCAGTCCTATAACCAATCAGAAGCCACTGGTAGCTGATAAGTAATGGAGCAACTTAGCGAGACTGCTTCCTTGGTAGCCCGAAACTAGGAATTAGAAATCATACAAAGACTGTTGAAAATATGAAGGAAAAATATATAGGACAGAGTTCAGAAAATTTAGGGCTACAGCATTTATCACAAGAAGTGCATGCTTAAAGATCAGGTTCTGGATACAGATCGACTTTGGGATTTTAGTTACATCACTTACTAGTGTGTGACTTTGGGCAGGTGGCCCCGTTCACTTTGACCGCTCCTTCCTTAGCTATGAAGTAAGTGACAATGACAGCAATACTCATTCACAGTTTGAGATTTCAACCCTTTGTGATAAATGTGCTCTTTAATTCAGAATTTTTCAGACTTTAGGAAGACATTACAGTACACCTACCCTATTTTAGGTGTATATCCAGCAAGTCTGTACTATCGATTCCACAGTAAGATATATGAATACTTCCGAAGTCAAACATGACTATTTTTTGTTCAGTGGAATCAATCAAGACTAGCAATAGCCTCTTCTAGTTTTTGTCAGGTCTTGATGTCAAATGAGTAAAAAATATTGTTTTTTATTTTCAGAGTGTTTTAGATTTTTTAATTTAAAATTGGACAGGGAAGTGTGGACCTATAGCATCCAACACATAAGACTGAAATGATTAAAAGAGATAATATATATAAAGGCTATTGAAGATCACCTAGCACATGGGAAAGAATCCTCTGAGGACTGGGATGGGTGTGGTGGGCATGATGGAGAAGAGGCAGAGATTAGGAGAATAAGGAGATCTTGGGCTTACCATGAGATAGAAAACAATGTTTAGTACTTTGAGAAATAAAATGATAGAAGGTAGTAATCAGAGATTAGAATTTCAGAGTTAATAAGAGCAATTTCAGGTAAACAAATCATTTTGAGCAGCTAACTGGCTATGAAGTTTGAATAGAAGAGAAAAGGGGAAGGAGATAAACATATACCTGTATTTTATGAAGAAGGAATACCTTTGATGAAAATCACCAAATATGGAGCCTGCAGTGAATGCCAGCTAAATCTTTTAGAGACCATCTACTCGTGTCCAGATTACCAAAGCCTCTCTCCCCACACCAACAAGACAAGAAGGCAGAAAGGGAAAGTGATGTGGGGTCAGACTCTTTATTCTGTCCACAAGGTGGGGACGTTGACTTAGAACAGCTGACAATGGTCAGAGGTTCTGGACAAGTGGTGAGAAAGAATTGTCAAGCATTTGCAACTCCTGATGCTTCTAGTTCAGGAAATTATCACACGTGATTTGATATTTGGTCTGCTTGTATATCTATATGTGTAGTTATATTTAGTGTGTGTGTGTGTATCTTATTGGGATGAATTCCTTCATGGGAAATCCCATGTCTTATTTCTTTGTTCCTCTATCAAAGATGCCATATAAAATATCTCCTATACAGAAGATAATTGAGCCTTTTATTTCCTTTCTTATACGTATATACTATATATAGATTATAATAGTATTAACATAGTAATTATAGTAATACCTATAATTATTCTGGGGTCTTAGATACAGTCTTAGAATGCTAAAAACAACCCTCAAATTACCTATTAATAATTCACTTTATAAATAAGAACACTGAATCTCAATAGTTGGGAAACTTGAAGCTGAGGACACACAGAAAGCAATTTAAGGGCAGAGCAGAGACTGAACTCAGATTTGTCTGATTCTACTGCCCGTGCCGCTGCCTACTACCGGGAACTGGAGGGCTCCGCTAACAAGAGGTCATCTGTAAGACATGGTTTATGCCCCTGCTAAACCACATGTATTATTTCTGTTTAAAAACTGAACAACGCTCACTCTGTAATTTATTATCTGGACATTTTAACTGCTGAAATGCTAGAATAAGAACCATACATGAAAGTGATTTGGTTTAGCCTTTAATTTTATTTATCTATATGATTGAATATATGTATACATACATACATATACACAAACACACACAAAATATGAGAGCCATACTAAGGTTTAATAGCATAAAAGAGCTATATGCATTCCTTAAAGTCTTGGGCAACATCACTGAGACCTGGATGCCCATTAGTGGTGGGTTAATTACTCTGCAATAAAAGGCAAGAAATTTACTAGGGACAAGAACACTACATGTAAGGAATAATTATTGCACTTATTTACTCCTGTTTTTGTTCCAGAGATTAGAAATGATGACGCTAGAGTATAACAAGATAAAACTAAGTGATAATAAGGTGGTTAAGAAAAAACTTACGGTAAAAATTAAGCAGATCCTAGTACACTGACCTAGATGTCGGCCATGAAATTCCTCATGACCACACTCATTAGTGAAAAGAAGCTGCAAATAGACACACACAAACACACACACACACACACAAACAAACAAAAAAAAGGGAGATTAGAAAAGCATTACGTGAATATATTAAAAGAATAAAATTGATAAAAAGTTCTATCCATAAATTTGAGATGCCAAAGCTTCTTCTCATTTATCAAAGACTGAAAATTCCAAAACTGCCCGTGGGCTTAGCAGAAAAACAACAATGAGTGATGTCTTCCATGAGATTGTGTGAGAGGGCAATGTGGCTTTTTCTCAGTATTTCCCACCCCTTAAACCACATGGTCAGTGACAGAGAAACTACAACCTCTCACCACTTTCAAATCTGACTCAAGTATATTTATTTTGAGCTCAGTGGAGCGTAACAGAAATAACCCAGTTCTTTACTAATTATACATGTTTTTAACCATCATGAACCTCCCTTTCTTTATGTAAAAAATGGAAACTGTCAATATTTACCCTGTGTTTTGTGACAATTAGAGATTGAGCGTTTAAAGCTGCTAACACAATGCCTGGCGTGTAGGACACACAAATATTTTACCAGTATCCTCATGCATGAATATTGAACATTATTAGTAGTACATTAAAAGTGTATTTCTAGGGGCACCTGGGTGGCTCAGTGAGTTAAGCCTCTGCCTTCCGCGCAGGTCATGATCTCAGGGTCCTGGGATCGAGCCCCACGTTGGGCTCTCTGCTCAATAGGGAACCTGCTTCCACTCTCTCTCTGCCCGCCTCTCTGCCTACTTGTGATCTCTGTCAAATAAATAAATAAAATCTTTTTAAAAGTATTTGTAAAATATAAATAATTATTTAAACAAGGTCATCCCTCGTCCGGTTTTCTTTCTAGTGGGATGTTTTGGGAGAGAGAGGAAGAAAAATAAAAATGAGAAAAACAAATACAAATACATAAATATGAGATACATAGATCTCTTCAGTCTCCAGGACTAGATTAGTGCCCTAGCATTCCTGGGGGAGGGGAGGGAGACTCGGGAACGAGCTGGTACCTCGCACTGGAAGGACACTCTAACGACAAAACAGTTACTCTGCAATCATCCTCCCGCACAATGCCCTGGACCACAGAGGTCTGCACATTCGTCCTGTCAAAGTACTGCCAAATGTCCACTGGAGATCTTTTCCCTCTTCCTTCCTTCTGTAGCTCTAATCATATCGGGGGCACGCATGCAGGTCTTTTAATACAACAGACAGAAGAGGCTCGGGTCCTTCACTTCTGCTCCAGGATTGCGGTCCACTACAGCCCGGTAAGAACAGTCATAACCTCCCTGTGATGGCACATTCGTGGGGATCCAGTGAAAACATATATATGTGCGGGCCTGTGTACACATACCTGTACACATAGACACGTGTATGTATAGCTACTATGCCATGTGTATACACACCCGCGTATGTGCCTCTACGGCCAGACTGTGTATGTGCGCATGCGCACACATACGTATCCCCACCAGAACACTTTCCACGCTCCTGCCCCCAAGAGCCATTCTCTTTAAGAGAGATCGTGAATAATGGGTGAAGAGAGGACCAAACTGAGGCAAAATCAAAATAAGCTGCGAAGATTCTATTATGTAGGCTAAGACTGTTCTTTTAAGGGCCAATAAAAAGATTGGGAGTTTACACTGACATTGAAAAGCTGTCTTAGGGGGCACCTGGGTGGCTCAGTGGGTTAAGCCTCTGCCTTCAGCTCAGGTCAAGATCCCAGAGTCCTGGGATCGAGCCCCACATCCGGCTCTCTGCTCCGTGGGGAGCCTGCTTCCCCCTCTCTCTCTGCCTGCCTCTCTGCCTCCTTGTGACCTCTGTCTGTCAAATAAATAAAATCTTAAAAAAAAAAGAAAAGAAAAAAAAAGCTGTCTTAGAGCAGATCACTGTTGTCTTGGAAAACCACTCAGGCAGATGAAGAAACAGAAGACACAGCCCCTAATCATCTTTTAATGATGTAATTAAATATACAACTACAGTACTTAAAAAGACAAACCCAAAAGTAATTCATGTCAACCACTGGTATCTTTTCGGAAAGTGGTTCTCTTGTTCCAACCCTACCTTCTTCCCCTTTGTTGCATTTTTCTTTTTCTCCCCCGCCCCGCCCCGGAATCTCTTCATATCCAGTTTTAAAGAGCCACCCATTTTCACCTACGGCCCCCAAATTTTCTGGTATCTGATGTTAATCTGGTTGCTGGCATCTGCTGTCAACTAAACTCAGCTCGGATTTTTATCGCTTTTGGACAACGGCCATTCCAAATCTTAGAGAGCATGAACTTGCGATTTTTATGGCAAATGTTAATACTTAACACCAAACACAACTGGGGGAGTTTCTGAATACAAGAGCAGGTAAGAGTGAATTTTTCATTTCACAAAAGCAACAAATCAATTTCTATAATATTTTAATCATATACTCATAATGACATTAACTTTGATTTTTGAAATGCCTCTGTAAAGAGGCAGATCTCAGGGTAATGAATGTTTGTGTGAGGGACAATCGGTAATGTCTCTTTTGTACTGCTTGAGCTGAAATACGTTAAGATTTAAGGAACAATTAATTCCAGAAATATGAGTTGGATTTCCATATTCCCAGTTCAATTCATTTAATTAAGCATATATTCCAAACAAATGGCTTTTTTTTCCCTCTTTGCTCTATTTTAGACTTCACATGTTACATCAATCTCTTCTTAGACTGGCTTCATTTATCTTTACATGTCATCCCTAATTAGATCAATGCTTCCCATAAATTATTCACATGACATAATCATCTCCTTTCGTTCTTGGGATATTGGTCAGCCTCCTCCTATGTCACACTGTGTTCATTGGTAGAATGGCTGTCCTTATGCTGATTGAAATCAGATTCCCTGCCGTGTCCTGGCCTTCATAAACAGCAGAGGCCAGTGCTTCAGGGTGACATTCAGCTGCCAATGATAGAAGTCTCCTTTCTGCTTTGTCAATAGTTGGGTTCTGGGCATCACGTGTGGAAGGAACGCACAACCTTCCTTCCATGGCCCCAATTTGATTTCTCTTCTCTTCCTTCTTGGCAGTAGGGTCAGTTGGTTGTCTCATGTCTTTATACAGATGACGACCTGCCATTGGGGTCTCTCAATACTCTGGTATTCTTCTGTGGGTACTCAAAGTGCCATCTGTCCTACATTTTGTACAAGCAGGATACTTGTGACTTAATGCATTTAGTCTAAATCCTGATATCATCATTTGCATAGAGTATTTCATTGTAGGGTGTTTGCTTTTGGCCATTTTAGTTTCATGTTAACTCTGAAGCCTAATATTCCTTAATCACGGTCATTTGAGTTAATATAGACTACCTTAAAGACAGTAGAAATAATTATTATGGTATTTGTTCATAGAGTTAGTTGTAGTAAAGTTCTGTCACCAACGAAAGAGATTTAGAGTAAAACTTAGTAAGTAGGATTGCATTTCACCACGGAATGGCAAGATTATAAAATATATAGACCTATGCTTTGTTGGAACAATACAAACAATTATCACCTTATAAAATCTACTAAGCCAGATTTAGCTGAACCTCAAAATAGCAATCACTAGGCTTCACAAAACTTCTTCAATTGGAATGAGCACATTATTTTCTGGCTGAATCCTCTCATTCTTTCCATCCTAAGGGGCCTCTTCCAACCTGACAGCATAACTCAGCAGCCATTGAATATAGAGTGAGCGCTGCAAGGGCTTGAGAAGCTCATTTGGGACTTCACTGCTTAGGAGAAGATTAGTTATGATCATGACAAGTGAGGGAAGAGCCTGGTTAATGATGGAATTGCCCTAAAGTGGAACCAGAGAGAAGAGTGCAGACCCAAACTACTTCTCTTGGGGGTATACTTGATAGCATGAGAATGCTATCATTATTCCACACTTTGCATTTCTCACAGAAATTTCCAGGCCAATTAGTGAGGCTTCATAAACTTCCCACATTGGAGGGACAATGAAAACCCAGACAAATAAACTTTAGGAAAGAATTCTAGACAGGAAGTGAAATCTGGCTTAGGAGATTATAGGATATAGTAATTACTCTACATTGTTTCCATAAACCATAGATCCAGAGTTTTCTACATCTTAGCATTAGGTATAAAAATGCAATTCTCATTTGTTAAATTTGTTGGTCTAAATCTGTATCTTTGGAGCCAGAAAGCAATTACCACTCTATGCACAAATATCATGGGGCAATAATTATTTTCATCATTCTTAAATTCTAACGTGTTATCTCGTAAGCCTTCAGGTTTTAATTCATGATTTCTCCAAATATCATAGGTCTTCCTGTTGTAGTCTATATGTTGCTATGTGTATTTTCTATATATGACATTTTTAATATCTAAAAGATATTTATCTTGCTAATACTTTTATTATTTTGTTTGAAATTCATTTCTCATGCATTGATTACTATGTTCTGGCATAAGGGTATTTTATTGATCATAAAATTGCAAAGATATTGCATAATGGCATTCCATCTCAGGACTTCAGAGTCAATTTCTAACATGAGGTTAGAAAAGAATGTAAATGGGGCAGAGCCCACATAGAAACAGTAAGACTTCTTTAAAGGTTCAAGAAATGGATTTCCCTTCTCAAAATCTCTTCCTGGAAGAAAGGCTGTTTTTCTGCACCAGCATTTTTATCAGCCTTCCAAAGGATTTTGTTCACTACTGGGATCATTCGCTGCTCTTTGTTGTGTTTTAATTATTTTTTGTTGCATCATCAAAGGCAATTTGCTACAGATGGGTCCAGTCATATGCTCCTTCCATCCTTCTTCTTGGCACAAACATACTAACTTTGGCTCTGGTCTTTGAAATCCCTGTAACTAAGCCAAACTTTCTACATGTCTTTCAAGTTGAGGGTTTTAACCCTGTCCTGTTTTAAAAGAAAGAAAAGATGCAGTAACAGTCTGCCTTTGAAGACTGGGAGGGATATGATGAATTATAAAAATCTTTTTTATGTATAGCCGACAAGCCAAAACTCTGAGAGTGGGGAAAAAAGATTGGTGATATTTCTAACCATATTAATTTGAGAAGGATATATAGGATATGTTAACTAGAGCAGCAATTAATCACTGGTGCATTTGGTCAAATCTGCAATGATAAAGTGTGTTCCTTTCTTACACTCTTCAGTGTGTAAAGCTTTTAAACTTTCTCTAACCCTGGAGTAATTATCCAGGGACATAGTAATTATAAGACTTTGGTGTCTGTAATGTCTTGTACTTATTTCACTGTGGCCTCTAACCAAGAATTAAAAGTGCCCTCTTTTAAGATTGCCTTGTCCCACAATGACCCCAAGGGAATCGGGTATTACTTGGTATTCCTTATTTAACTTAGTGAGTTTCTTTGCATATCTCCAAAACCAGCATTATAATGTCAGTGCTTCAGATCAGAGTGCATTGGACAGCCAGGGTTCAAGTCCTGGTTCTCATTAGCAGAATTTTTGCAATGTAGTGTGTTGCTTTAAAACACACGTGCACGCACACACACGCACCAGAAACATCTACAGTGACAGAAAAAGATAAAAAGATAACAAACAATAATAATTGTTTTGACAGATTTGGAAAGGAATCCCTTTGAGACAGATGACAAAAGCACAAGATCTTTCCCATTAGCTTACCTACTGTGTCCCACCTATCTTTGGTAAGATTTACCCTCATCTTTGAGAATCCATAGTGGACCAAAAGATAGAGCCCTTCTCTAATTATAACAGAGGGTACTCAGGTGAATTATGTGAGCAAAACAAAAATGAATGAAAAATGAAAGAAAAGTAGCCCCTCACCTCTTTTAAGAAAGTTGAATGTACATATTTGACAATGGTAGTAAAGATGATTTCACACCCCTGTACACTTTGTAGTTCCTCACAGGAGAGATGTTGTGAGCCCCTTTGGTGATATCACTGCTCTTTTTGCACTACATCTGTTGTTTAGATCTTCATCCCTGAAAATTTCTGCAAAGAAAATGTGTTCTTTTGTTTCATAATATTGCTATCCAACATGGATGGCAAAGATCCAATCCAGGTAAAGAGAATAAATGCAGAGAAGACTGTTAGAGACACAATAATAACAGGGCTTTAAAAAACAATATGCTTAGGGCACCGGGGTGGCCCAGTGGGTTAAAGTTTCTGCCTTTGGCTCAGGTCATGATCTCAGGGTCCTGGGGTCAAACCCTGCATCGGGCTCTCTGCCCAGCAGGGAGCCTGCTTCCCCCCCACCTCTCTCTGTCTGCCTCTCTGCCTACTTGTGATCTCTCTGTCATAAATAAATAAAATCTTTAAAACAACAACAACAACAATATGCTCCATTACTGGCTGAAACTTGATGAAATGACCTGTAATCCAAACCATGGTTCGCTGATGAGCATTAGTTAAATATAGAGATGACTTTAAAGAAAACTTATTCTTCTTTTTCATATCTGATAAAGAAAACAGTGACTCCACAAATAAGATATGATAGAAACAAATATGTGATAGCTCTTCTTTCTGCAGGTAACTTTTATCTTTACATTTAATAGAGTGCAAGGAAAGTAACACCTCACTTTAGGTCTTCCTGTTTTCCTCTTCCTAATAACAGCATTGTATTTAGTCCATTGATTCATTCAGTAAGCAATCATCATGCCTGGTTCTAGGCCTATGAATAAGGAAAGCTATCTGTCTTAAGGAGCTCAGAGACTATGGGAGAAGATATCATATATAATATAAAATACTACAAACTGCTAAAATTGAAGTATGAGCAAAATGCAAAGGCCACTTGTTTTTTTTTTTAATTAATTTTTAAATTTTTATTAACATATAATGTATTATTAGCCCCAGGGGTACAGGTCTTGGCTGGAACATTTCATGGTAGTGGTGATAGTGAATTCGTTTTGAAGAGTAAGAGGAATTTTTTTTTTCCCTCATTTGAAGTAAGGAAGATCATTCTGAAAAGGCCATGCATAAAACTATGAAAACCACAGAGGAACATGCATTACTGAGAGAAATGTAAGTATTAATAGCCTGGAATGGCTAGGGTGTAGACCTTGTGGGGCTCAGCTGGCAGTGGAGGGAGGTGGGAAAACAAAGCAGTTAGCTGGAGAAGGTTGTGCATATTGAAACCATTTGAGTTCATCCTCGAGGGTAACAGGAGTCCGCCAAACGATCTTGAATAATGAAATGTGAATGTGAAATGATCACATATGTGTTTCAGAATCCTACTTTTTGTGGATTGATAAAGGAGGCAAAAGACACAGAGACCACTATCCTAGCTGGTTAAGGACATGTGAAGATAGAATGTTAGAGAGGCCAATCCCACAGTTCCTGTGTGATAAGGGGCCTGAACTGAGATGTTGGCCATTAAGAAAGGAGGAAGTCATAAAACATTTATGGGTTAAACTAGGAGGAAATCATGATCAATTTATTTTGAGAAAGGAAATATATCATTTTTTCTTACATTTACAGATAAGAACATGTTCTCTATATGACTCTGAAAAGAAGCTTTCCATCATGTTTAACATATAGAATATGCAAGTCTTCATTTTGCAGTAATTTCAGTAATCAGAAATGTACCTAAGGAAAGCCATATGACCATACTAAGTTAGCTATCATCCTACTCTAGAACAGTGATAGTAAACAACTTGGACATCATGGAAGGCCCTAGCAACCCACATTTATTATAATTTTACCACATGTTAGACACTACAGTGGGTGTTGGAGTGTATTCAAAGAACAAAACCTTAACCCCAACCTCCAAAACACTTATGCTAAAATTCCAAAGAAAATATAAAACATACCTTAAAAAATAGTGGATTATGTTAAAAATTATCAACTTTTATTTTATTCTTAATGTGGAATCTTGTAAAGTATGACATTAATGTTTGAAAGCAATGCATATGTGTGCATACGGAAGTTTATCCATCTGTCTATATTATCTAGCTAGCTGAATATATCCCTTAAGCCCTGATATTATGATAGTTATCAGCACATATATGAAGCTCTACCTTTATCCTAAATTTTTGCATTGTTTGTGATGATGATACTCATGGGTTCGTGCATGTACAACTGTTAAGACCTCTCTTAGGACAATCTATTTGCCTTAAGAGAAATGAATCCAGAGGGCAGGGGTCTATGCATGCATGTGTTTGCTGTTGTAACCCCAGGGCCAAGCACGCTATAGGTATTTGGTAAACATTTGTTGAAAGACAAGGAAATGATAATTAACATGACATTGCATATTTATATGATGTGATATGTAATGTAAATATACATATCATATCTATCTATAACTTTGAATTGAGAACCCTACACTCTGCATCGTGGTGAAAAAATGAATAAAAACAGCAGTAAAAATAACTGTACTGGGCATAAATGAAAAAGAATGGTGTCAATCTAGGAAAAGCATTTTGTATTCATTTATATGGAAGCACATTCTATCTACCTGAAAATGTTACATGTACTTAAGACATAGTTTTAGATATTTTTGTTTATGTAAATTATTATAGAAAGGTTAATTAACAACTGTACTTAGAAGTAAATTTGTTTTACTGCCCAGAGCAAAGATTGAATTTATTTTACAGAGATTATTCCTCCTGCCATATTGATACATTAATTGAATTCAATGAGTATTAAGCATCAAATAGCTCCTTCCTCTTGTGTTATATGTCATGACAAATATAAAGGTGTGAAATACAATTTCAAAACTGAGTACTTAACAACCACTCTGGGGAATATAAATCATGCATAGATGAAGCTATTATAAAAATAAGGGAGCATTAAAGCAGGCACCAAAATCAAAGTTTCATCTGGGTATATTAAACTTACTGGGTAAATTGAACTTGAATTCACTGGACAGTTTGATGTGAGACAAGTAATAAAATAGTGGACACTTAACCTATATGAAAGGATGAAATAACATAAGGAGACATCAAGAGAAAAAAAAATAGGGAAGCAACGATCCTGTCCTGAGCTCAGCCAGTATTTTACAAGTTGAGCAGAAACAGAAGAGTCTGGAAAAGGATGTGAAAGGAAAATATGGAGGACTTAGAATAACACCCATTAAGGTAGAGCATCCCATAAGCTAAGAAAAGCAAAAGAAAAGTGTTTCTAAGCAGGGATGGACACAGATGTCGAATACTGCTGAGCGGCCAAGCAATTTGGGCACAGAAAAGTGTTACTGGCTTCAGTGAGATAAAGCTGGTAACCTTTCCAAGAGAAGATTCAGTGAAGTTTTGAGAGGTGAACACAAATTGAAGAAGTGAGAGCAGGGAAGGTGAATAAAGACATGGTAATTGTAGTAAGGAATGAGAGAGGTAAAGGATTTTTAGAAGACCTTTGCACACCGATGTGATGCTTTGAGATGGTAAGACTGAAAACACAGGAGAAAAGACAGGGTTAAGGAGGCAAACACAGAAGAAGGAGAGAGGGCTCCTGGGCAGCTCAGTCAGATAAGCCTCTGCCCTTGGCTCAGGTCATGATCCCAGGGTCCTGGGATCCAGCCCTTCTTGGGGCTCCCTGATCAGAGGAGAGTTTGCTTCTCACTCTTCCTCTGCCACTCCCCCTGCTCAAGCTTGTGCCTGTGCTCTTTCCCTCTCTCTCTCTCAAGATCTTTAAAAAAAAAAAAAGGGAAGAAGAAGAAGGAGAGAGATTACAATCCAGAAAATGCATGCATGGTAACCAGAGGTCCCATATGGGACAAGGATGTGAACTTTGGTTACTGCCAAACCCGCAAAAGCGATTTAGCAAGGATTACAGATTCCAATTTTCTTGTTATTCACCTGGGCACGAGGCACTGCTGAATATATATGAGCAAACAAGGAGTGTCAGAAGGTATGTCAATGCAGATTACTCCGGTAGTGGTTATCAGGCAGCCAGCCTCCCAGCTGGGCCCCCAGCCCCCACCTGGCTGGTAAAAGACACTGTGACTTCTGCCTCGCCCCATAGGCAAATTAGTTGTCAGGCAACCAGTGCTTTCTTAAAACAATTTGTTTATGCCAGAAGCAAGCCACACGACTCTCTTTAGATTTTTTTTCTCTTAAAAGTCTAATTCATTTAGTAAATGAGTAGCTGCGTGTCTCTCTTTACCAAGCCCAATTCCTGATGCTTGGAATTCATCTATGAAAGAAAGAGACAAAAATCCCTGACCACTTTGAAACAAGTTAACTGTTCAGAGATCATAAAGACCATAAGCGTACCCTTTCCTATTGGCAGTATTACAGTATTTTTCACTTCTTAAAATTCTTTTAGTATGTCCATTAAATATGAAAACTATCCTAGGATCCTTTAAAAAATAGTTATTATGTGGAAGTCTACAGAAATGATCTACTCCCTAGGATCTATTTCTTAAAAGAGCACATTCAATGAGCTACAAAAACAAAAAACAAAGAAAGCCATTAAGATGGTCTGGTACTTTGCGTATGTCCTATTAAAAAAAATTCTAATTTCCTCTCTGATCAACATATAGAAATGGCATGTTGATTGCCATTTATCATGCTTAAATATGCGAATCAACTCCATTAGCATGAAGACAGTGTAATAATACATTATTTATGAAAATACAAATCATCTTAATTAATAGACTCTCAAAAATTAGAGATATTATGGCTTTAAATTATTGATTCTGTCTAATAAGTCAGAAAGGGAATCGTAAAATCATTTACTATATTTTTAAGATTTTATTTATTCATTTGAGAGAGAGAGAGATACAGAGAGATAATGAGCAGGGGGAGAGGCAGAGGGAGGGGGAGAAGCAGGCTGCCCACTGACCAGGAGCCCAATGTGGGGCTCGATCCAAGGATCCCAGCATCATGACATGAGCTGAAGGCAGACGTTTACCTATCTGAGCCACCCAGGCACACCTCTAACTATTTTTTGAGAAGTTTATGTAACCAACCTTCATTTAAATGATAACAGATCTTACACTGATTTGAAGGTATGATCAATTCCCTAGTAGAAAAATCCTTTTATGGCTATATATCACTAGTATGTGTGCTTTAGCTGGTTGGCCATCTATCTGGGTGGCTATTAAGGTTCTTATCAGCTGCACCCAAGTCCTGCATACACTGTCCATGCCCTGTAAGGCAACCTTTAAGTTTAGCTGTTTGACTCAGCAGCCTGGGTGAGCTACCTTCCCATGCCCACAGTACCTGATTCAGAGGCCCTCTTCCTGTTCCAATCATACTGCTTTGGTTTTGAGGATATAATGTCATTTTGGGAAGAGGCCACAATGCTCCACAACCAATTGCTTAAAGCAGTTCAACTGAACTTTCATAACATCTTATGTCCTATGGTTTAGTGGATAAATGCCTCTGGGGTAGAACAATTTAAACATGGAGCTAGGAAGTGCCAGGATATGAGTTTCTCAGGGAGGGACACCTGTCCGTTAAAAGGGCAGTAACATCATTGTGAAGTAACATCATTGTGAAGACATGGGACCCTGAGCTCAGATACTCTGTGGTTAAAGACTGAAGTCCAGTTGGAGATACAAAGTGAAACAATTATGTAATAGAAAAAAGAAGACTGATGAGTCAGAAAGGCTCTTCCCCTAAGGAAGTAAGCAAATAATAATAATAATAAGGAAAATATAACAAAATAAAACAGAAAAAATTAATCCAAAGTAGAATTAGAAGAACTTTTAACCATGACAGATTAGGAGAGGCAGTCAGAAAGTTTGGTGCTCTCAAATAAAAACATTTGCTTTAATTATAATTCAAATAAATAAAACAAACTTAACTTTTAGTGTTGGCAATCTACAAATACCAGGGGAAAAAAGTAAAAAGTATTAAAATAAAATTAAATGAGCAGAAAAGTACAATAACCATTTAAGGACTCTGAATTGCCCATGAATTCCCATTGGCCTCCATTTATTTTATCACTCCCAAGATAAATTTAATTTTTCTCAACTACTAACATCCAAAAGTAAATCTAAAAACCCATTTTCCTCAAGGCATGTTTTCCATTTGATTTAGCTATCTCTAATTCAACACATTTAAAAATTATTGTGTCCACTGAAGGCTATTTTGTCTGTCCCATTTGCTTAATTATGCTTCTGGTGTTTACAAAAAACAAAAAGATGTTTTCTACACCTATGCTTTTAACTTTAGATATAGAGCTGCATTATAGTTTCAATAGGGTTTTATGGACTGGTTTCTGAAACAAACCATGATTTACAATATTCTTTCTATAGGAAAAAAAAAAATGTGTTGCAAGTTTGATCCAGCTGATTTATTGATCTTTTGGAAAATAAAACATCCACGCATCTGGGGCTGCCCAGCATTGATGTGAGGAAGGTTTGGTTGTGGTAAAGACTTGCGGTGTATTCAAGATGCTTTCTTCTGTTTTGCTATTTATGTAAAAAGTTATGCCATTTATAAATTTTATAAGAAATTTCCTAAGTCCCACAATAGTCCAGAAAATTGCTAACCTACAGAGCTCTTGGGGGGAATGGGTGGCTCAGAAGATGCTGATTACAACACTGATTGTCCACAGCTGTCATTACCTCTTTACGCTTCTCTTGCACACTGAAATTTACATCCTTCTCCCCAACTTTAGTACATTCCTGAGAGTAACCACCAAGTCTTTATCTCCGCCACCAGCGTCTTCCTGACCACAGCTGCGTAATTCAACTGACATGCCCCATTTCACATAAGCACTAAAACACAACCTAAAACTACCTCATCACCTTCCTTCCAAAATGAGTTTGATCCTCCTCAGACTTCCCGAATCTTCCCACTTGGAATTTTTACCCCAACCACTCAAATTCCAAACTTGGGAAATCTGTCCTTCTCTTTACCTGGCTTCCCAATTCCAAGTCACAAATCACTTATTTAACAATGTGTTTTAAGATCTTATCATATAGTGTCCATCCTATTTGTGGCAAAATGGTTTGTCAATAACTACTTTATGAGTTTTAAATTACACCTGAACAGACTTTGTTCTTTCTCCCCCTCACATGCATCCTATGTGCTACCATTAGAACTACCATCTAGAAGAGGAGTCAAGATTACTTATCCAGAGGACTAGTTCCTGGACACAGTATGTTATCATATAAGGGGTACAGCTTCTACAACTAGGAGAACTCGAAAAAAAATTATTGAATAATGTACATTTAAAAGCAAATTAACCTAGAAGGAAGAAGTGGGAAGCAGTGGTGAAGAAAGAAACTGGTAAACACACTATTAAAAAAAACCAAACCAAACCAAAACAAAACAAAAAATCATCCCCAACTCACTGGCTGCGGACTGGAGTAGGAAAAAAAGGAGAAACTGGAGAATAGTAACCTCATAGATGGATGGAGATAGTTGGGAATGCAAATAAATGTTTTCAAAAATTCTTCTATTTTTCACGATTAAAAGAGAAATAGTCCAATTGAATTGTGCACACCAAAGAGAAATTTAGCATACATTTTTGTAAGCATGAATCAAAAGTTGTAAGTAGAGAGAATCTCTCAAAATCAATCTAATAGTAGGAAATTGGCAAAAGAAGCAGAGGGAACCCATAGAAAATGGAATATTAACAGGAAAGTATTACTGTGTTTTATCTGAGAATTTTAATCAACGTCTTAGTCCTAAATTGAAGTAGTGTTGTAAAATGATAAAAAAAATTTAAAGGCAATTTATTTTATTTTATTAAAGATTTTATTTATCTCTTTGAGAGAGAGAGAGAGACAGAGAGAGCATAAGCAGGGGGAGCGGCAGAGGGAGAGGGAGAAACAAGCTCCCCGCTAAGCTCAACTTGGGGCTCAATCCCAGTACCCTAGGGTCATGACCTGAGCCAAAGGCACATGCTTAACAGACTGAGCCACCCAGGTACCCCCAAAGACATTTTATAAAATGCTAGCATAAAATTACCAATAGCTCCCAAATTTCAAAACTGTTTGGTAGTAGTTCATTGTTATCAAAAGCTATGAAGTTAGATTTAAAATCTTTGTGTCTTGGTTCTTCGCTTCGTAAAGTGTAACAGATGACCTTTTTTATAATACTTTTCTAAAAAAATATTTTATTTATCTGACAGAGAGAGGGAAAGAGCGAGCATGAGCAGGGGGAGCAGCAGGCAGAGGGAGAGGGAGAAGCAGACTTCCTGCTGAGCAGGGAACCTGATATGATTCTCATGGGGCTCAACCCCAGGACCCTGGAATCACAACCGAGCAGAAGTCAGACACCTAACCAACTGAGCCACCCAGATGCCCCTCATAATGCTTTTTAAGGGAATTACAATATATTATGTGTATGTGGTGTGCCTGCGCATAGAAGATGCTCGATAACTGGTATTTACTCTCACTTTCTTTTCAAAGGTTTCGATCTAGGTATATTGTGTAGGTTCAATATATAAAATTATTTTCTAAAATGCATGATCCAGGAAAGACTTTTTCCCCTTCTCTGTAAACTTTTAATTTACTCAATGTTTTAAGCATCCAACACTTATCATGACTATGAGAGCGAACACTGACACGCCAGCCAATCACAGAATTCCCCATGATGATGGGCAAATGTGTAAGGAGAAACATGGCAAGATGTAATCTCAGGAAGAGAAATGAGGTTGTAGTTCGTTCAGCTTTTGGGTGGCTGATACAGACTTGAGGTGGCTCATTTACTATCCTGGTTTGTCATTTTTCATTGTGAATCCATCCTTTGCAGGAGGTTGTGTGTTTAAGTTATGGTTGGATCTCCACAGGACTTCAAGTTCAGCCCTAAAGGTTCTAGCTGCCCTCCATTCACATGAATACCAACCTTTCAGCTCAGTGTGTCTCCACCATGCAGACAGAGTACACCGGGATTTCCCATGAAGCATTTTACAAACTGTGTTTTCAAGTATTTCAGAGACTTTCTAGCTCACACAAGAGTCCAAGAGGTGGCATACTTCTTTGTTGCCTTTCCTTGCTGACTGATGGGGTTTTGCTAGTACCATTTTTGTTGATTATTGGTTGAATCAATTTATGTGGGTTAATTATATGAACCCGGACCCATTTTTCCTTCCTTAAAAGCGTGGATTCCATTCTAAACTTTTTAATACAGTGTGTGTTACGAAATTTACGTACACAATAATCATTGTGAAATGAAGATGACAGAAATACATCAGAAAAATGTGTGTATATCTCCCACACAGCTCATAACTTTCTTTAAAACTCTTTAATGGAGTTCTGTAATTAAGTAGTAAAATGTTCTCTTACCAAACTACAAATCACTGTTATGCTCAAAAAATTCTAGCGAAGTACTTAGTGTCCTTTGGTTGCTTCCCTGCTAGATGTTGAGTGAAGGCTAAATGTGGAATTTGCAAACCTCGGAGTCCTACAAGTAGACAGGCACCTTAAGCTGATGCTTGGGAGCTTGAATCCTCGAGGTGGACCAGCTCAGCCACCAACTTTAAGAAGCTAATGAGTACTCTGCAAGTTGTTGCCTCTGAGTAAGAGCGTAATGATAATGCCCTTTCCGCAGAGTTAATATAAGGAATAAATGAGGCAATGTATTGAGTTAAAAGAGAGCTTAGTTTGTAAGAACAGATGAATAAGACTTAGCTACCCTTTGTTCCCTTAAGCAGATGTTTATCAATTGCTTATTCAGTGTTAGGTAGTCTTCAGAGATGACTGGCATTAGACCCTACTGCATAAGTGCTAGCTGCTGACGCTCCTAGTTTCCAGAACTAGGCGAATCCATTCACAAACCCAGACATTTTAAGTTATGGTCTCTGTATCTCTCCTCAGCTTAAAATGCTAAGAGGATGGAGCGTAAACACTATCTTCTTATACGCCCGGATTTTATACATTCAGGGTTGGCCCACACATCACTGTAGACAACTGCTATGGCCTACTTTGAAATGTCCTTCATCCCCACTTGCTGTTGACTAAGACAGTGGTCCAATATTCAGCTTCTTCGTCAAAAAAGTGTGCAACTTGATATCCTATTAAATCATATACTCATTGACAAAACTTTTCTAAAATGAAATTGCAGCATATTTATCAAAAAAGTTCAGTTAAGAGAGAGTCAATAAAACTAACCTGGAAGAAAAAAATCCTTATCATCAAATAACTTATTAAGAGAGACTATGTTGCTGAGAAACACTGATACCAAGAAGATCCTTTATTATTATTATTATTTAATGTTCTTTTACACAAATTTAATTGCTGATGGAGTGGTGTCCAAGTCTGGAACCCCTGAAGTAACCCATAAGCTAAAAAGAAATCTTAGAATATTAAATCAATCATCTATTCACTGCTACCATGCAGTATTTATTCCCATCTCTGCCTAGCTTAAAGTAGGTCCTCATTAAACACTGGAAAGAAGGAAGGGAGAATGGGAAATGAGGAGGGGAGGAAGGGAAGGAATAAGGAAGGGAGGGAAGTGGGAAGGAAAGAAGGGAGGGTGGGGGGAAGGAAGGAAGGAAAAAGGGTGGGAGGGAGGAAGAAAGGGAAGAAGAAGAAAGGGAGGGAGGGAGGGAGGGAGGAAGGAAGAGAGAAGGAAAGGGAGGGAGGGAGGAAAAGAAAGAGGGAGGATCAGAGGAAGGGAAGGAGGGGGGGAGGAAGGAAGAGAGAGAGGGAGGGATGAAGGGATAGTGGGAGGAAGGAAAAAGGGTGGGAGGGAGGAAGAAAGGGAAGAGGAAGAAAGGGTGGGAGGGAGGAAGAAGGAGAGGAGAAGGAAAGGGACAGAGGGAGGGAGGAAAGGAAGGAAGGGAGGGTGGGAGGAAGGAAGTAAGGATGGGAGGGGAAAAGGAAGGGATAAAGGAAGGGAGGTAGGGTGGGAGGAAGGAAGAAAGGGAGGGAGAGAGGGAGGGAGGAAGGAAGGAAGGAAGGAAGGGCAGGTGAGCAGTTCACTAGCTTCTGTTTCCGCTCTCCCACATCTATTACTGAGGTTATTTTCCTGAAGTGCACAATGTTCACACTTAGCTGAGAGATTTAATTTAGATTTCCAGAGGTCGAGAGCTGAGCTTGTACTATGCAATTCTTTTGATTCGAAATACCTGACTACAGCTTCATCACAAAGTGAGAATTACTTCACCTAAAATTTCAAAGTAGTGAGAAAAGTATCTGTTTTCTAGGCTTCACATTTGTGAGGACTGCTTCAAGGTTCACTTAAAGTGATTTGTAATGAGCTTAACAAAAAATCCAAACTGAACTTGGGCACAAAATATCAAAAACCACTTAGCATACTATCAGTTAAAACCTAAAACTTGACATGGGATAATACAGACAATATGAAAAGCAGAGAGTGTGAAAATAATACATTTGGAAATAGGAATTGCTGAAATAAGGGTAAAACTGAAAAGAAACCATAAGTAGCCAGGGATATTATCTGTGCATTAATTTCTCCAAGACACGGTTTATAATAGACAAGAGCAACTTTCCAATTAACTAAAATCTGGAATATCATGAGCTTACCATGGTAGCCATTTTGTGATAATACCAGGAATCCGTAGTATCTATAATTTGCTCCTTTTGATGGCAGAGTTACTATTCCATGGATATGCCACAGTTCAGTTAATCATTCACCCACTGAAAGAAATATGGGCTCTTTCTAGGCTGTGCCTATCACAAATAATGCTTCTATCAACATCTGGGCACAACCTTTCATATGAACATAGGTCTTCCTTTTTCTGGGGTGAACACTTGAAAGTTCAATTACTAGATCACACAGTAGTTGTATATTTATATCTTTTTGTTGATTTAAGAAATCACCAAACTGTTTTCCAGAAGGGCTGTACTGTTTTATAGTCTGAGCACCATAGGAGTGCCCCAGTATCCCTACACGCCTCTCACATTTTGGTGCGGACAATTTTTTTTTCTTTTTAAATATTTTATTTATTTATTTGACAGACAGAGATCACAAGTAGTCAGAGAGGCAGGCAGAGAGGGAGGGGGAAGCAGGATCCCCACTGAGGAGAGAACCTGACATGGGGCTCGATCCCAGGACCCCGGGACCATGACCCCAAACGAAAGCAGAGGCCTTAACCCACTAAGCCACCCAGGCGCCTCTGGTGTGGACATTATTTATTTATTTTTATTTTAGCCCTTCTGATGGATGTAGTGATATTTCACTGTATATTTAACATGTATTTCCCTACTAGCCAATAATATTGAAAACCCTCTCGTGTTTTTGTTTTTGCTTTTTTGGGGGGGGGCATCTATTTACTTTCTACAGTGAAACATGTCTTTATGTCTTTTGTTTCTTACCTAACTGGATAGTGCAACATTTTCTATGTTAACATAGTCCACTAATGTATGATTTACATTGTTTCAACACATCACACATTATTTAATGGAGTCTATGAATGCGTTAGGAGGACAGGAGAGGTAATTCCTTGAAAATACGCAAAGGAGGGTCAAAACTTCAACAAAAGAGCAAGGCTGGAAACCAGAATGTGCTTGAGAAGGGAATTCACGTGTGAAAGTTTGATATTTATTTCTCCTTTTATGTGAAGGGAATAGTGACTCACTAATTTTCTTCTTGACTAATATTTGGGTTGGTCCTAGCTTAGAACATTTATAAACTCTCTGCTTTGAATAATTTTATTCATGACTCCTGGATACACAAGTATTTTTTTTTTTAATGTACAAAGGAGAAACACAACTAACAGAAAACATGTGGCTTCAATTTTACTTAGTACTACCAAGTTATTTTCCAAAATTTCTATACCAATTTACACTCCCATCACAAGTGTTCAAAATCTGTTTTGTGTGTGTTGAGTTTGAGGAACTCAACACACACAAAACAGATAATCATATCAAAAAATGGGCAGAAGATATGAACAGACACTTCTCCAATGAAGACATACAAGTGGCTATCAGACACATGAAAAAATGTTCATCATCACTAGCCATCAGGGAGATTCAAATTAAAACCACATCTAGATACCACCTTACACCACTTAGAATGGCCAAAATTAGCAAGACAGGAAACAACATTTGTTGGAGAGGATGTGGAGAAAGGGGAACCCTCTTACACAGTTGGTGGGAATGCAAGTTGGTGCAGCCACTTTGGAGAACAGTGTGGAGATTCCTCAAGAAATTAAAAATAGAGCTTCCCTATGACCCTGCAATTGCACTACTGGGTATTTACCCCAAAGATACAGATGTAGTGAAAAGAAGGGCCATCTGTACCTCAACGTTTACAGCAGCAATGGCCACGGTCGCCAAACTGTGGAAAGAACCAAGATGCCCTTCAATGGCCGAATGGATAAGGAAGATGTGGTCCATATACACTATGGAGTATTATGCCTCCATCAGAAAGGATGAATACCCAACTTTTGTAGCAACACGGACGGGACTGGAAGAGATGATGCTGAGTGAAATAAGTCAAGCAGAGAGAGTCAATTATGATATGGTTTCACTTATTTGTGGAGCATAACAAATAACATGGAGGACATGGGGAGATGGAGAGGAGAAGGGAGTTGAGGGAAATTGGAAGGGGAGGTGAACCATGAGAGATTATGGACTCTGAAAAAAAACCTGAGGGTTTTGAATGGGCAGGGGGTGGGAGGCTGGGGTAATCAGGTGGTGGGTATTAGGGAGGGCACATATTGCATGGAGCACTGGGTGTGGTGCAAAAACAATGAATACAGTTACGCTGAAAAAAAATTTTAAAAAAAAGTGTTCAAAATCTTTCACTGCTTGTTCTGTATTCTTGGCAATACTCGGTACCGTCTTATAAATTTGTTTCTGTTGTTTTCGTTTGGTTGTTGTTGTTGTTTTGGTACTGAAATGCCTTTGGAAAGTTTTCTCAACAACTGAGTATGCAGTAAGGTCTGCCTATGTTCTTACTTGTCTTATCCTGATTACTCCAGTGGTAGAGCATCTCTACATATGTTCAATGGCCATTTCGTACTTTGTCTTAGGTAGAATACCTACATATATCTTCTGCTTATCTGGTTATGTTTTGCAGGAATTCTTTATTTATTTACAGAGGAAATAGGGTATGGTAGTTTAAAGTTACAGATTCCTAGGCTTAAATTTGAGATTTAATCCAGGCTCATGTCAAGCCAGAGTCTAGGATGAGGGTACAATTAAGACTAAAAGTGGAACTTAGCCTACATCAGGAAGAGAGATCCTATCATCACTTAAGACAGGAATCAAAGCTGTAAATGTATTTAGAGATGGAAGAAGGACACAGTGGTATACATGGAAAACAAACAAAAAAAAGGTATCTATAAAATCAATCATTATTAGATCATCCTTCTCTTACTCAGTGCTTTTCTGGAGAACTGGCATTCTGATAAAGTATGGACACTATTTTTTTTCTCAGCAGAGTGCTACTAAGTGAGTTGTCTGCAGCACTATGTCATGTTAATGTTCTCCTAACCTGTGAGATATGCTGATTATTTGAGCATTTATCATGTGGGAAAAGGGAAATAATGTTTTCTTAATAGGATACATTGACATATCTCAATGTCCTTCCTTTACTTTAAAAATAAGTATCCTAGTTTCACCTGGGTATTTATTTGTCATGTAAACCCACCTCAGGACAACATTCTGCTTTTTTAACATTATTTCCTAAATGACAGACATCCTTAGCCAGGTTATGAGAAGCAAACAATAACAGCTTGTACTCTAAGTTTAACACCTGACAGAACCTCATCATGGCTCAGTTATCAGGGAACAGAGGGACAAAGTTCTATGCACACCCATCCAAGCAGTCAATGTGCGGGAATAAACACAGATCAGGAATTATAGCATCAAAAAAAAATGGCTCCACTTAAATGAAAGCAATATGAAAACTCTCATTTTTTGGATAATACATTTAGTAGTACTTAATTTATTTTTAACAAAAGAACAAAAATAAATATTCTGGATTATTCTTTTTCCTCCCTTCCCTATGCTTACTTTTAAAAACAAACAACAACAAAAAAGGACCTAAAAGTTGCTAAGTGCATTAGAGGATCTGCAGCACATTCTCACTTATAGCATCTGATGATCCTAAAACTATTACATTCCTGTTATAACTACCATTTTATATAGACAGATGGTAGCTCATAGATGGTATACCAGCTCATGGTCATAAGGTCCTGACTAATAAGTGGCAGAGTTAAGATTCAAGTCTAAGTTTCTCTCTCTGGCTACTTGTCCAATGATCTTTTGTCACATCAAGAAGCCCACTGTGATGTTCTGTCACCTAAATATCTCACATTTTGGAAAATGAGCTGATATAGGTCATGGCATTTTTTGATTGCTTTGGCAAAAGGGAGGAAAGTGCATCCAAAGTCAAGATCAATTGCTATATTTAGGAGACGGTGTTATTTGAGTCTGGAATCCATCTATGCATTGAAAGATGGACCATGAGATTCCTTAACTGACTCCAAGAAATGCAAAAGTGAAGCAAAAAATAAGCCTGGGAACTAATTTTGTTTCCCCTCCAATGTTCTAAACTTCAAATTAGATTCAGGCCTGTAAAATCTAAGGCATACACCTAAGACTTGTTAGTGGTTTTATTGTGAATTAGTGGGTGAGATCAAAGGGGAACTTAGTTCTCTTCCTTTGTTGAAAATAGCAAGGTGACAGCAGGGGAGTATCAAGCCAGGAGTCTGAGTCCCAGCCAGCAACCAGAACAGAATAATCAATGACCAAAAATATTGTTAAGAGTTGCAAGTAGAAGTGTACAAGACTGAGAAGCAGCTTCCTGGTAAACAACTCGGTAGTAGACATAAAGACAAGACCAAAAATATTAGAAAATAGTGACCCTTGAAAGGGGTAGCCGTTCTTGTCCAACATAAATTTCCATAAAACTAATGAATTTGTCATAGAGCTGCCTGCACATGTTACTAGTAGTAACCACTTCCCTCATCAAAAAGGACAAGGATGTCATTTCAAGTATCTTACCAAATTCACAAATATAGAGAAAATTAGACTAAGGTGAATATATACAAAAAATCGCAAATGCTTCATTTCAAATCTCATTTTCACAAATTTTGCCATTCAAAGCAGTGAATTTCTGTTGTCATTATGTAAAACTTATTGAGTAAAATGCTAATTGTCTTCATGAATACACATATAGGCCCTTTATTTACATGAATATATTCACAGTAAATTATAAAGAGAAAATTGGTAAATTTGCTTTCTTTTCTTTGTGCATAAAATTTCATATATATTCAGAGTGGTGATCATACATGAGAAGGCAAAAAAGACTGAGTAGTGTGCCTTGTATTAATGACTCTGATCTTAGCAATTCACACTGAAGTTAACAAATTCAACAGAACTTTTCTAAGTGCTAACTTAAAAGAAAATATAAGTAATTTACATTTTGTGTGTGCAAGATAAAATATAACACGGAGCTATCATTTCCCCAGAGAGCTAGGAAAACAAAGTGAATCTACAGAATCTGTCAGTCAGAATAATATTCTGCAATTTATTTGTCTCTAGTTCACTGCTTATGTTTCAATTCATAAAATTTTCTTAGAAATTTAATAGTGTCTAAGACAGACCAAAAAAAGTCCATGTACTTGGGATGGATTAGAGATTAGAGATTGGGATTAGATTAGTTTGGGATTAGAGAGTTTGGAGAAAAAAAAAAGAGAGATTTTCAAGAATACGAGATAAATAAGAAACTTTTCATATGAAATAAAAAATACTGCATCTTAGCAACAAAAAAATTATCTGGAGCTCCAGGTCAATAATATGCTTTTAATTGTTTTACAAAGTATAAAAACATTTTTCAAGTACTTAAATATCTATTTAAAGTATGAGTTTTTCCTAAATGATGTTTACTGCTGCATGGGTAGAATAGTAATAAAAAAGCATAAATGTACTCTGAACTCACTATTAATTACATATCTGTAGAGATACAATTATTCACAATCTCCCCACATCTAAGTTAAACAAAACACATTGCAAAAAAGTTCATTTCTATGGGCCTATCATATTTTGTGCTCAAACTCAGAAAGAAAATGAAAAAAATTTCCTGTAATTGTGACTATTTCATTCTTTATGTACTTTCTCTTTAAACATTTCTCAAAATAAAAAAAAAAAACCCTCAAAAGGAACAAAATTGCTTTGCAAAGGCTTAGCTTGTTTAACACTATCTGAAATTTTATTTTTTATTTTTCAATTTATGTGTTTGTGTATGTACATATTCTTTTGACTACAAAGAAAAATTAGGTCTGGTTCCAATGAAGCTAAGACATTTATTAACTTCAACAGTCTACCTTATAATTTAGAGCTTTTCTCAAAAGTAATTTCAATGAACCCACCTATCCCCTCCCCCGTCCCCCCCATGAATTAAGTCCTCCTCCTGTAACTTAAAGAATTTTCTCACCATTCTGTCATTCAGGAACCATAGGCACCTCTAATTTTGGTGAGATTTTATTTGCTGAATGACCCTCAGTGAAGTTAAAAAGAGTCAAGATCACTCATTAAAAATATGACCCCTAAATTAGGGCTCCTGAATGCTAATGAAAAGAAATCCATGAATTTACAAAAAATATTATTTTATCCTTCTTTTTAACCTCGAGTCTCTACGTTACTTCCATGCTAGCACTCAGAATAATGATCCTTCAGCTCATAAAAGTGAAGAACTAAGTACACTTTCTTGCCATAAAAGAGGACAAGGAAATGCACAATGATCATCTACGGAACATAATAAATAGCACACAGTTAGCAAAAAATAAAATCTAGGGGCACCTGGGTGGTTCAGTGGGTTAAGCCTCTGCCTTCGGCTCAGGTCATGATCTCAGAGTCCTCGGATCGAGCCCCGCACCGGGCTCTCTGCTCAGCAGGGAGCCTGCTTCCTCCTCTCTCTCTGCCTGCCTCTCTGCCTACTTGTGATCTCTGGCTGTCAAATCAATAAATAAAATCTTTAAAAAAATAAATAAATAAATAAATAAATAAATAAATAAAATCTACTAGTATTTGAACCAACAGCAAAGTCTTCAATGAGTAATTCATGGAAATTTGATATGTATGCCATACATTTGATATGTAGCCATCCTACTAAAGTGGTCCTGGCACAGCATACCTAGGAACCCCAGAGCCTACACTTGGTCCATAAAGTAAATCCATAAGTAGATGGTCTAGTTGATAAAAAGAACAGTATTTCAGCCAAATCCACTTTAAACATCTATTTTTTTTTCAATTCTTAAGAGAATGATATCAATCACAACATGATAGAGGGTTTTAATTTAGGGCCAAAAAGTAGTGGTTTTATACAGTATGAACAATCTGTCTAGATTGCACAGGTAATTCTATCTTCAGCTCCTACTCAAAATTTACCCCAAATCTTTCACTTTGCAAATTCTTATTATTATGTATTAATATATTGCTCCCCTTGTTTATATTTAAGCTTCCTGAGATACTGATAATTTTTTTTCTAACAAGTATTTTTTTTTATTTAAACATTTCACTGATTTACTACATAATAATATACTTAGGGTAATCATATGCTATATCATTCAAACTGGGATACTTTTGAAAGTGAAAGGAGAGCTACTGATAATTACGGGGGACAGGTTATACAAGGACTACCCCATGCAAAACTTATTTCCATCATCCTATGTCTATCATAAATCTGTGCAGATCTCTCCAAGTTAGTACTATAATCACACTCCAAGTATACATTAGACTTCAGTGGCTAGAGACTAATGTAAGTCTATGGCAGTGGTCCTAATCAAAACAACAAAATGCCATCCTAGAACGGATATTTTAAAAATGAAGACAGGGAGATAGGAATTTGGGCAGGCAATAATACAAAGTTAACAATTATGTTAAAGGTTACTATAAAACACATAAGGATGGGTTAAACAAATTTTAGAGTATCTAAGACCTGTTTGGGAAAAGGTCGGCATGGGCACTGAGTCTTGATGCTGAGGTGATATCTGTGACAATTGGCCCATCACTGAATGTTCCAGAAATCTAACAGACCAAGGTCTTTCCCTTCTCCCTTATCTTACTTAAAGGCTAATGACATACGACATATTAGCTTCAGGTTTAAAACATACTGACTCAGCAACTCTTTACCTTACACAGAGCTCACCATGGTAAGTGTAGTTACCACCTGTCACCATACAATGTTATTGTAATATTATTGACTATATTCCCTATGCTGTACTTTTCATCTCCATGACTTATTTATTTTATAACTGGAAACCTGTACTTCTTAATCCTCTTCATCTATTTCATTTATTCCCCTGTCCACCTCCCCTCTGGCAACCACAAATTTATTCTCTGTACTAAAAAATCTGGGTTTTCTTCTTTAGTTTGTTTTCTCTTTTTAGATTCGACATATAAGTGAAACCATATGGTTTTTGTCTTTTTCTGACCAATTCACTTAGTATAATATATTCTCAGTCCATCCATTTTGTAGCAAATGGGAAAATCTCATTTCTTTTCCATGGCTATGTACACATATATCTATATATCTATACACACACACACACACACACACACACACACACACACACACACCACATCTTTATCCATTCATCTATTGATGGGGATGGGAGTTGTTTCCATATCTTGGCTATTGTAAATAATGCTGCAATAAACATAGGGTGCATTTATCTTTTCGCTAACAGGTATTTTATGTGCCTAAAATGAATCATTCATTATGGGGGACACAAAATAAATTGTAGTTGTATCCTACCTTCAAGGTAGTGGTAAAAATGACAAGTACTAGAAGAATGTAGAAAAAGACATCGATTTTTTAAAATTATGAATAATAAGAAGCCATGGATATGAGCAAAAATGATAAATGTACATGATAACATGTGTTTATATTTGCTTGATGAGAAATAGTTTAAGGGAAAAACTAAATGTAGCAATGGTGTTAAGTTAGAAAGCTTGTCCTGAGAAAAGATGAAAAATGAGGTCCTCACAAGAGGAGGAGGATGTGCAGAAATCATAGCTGGGACTTTTACTAGCAGAGAGGCAAGTAAAAGATTATAACAGACACTTTTAATGGGGTCAAAAACTGGTTCTTGGAAAGTAAAATTTCAGATATCACAATGGTTTGTGGCCTTCCAAACTCAATGTTACTGAGAAAAATCTTATTCTTCAGTATTTAATTAATTGTATAGTTTCTTAATCACATGAGCAGCACTGACATGGAGTTCTTAAAAAATTACATAAAGTGTATGCAAGATGAGTGCTACAAAATGTTGGTAAATGTATAGCACTGAATAGAAAAACTCTTAATTGATTGCTCAATATTAAAGTCACCATGAATGGTGGCTACTGTGTATCTTTAGCTGCCATTAGCTGTCTTTATCAATATTGTCTATATTTGATCTTAAGAGATTTTGTGCATAATTTGGACTATGAGAACTAAATAAAATTTATATGTATTTTTAATTTAATTCTACAGAAGTTACACAAGCCATCATGTCAGTTACTGAAAATAAAATGTCAACCATGCCTAAATGAATATATAACAGCTCACTTGATATTGGTTTTCCCATATCAAGCAAAATTTTAAAGTTAAATTCATTAAAATAAACTTTAAGAATTTAATTTTCAAGTGTTTTCCTTTTGCTTTTCAAAAAGCAATTTGAATTATTTTTAAATTTGATTACACTATTACTAGTATTTACACAGTTAACTAATTTCCAATTATAATTTGATGTATTACAATTTATTTACTGTAACTAATTACAAGTTACTCAATAAATGTGGCTATAAAGTTAAGTTAAAGCTATAGTTGACCCAGGGACTATGTGCTCTAAAACCCTCCACCTCTGCCTGCATACAAACCAGCTACCTGACCAATGTGATCCCCATCTGAAGTGACCAAGGATACCCTGGGATAGTACTTACACCATCTCTAACTATTGCACAAAAGTGGCCCCAGTACAGCATACCGTGGGACTCTCCTGCCAGACCACATCTGTATCAGCTCCAGCTGGCATGCCAAGGCAGACCCAGCAGAGTGTGACTTGGGCAGCTCTAGCCATCCTCCTACAGTGGTCCTGGCACAGCACACCCAGGAACCCCAGAGCCTGCACTTGGTCCAGTTCCAGGTGTCAACACAGCTCGCCTGTCAAAGCCACCAGGGATACAGATTTTATACAGGGGATGCTCCTACCTGAGCCCCCTCCTTCAAGTCTGGAAGAGGAAGCTATTCCACCTAATTTGTAGAAACAAAAATAGAAAGTCAAACAAAATGAGGAGACAGAAAACTAAGTCCCAAACAAAAGAACAAGATAAGACCCAGAAAAAAAGACATAATGGAAAAGAAATAATTAATGTTCTTGACAAGGAGTTCAAAGTAATGGTCATAAAATTGTTCACCAAATTTGGGAGAAGAATAGAGGAACACAGTGAGAATTTGAACAAAGAGTTAGAAAGTTTACAAAAGAACCCATCAAAGCTGAAAAATATAATAACTAAAATGGAAATATACTAGAGGGAACCAACAGCAATTTAAATGATGAAAAAAAAAAAGGATCAGTGATCTGGAAGATGGGGTAGTGGACATCACCTAATCAGAACAGCAAATAGAAAAAGCAATTTCAAAAATGACGAGAGTTTAAGGGAGCTCTGGGACAACAATAAGCATTCTAGCATGCACATCACAGGAGTCCCAGAAGGAGAAGAGAGAGAGAAACAGACAGAGAAAGAGAGAGAGAGAGAAAGTGGCAGAAAACTTATTTGAAGAAATAATGGCTGAAAACTTCTCTAACCTGTGGAAAGAAAAAGACATCCACATCTAGGAAGCACAGAGCATCCCAAAGAAAATGAACACAAAGAGATCTACACATAGTATAAATAAAATGGCAAAAACTAAAGAGAGAATCTCAAAGGAAGCAAAAAATAAAAATTAAAAAAAAAAAACAGTCACATGCATGGAAAACCCCATAAGACTATTAGCTGATTTTTCAGCATAAACTTTACTTTTTATGTATTTTTAATTGACAGATGGGAGTGACAGGATATACTTGAAGTACTCAAATGGAAAGACAACCAAAAATTCTGTACCGAGGCAGGTTATCATTCAAAACTCAAGAAGAAATAAAGTTTCCCAGATAAACAAAAACTAAAGGAGCTCATCACCATTAATCAGGCCTTACAAGAAATGCTAATGGGTCTTCTTTAAGTGGAAAAGTAAAGGCCATAACTAGAAATAAGAAACTATATTAAAAAATGTTCACTGATAAAGGCAAATACATAGTAATGAGAGTGGATCAGTTACTTAAAAAGCTAACATTGAGATGAAAACACAAAAATATTAAAATCAACTATAATAAATAGGTAAAGTTAATAAAGTACTGAAAGGATATAAAAAAAATAAGAAGATGTAAAATATTACATCAAGAACATAAAACATGAACGGGAGTAAAAAGGTAATACTTTTAGAATGTGTTTGAACTTAAGTGACTATCAAATTAAACAGACACTGTAGATATAGGTTCATATACATGCACTTCATGGTATCTACAAACCAAGCACACAAGATACATAAAAAAATACAGAGGAAAAAAACCCAAACATAACACTAAAGAAAGCCATCAAACCACAAAGGAAAAGACCCTGAGAAGGCAGGAACAGAGAAGAACTACAAAAACTAAACTAAACAAAAGAAAACAAAAACAAAAAACCCAAAATGGCATAAGTACAAACATAATAAATCATTACTTTAAATGTAAATGGACTAAATGTTCCAAACAAAAAACATTAGGTGAATGGATATAAAAACAAACAAACAAACAAAAAAAAAAACAAGACCCATCTATATGCTGTCTCTAAGAGACTCACTTCAGATCTAAAACACACACAAATTAAAAGTGAAGGGATGGAAAAAGATATTCTGTGTGAATGGAAATGAAAAGAGTGCTGGAGTAGCAGTGCTCAGAGAGACAAAAGAGACTTTAAAACAAAGACTGTCACAAAATGCAAAGAAGAACATTATATTATAATAAAGAAGTCAAAGAAGAGGACATAGAATTCATTAATATTTATGTACCCAGCATTTGGGCACTGACTATATAAAGCAAATATTAATAGACATAAAGGAAGAAATTGACAATAATGCAATAATAGGAGACAACTTTAATACCCTATTTACATTAACAGATCACCCAGACAGAAAATCCATAAGGAAGCACTGGCTTTAAATGACACAATAGACAAACTGACTCAGTAGATATATAGACAACACTGCATCCAAAAGGAGTAATATACATTCTTCTCAAATGCATAGGAACCATTCTCCAGGATAGTTCACATAAAGAAAAAAATGAAAAGGCAAAAACACAAAGGAATCAACAAAGAAATCAAACAAGAAATCAAAAACACCTTGAGAAACATGAAAATGGGAATAGAACTTACCAAAATCTATGGGATGCAGAAAGAACTGTTATAAAAGAGAAACTCATTAGCAATACAGGTCTACCTCACACAAGAAAAATCCCAAGTCAACAATCAAACTTTAAGGGAACAAAAAACAAACAAACAAACAAACAAAACAACAAAACCAGAGGAAGACCAAAGTTAGCAGAAGGAAGGGGATAATGAAGATCACAGGAGAAATAAATGAACTAGAAACTAAAAAACAAAACATCAACAAAAACAAACAAACAAAACCCCCACACATAATTCTGTTGATCAACAAAACCAAGAGTTGGTTCTTTGAAAAGATAAATGAAACCTATAAACTAGCCATAATCATCAAAAGAGAAAGAGGGTCCAAATAAAATCAGGAATGAAAGGGGATAAGTTACAAGTGACAAAGAAGTATAAAAGAGTGCCACAATTATATGCAAACAAATTAGAAAACCTAGAAGAAAAAATGGATAAATTCCTAGAAATGCACAATCTTCAAAGACTGAATAATGAAGATACAGGAAATGTTATTAGGCCAATTAGAATTTTTTTTTTTAAATCCCCCAAAACAAAAGTCCAGAACTGGGCAGCTTCACAGATGGTTCTACCAATCATTTAAAGAAGAGTTGGTACCTATACTTCTCAAATTATTCCAAAAAACTGAGGAGGAAGGAATGCTTCCAAATTCATTTTACAGGGCCAGTACTACACTGACAGCAAATCCAAAGACACCACACAAAAAGAAAATCACATGCTGGTGTCTCTGATGAACATAATGCAAACCCCTTCAACAAAATATTAGCAAACCTAATTCAACATAACATTACAAGGAGCATACATTATGATAAAGTAGGATTTATCTCAGGGATGGAAGAATGGTTCTATGCTCACGAATCAACATGATGCACCACATCAACAAAACGAAGAATAAAAATCATATGATTTTCTCAACAGATGTAGAAAAAGCATATCACAAAATTCAACTTTCATTTATGTTAAAAACTCTCAACAAAGTGTGTATGGAAGGAACAACATAATAAAGGATATACATGTCAAACTCACAGCCAACATCACCCTCAACGGTGAAAAACTGAAAGCTTTTCCTTGAAGTTCAGAAACAAGATAAGGATGCCCAACCTTGTCACTTTTATTCAATATAGTATTAGAAGTTCTAGCCAAAGCAATTAGATGGTTAAAAAAATTAAATAACAGCCAGATTGGAAAGGAAGAAGTAAAACTGTCACAATTTGCAGATGGTATTACACTATATGTAGAAAACCCTAAAGACTCCAACAAAAAAACTATTAGAATTAACAAATGAATTCTGCAAAGTTGTAGGATACAAAATTAACTTACAGAGAAATTTATTGTGCTTCCATACACTAATAACTGTGAGGAAAAGATATTAATGAAGCAATCTCATTTACAACTGCATCAAAATAAATAAAAAGCCTAGGATTAAATTTAACTAAGGAGGTGAAGACTTGTATTCTGAAAACTATAAAACACTGATGGAAGAAACTGAAGACAAACACAAATAAATGGAAAGATACACTGTGCTCACAGAGTGGAAGAATACTATAAAAATGTCCATACTACTCAAAGCAATCTACAGATTCAATACAATTCCCATCAATATACCGATGACATTCCTCACATAACTAGAACAAAGAATCTTTAAAACTTATATGAAGCCATGAAAGACTCAAAATAGCCAAAGTAATCTTGAGAAAGAACAAAGGTGGAGGTATAATGGTCCCTAACTCCAAGCTATACTACAAAGCTACAGTAATCAAAACAGTATTGTACTGGCACAAAAACAGACACATGGATTAATGAAATAGAGACCTAGAAACAAATATACACATATATGGTCAATTAACCTATGACAAAGGAGGCAAGAATAAACAATGAAGAAAAGAAATTCTCTTCAATAAATGATTTTGGGGAAACTGGACAGCTACAGGTAGAAGAATGAAATTTAACCGTTACCTTACACCATATACAAAAATAAATTGAAAATGGACTAAAGACTTGAATGTAAGACCTGAAACCATAAAACCCCTAGAAGAAAACATAGACAGTAAACTTTTGATACGGGTCTTAGCAACAGTTTATTTTTTGGACCAATTTCCTAAGGTAAGGGCAACAAAAGCCTAAAATAAATGAAATTATATCAAAGTAAAAATCTTTTGCACAGTCATACATTCAATAAGGTGTTAACATCCAAAATACATAAAGAATTTATACAACTTAATACTAAAAAAAAGCAATCTGATTAAAAAATGGATAGAGAAGTTTGACAGACATGTTTCCAAAGAAGACATACAGATGTCTAACAGGCATGTGGAAAGATGCTCAACATCACTAAACATCGGGGATACCAGTCATACTGGCTATTATCAAGAAGACAAAAAATAACAAATATTGGGGAGTCTGTGGAGAAAAAAGAATTCCAAAGCACTGTTGGTGGGAATCTAAATTGGTGTAGCCACCATGGAAATTATAGAAGTTCTCCAAAAAATTAAAAATAGACTACCTGTGGTCCAGCAATTTCACTTCTGTTTATTTATCCAAAGAAAATGAACACACCAACTTGAAGATATATGCACCCTATGATTACTGGAGCATTATTTACAACAGCCAAGCTCTGGCAGCAACCTAAATGCCCCACAACAGATAAACGCATAAAGATGTGCTAGGTACATACAATGGAATACTACTCGACTGTAAAAATGAATGACATCTTGCCATTTGCAACAACATGGATGGGCTTAGAGACTA
The DNA here is from genome assembly GCF_002288905.1 of Enhydra lutris kenyoni. Lineage (NCBI taxonomy): Eukaryota > Metazoa > Chordata > Mammalia > Carnivora > Mustelidae > Enhydra > Enhydra lutris. The sequence goes on from NW_019154126.1 coordinate 5,622,952, forward strand.
TCATGCTAAGTGAAATAAGTCAGAAAGAAAATGAAAACAAAAACTGTATTATTTCATTCATAGATAAAATCTAAAAAACAAAACAAAACAGAATCACAAATACAAGAAACAAACTATGGTTACTGGAGGGGGTAGGAGTTGGGGGTAACAAATAAATAAATAAATTTGGTAAAGTGGAATAATAGGTATAAACTTCCAGATATAAAAGAAATAAATCATGAGGATGTAATGTACACTTCAGGGACTACAGTCAATAATATTGTAGTAACTTCGGCACAGTGACAGATGATAATCTGACTTACCATGGGGATCATTTTGTAACATGTAAAAATATCAAATCACTATGATATATACCTGAAACTAATACTATCTTGTATATCAATTAACTTTAAAAAATGACATTCATAAAATATAGTATTTCCTCCAAAAAGGACAAAAGGTAAGGATCAGAAACAATTGAAAATTATAAAAATAAAAGTAACATTGTGTTAAATAACAGTAACTTCACAGTATCAGATATAACCTGAAGAGTTAAATCAATGCTTACTTTATTATTTCCATTAATATTCTATCTTTCGTTGCTGATAATTGGTAAACTCAAGGTCTGTGGGATACATCTGCTTCCCTACATTTATGCGTTCTCTCATTTGAAATGCCCTGCCTCCTTTCCTCTATTTATCTAAATCCTTCTTAACTGTCAAAATCCAGTACAATTTTTTCTTATATCCTCTAAACACTTTCAGTTCATAAACATGTTAATAGCTTTGAATTCCATTCCTAGAATATTAAATATGTTTCACACGTAATTGCCATTTAATTATGCCTTGCTTGTACTTTGACTCATTCAATCAAAGTACCTACTACCAGCTAGGCAGACTGCTACAGCTAGAAACAGGACAGTAAACAAGGCAGATGCAGTCTTGGTGTGGTTAAGGCTCCCCAGTCATTGGAAAATAGAACTTCAAACACAGAGTCATCCTGCAGGGTAATAAGGCCATGAAAAAAGACCCAGTGGTATGGAGACATGATGCTACCCAAAGAGGATGCAACCTCGGAGAGGTTCCAGTTCCAAGAACACAGCACAGGAAGTCCCAAGTCACCTTTCCAGAAAGAGGATAATTTCAGAAAGAGGACAATTAAATATTGAAGAACACCCAGGGACTAGTGGAGAGCTCTGGCTGTTTGTGATAGAAAGACTGAATGGCACACTGCTGCTTTTTTGCAAACAATTAATTCCACTCTAAATTCAGAAGATCCATGACAGCTGGGAGTGTATTTAATAGAAGCTGAGTAAAGATCTGTTTGAATGCGGGAACTGGAGGCGAGGGGTGGACAGAGTGGGGATTGAGCCAGAACTCAGTATTCGCAAAGGAAAAGTTGTAGTCCTCAAATAAAAGAGATTGTTAGTTAGCAACAGACTGTATAAATTAGTGCACAGTATATCTTAAAGTGCCCAGATTTTCTTTATGTGTCCCATAATGCTATCCACAGAAGTAGAATCAGCAGAATTTGCAGAAGCCCTTCTGCAACTATGTGAAACAACTTACACATTAATAGAAAATATTTCTGACCTCTTTAGAAGATGTGAAGAGAGGCACTAATCTGGAAAATGTGAATTTAAGCCTAAATATTTCTTCACTGTTGAAGAAATTTTAAAGATTTTGTTTTAAAGATTTGTTTTAACTGAAATTCACGAGAGATTACAAGCAGGAATATGTGATATATTCATTTCTTACAGAGGGAAGATTGCTAACGTTATTAGAATTTTGTTTATTTGGATAATGCATACAAGGGTGAATCACAGGGTTTTCTCTACTTGGACTCTATGATCTATAATTAGCAAACACAGATTGCCAATCTTGTAGCAGCCTCTGAGTCAGAGATGTGATTTCAGTTAGAATAATCAGCCGACAGATAAGCAATTCTAACTTATTTTGGTAGGAGCCTGTGTCACAAACTGTGCGGAAAATTAACAGAGCAGGCGTTAAAAATTAACTGATGAGAACTTGTGAATTCCAGAAATTTACTACCATGTGCTGAAGACCATTATGATTTTTCAGGCAGTGTCCTTAAAAAAAAATGTAGCGAGAGAACAAAGGACTGTGTTCTCATGATAAATTTGTTTCAAACAGTCAAAATAAAAACATCACAGGAAACAAACAAGGGAAATGAACTAGCACATGGGATTCCTATAAGAGACCAGTTCTGAACACAACTGCACCTACGACTTCTCTGGGGACAAATGAATGGTAAACCTGTAAAGCGACTAGCTACTTACCTCTTAAACTAGGTAAATTACAACATTGTTTTTCTTCTCTGCCTTCTCCCCTATCTTACATTACACGGAAAAATCACTAGCTATGACTACTTACGACATGGGAAAAGACACCCCATAATCTGGGTGACAAATCTCAATATATTCATCCACTAACAGCCAATCTGTAAATCACTGACCAGCTGGGAGCCTGCTACCAAGCCTGCTAAACCAGCCCCTTGCTGTGGCATCACCTACATGTGATGTACGATTAGCTTGTTTTGAACTTGGTTCAGAGAGAATGTTACCTTCCGTGTCTTTGCGCCTCAACTATTAGGAACTGAAGGCACACTGATCTTTCTTAATAAATAAATGTAAATGCTGAACACATAAGATAGATACCCTTACACAATTAAAAAAAAATTCAAGGCTTCTTACATATAAAATATTGGTTTTCAAGAGACCATAACACTAATGGGAGAAAAACATCTTTATTTTCACTAACTTCAACTAAAATTTGGTGTTTTCTTAAGTCATGAAAGCAAGCAACAAATCATGGTGTTAATACACCTGTGACTCTCTCGCCAATAATACTACTAAATATTTTAATATCACATTACAGTATTGGGGATATGTCAAAAATATCATTTATGATTATCAGTCCTTTAAAGTTATAACAGTTAATTCTATCTTCCTTCAGCTCTTATCACTTAACATATATTCACTAAGTCAAAATTTGGGATTTTAAAATATTTTAATAATTGGTAGTGTTTTCTCTATAATTCTAGCATTTTGCTTCATATATTTGATACAGTATGATGAAAACCAAGACATTCATCAGACTGCCAAAGAGATGTGTGACACCAGAAACACATGATTAAGAAGCACCAGTCATGAGGCCGCTGGATGGCTCCTTGATCCCTGTTTTCAAAGGGAAAAACTTACTAACCAAGTCTGATCATACTAAAAGCCCAAGAGAGAAGATTCCCAAAGAATAGATGTTTGCAACAGTTTTAAAGATTTCGTGTTTGAACAAAAATTGATATAATTAAGAGGTTTTATCTAGTTAGCTTTGCTCTTATAAAAATCAAATTACATTGTTTCTAATTCAGTTATTCCTCACTAAAATTAAAATGCAGCTATTAAATATGATTTTGAAATTTTTGAATTATGTTAGACGTGAAGCACAATGATTTAGATAAATATAATTACTGTCACAAGCTGTTGACAAGCTAAGTTAGAAAACAAAACTATAATAGTTGTTGAACACTAAGTAATCACTTCCCCTCTCTAATATATGTGGATCAGTGCCACTGGAAAACTCTGATAGTAATATCACGGCTTCCTGGATATGAGAATGTTTTAAATTCTAATAGCAGATGTTGAATGCAGTGGCTTGGAGGATGGATTTTGGAGTTAGAACTGGCTTTTAATGCTGATTATACCATTTACCATTTATGTGACCTGAGTCTCAATTCTGAGTCCTGAAAAATTAGGACAAAATACCTACCTTACAAATTTATTCTGAAGACTGAGTTAACAAGTGTAAAAGAATGAGCACATCATACGGAAAAAGGGAATCAGTTCATAACTGGGAACTGATCACAAGAGCGGCACCAGGAGTGGGAGGAGAAATGGAAGGGAAATAGCAGAAAGGGTATGAAAATACCATTCTTTAGAATTGGTCATAGGATTCTCCTGAAAGCAAAACTACTGGAAGCAATTAAATGAAACTGTTAGCATCTGAACAGAAACCCTCTCTTCAGCATTTGAGGCATCTGAAAGAGGTAAGTGATGTGGGGTGGGGGAGCAAGAACTTTAGAAAAATCTGTCAGAAATAAGCCCGGAAAAAATATTGCCATGTTCTCCAAGATGATAAAAAGAAACATTGATTTTTATATAAATCAGGGCAGTGTGAGCTTGTGGCAATTAATTTAATAAAGCTCTGGAGGTGTTGATATCTTGTGTGCTGGAGTTTAAAATGCAAAAATCAAACTGCTTTCCCTCTTAGTTTGCTCCAGGTCAATAATAGAATATAGCCAAAATTATGCAGATTGAATTGCTAACATGCTGAAACAATTCAGGAAAAGCAAGAGAAGTTTTGGCACTAAAGACTTAGTTTAATGGATTTATGGTCTAAAATCTATTAGACAGTCTTTGAGAAATCAATTTTCTATACTCAGATTCTACGTATCCTCTCCATCCATGTTCCCTACATTCTTTCCTCTGAAATAATGAATAAAATGCCAAGATGACTAAAATAGGATCAGATGTTCAGTAGGCTGAGGAGATCAAAATACGCCTAAACCCGAAAAAGTATCTGACACACTCCAAGTGTTGGACACTTGTAGTGTTAGCAATTAGATGTCGATCTCCTCAGATGAGATTGTGGTGAGCATTCTGGGGGCAAGGGGAGGGCGTAGTGGTGACTCAGGAAGGAGAGGGAATGTTCACTCCTGTCGGTTAACCCTACACACAACTGAGGTTCATTGTTCACTGGACTGAGGAGAAAAGCAGTCAGAACGACCACAGTCTTCTAAGCAGGGAAAGGAATCTGGCCTTTCATTTGTTGACTTGACCTTTTTCACTGCCTAGTGAACAAAATCTGTATTTCCATACTGAATAGGATCTTCAGATAGAAATTCCAGGTAGACAAATAGCAGAACTCTAAATGAGAAATCAGAAAAAAAAAAACAAAACCACAAAAAACAACTGGATTCATATTCTTTTCTTAAATACCATGTGAGCTGGGGCAAGAAATATAACCTCCTAATCTTAGCCCCTTCATCTGTAAACGAATAGTTTAAATTAAACAAATTACCGGCGACCCCATCTGCTCTCAAATTCTCTGAACCACTAGGCAAGATAAAACAATGAACTAATTTAGTAATGGTCTTTCAGCGTAACTAGGTTGCTATAATCAGGAGTCTCCTGAAATACATTATTTTTCTCCACTTCTGTTTTGAATAAATTATTTTTTTTTTTTCTATCACAACAGTATAACAGCCCTGAATGCCTTCGGTCAAATATGTTAAAATTCCCTACAGCACACAGTCATCTTGATTAAAATATCAACAGTTTATTACAGATGGAGTGGTTCCAAAAAAACAATAATGCTCTTCCGGTAGCAGGTGTTCCTGAATTTTATTCAAATGGCTAGCTGAAAAGATGCAAAAGTTCTTTGTTTCCTAATGAGGCTAGACAGACTTTAACCCAAGAAAACCAATCGTCAAACACCAGTAAATTTAAAAACCCCTTTGAATTCTTCATCGCGTACTAAAATCTACATATTACTCATCGTTGATTAACCCCATCATAAAACAAGTCACTATATAAATAGGTAAAATTAAATATATTTGTAAAACCAAGTTGACTTTTATGTAATGCAACTCTGTTCCACCCGAGTACTTGTTTCATTTTTTCGCTTTAAATCTTAGATGGTCTGAAAAGCAATATATTTGGTGAGAAATTAATGCTGAATGTAAATGAGTAAAAGTAAAAGGTAAGTAGAAATGATAAATGTTATCAAGAATGAGTATACTATTTAAAAAAAAAAAAAGAATCACTAAATTCAGAAAAAGACTCAGCCAATGTATTTTAATTTAAATTACCAACATCCAACTTTCCTCCATAGAAAGACAGAAACAAAACTGATTACGTAATATTCTAATCTTAACTTTTTAATCACCTGAGTTCAAGTCTGAGCTCATCCACTTTCTTACAACCTTTAACTTAAGTCCCTCTGAGTTTTGACTGACTCACCATAAACGAAGGGAACAAAATCACAGAGATCCCAACTAGTCCCCATGCACTAAGTCCTAGTCACAAATTGGTTTGGCCCAAGAAATGAGTTATCGTTATATCCTTCTATGTACTAAATTATTCATTTCATTTAAGAAATTCAGTTATATTTTAAAAAGTTATTTCTCTTGAAAAATTCATTGTGTGTGTATGTGTGTATATTTTTTACACATATAACTAAAGCAAACTTGAAGGAAAGAAAAATTAATTTCTCAATAAAATATTTTCCCATCTTCTTGTAATTCACCCATCACTTCAAGACACAAACATTACATTTGCTCCAAACACATCACTTTAGTGAAAATGAGTTCTCATGTGACTGTAAGCAAGAAATATAGAAGAAAAATATAATATACAGAATAAGTAAAATTGCACCATTCTTTACTAATTGTTTCCTAAACAAATAGCATTGCTTTCCTGGTATTTTCCTAAATTCACACCTTTATCACAGGAGTAGTTTAAGGACCATACATACCCATGCTAAGAACTATTACTCCTTTTGTTTTCCTAAAAAAGAAAATATTCCATGATTTCATCCCATGAAAATGGATCTCACTAAAATAGAATCTGCATTTCATTAAAAAAGCAGAACTTTTTAACATCAGTGGAAAAATTCCTGGTAAGAACATAAGGATTCAAAGTCCCAGTCTGTCACTTAACTGGTTATGTAGCCATAGGATGGGCAGGTTATTTCTATGAGACCCCTTGGCCCACCTTCAGTGAAATAGGGCTCACATTCTTTAACTCAGAGGGCTGTGCTAAGAATTACAGGAAATTGTATTAAGAGTTGATGTATCTACTATTGTGGCTGTGATGTGTAATCAATACTGTCCTTTAAAATTATAGTGTCATTAAACGATTGCTTAATGGTTGTGTGCCTTTTGCATCCGATTGCATGTATACATTTCAGAGTTAAGATTACAAATTTTCCAAATCAGACTTTTCATTGAATTAAAATTGACATACATTATTATATTAGTTTCAGGTGTATAGCATACTGATTTGATATTTTTACATATTATGGAATGATCACCTGGAGAGGACTAGTTACCATCTGTTAGTTTACAAACTTTCTACAATGTTATTGACTGTATTCCCTATGTTGTACATTACATGCCCACGAGTTATTTATTTTATAATTGGAAGTTTATACCTCTTGATCCCCTCTGCCTATTTCAACTGTCTCCTGACCCCCTCCCCTCTAGCAACCACCAGTTTGTTGTCTGTATCTATGAGTCCATCTTTCTCTTTGGTTTTGTTTAGTTGCTTTATAGATTCTACACATAAGTGAAATCATATGGTACTTGTCTTTCTCTGACTTACTCACTTAGCACAATGCCCTCAAGGTGTATCTGTGTTGTTGCAAATGCCACGATTTCATCCCCCCCCCCTTTTTTATGGCTGAACAACATTCTGTTATATAAATATAACCACATCTTCTTTAACATCTATCTCTCAACAGACACTTAGGTTACTGCCCTATCTTGGCTATGGTAAGTAATGCTGCCATCAACACAGGCATGCATATATATATTTTTCCAATCATGGTTTTTGCTTTCTTTGTATAAATACCCATAAGTGGAATTGCTGCATCATATGGTAGTTCTATTTTTAATTTTTTTAGGAAAACTTCATACTGTTTTCCAGTGGCTGCACCAGTTTGCACTCCCACCGACCGTGCATGAGGGCTCCCACATCCTCACCAAGACTTGTTATTTCTTGTGTTTTTGATAAAAGCCATTCTGACAGGTCTGAGGTGACAGCTCACTGAAATTTTGATAAGGCAGCATATAGAAGAATCTTGCTTTTCATATCCATTGAGCCACACTCTGTCTTTTGATTGTAGACTGGTTCACTTACACTTCAAGTAATTAAGTATGGACTTACTGTCATCTTGTTAATTGCTTTCTGGCTATTTTTGTTACTCACCTCTGTTCTTTTCTTGGTTTGTTCCTTTGTGTTTATTTTCTTTACATTTAGATTCCTTTGTCTTTTACTTTTGTGTTCTTAACTCTAAGTTTTTTATTTGTGGTTACTGTAAGGTTCACATACAAGACATATTTAACAGTCTCCTTTAAGTTGGCAGTAAGTTAATTTTGAACATATTCCAAAGCTTTATATTTTTACTCCCCTCCTCTGCATTTTATATCTTTGATGACACATTTTACATCTTTTTGTGTTATTTATCCCTTAACTAATTATTGCAGTTTTAGCTAATTTTACTACTTTTGTCTTTTACCTTTTATACTCGCTTTGTAAGGTGTAAATCAGTATCTTGATGACTTGTCTTTTCCAGTTCGGTTTTCAACTTCATGTGTTTTCCTACTAGCATTTGTGCCTTTCTCTTTTTAGCTTAGATGACCCCCTTTAACATTCCCTATGTGTATGGTCGGGTTCAGTGGTGATGAACTATACTTTAGCTTCTGCTTCCGGGAAAACTCTTAATCTTGTCTTCAACTCTGAATGGGTTGGGAGTCTTCCCTTCAGCACTTTGCATCTATTGTGCAGTGCACAACCTTCTGACCTGTAACCTTCCTGCTGAGAAACCTGCGGGTAACCTTATAATGGTTCCCTTTCATACAGTGTGTTGCTTTTCTCTGGCTTTTAATATCTTCTCCTTATTATTAATTCTTACCGTTTTAATTATAATGTGTCTCAGTGTGTTTCTCTTTGGGTTCATCTTTTCTCTTTTTTCAAAAAATTTATTTGTTTGTTTGTTTATTTGAGAGAGAGAGCAGAGGGAGGAACAGAAGGAGAGAATCTTCAAGCAGACTTCCCGCTGAGTGTGGGAGCCTGATGTGGGGCTCGATCCCACATCCCATGAGATCACGACTGAACCCAAACCAAGAGCTTGTCGCTCAACTGACTGAGCCACCCAGGCCTCCCTGGGTTCCCCTTGTCTGGAACTCTCTGGGTTTTCTGGACTTGGATATTTGTTTCCTTCCCGGAATTAGGAAAAGTTTTCTGCCATCATTTCTTCGAGAATTTTTCTGGCCCTTCCTCCTCTCCTCCTTCTGGGACTCCTATCATGAAAATGTTATTCTGCTTCATACTGTCCTGGAGGTCCCTTAAGGCGTCCTGTCTTTTTGAAAATTCTTTTTTGCTTTCATTTTCCTGCTGTGATTGGGTGTTTTCCATTGCTCTCTTTCTGGTTCACTGACTCATGCTTCTATTCCATCCGTTCTGCTGTTGAACCCCTACAGTGTTATTTCTCAGTGCCGTTTTAACTTCTGCTCGGTTATTTTCTTCTATTTTTCTATCTCTTTGTTGAAATTCCTGCTGTGTTCATCCGTTCTTCCACCAAGATCAGTGAACATCTTTATGGCCATTACTATGAATTCTTTATTAAGGGTGTTGCTTATCTCAGTTTCATTAAGGTCTTTCTCTGAGAATTTCCCTTATTGTTTGGTTTGGAATAAACTTTTCTCTCTGCTCATTTTGTTTCTCTTTATTTCTCTCTCTATATTGGGTGAAATGGCTACCCGTCTTGGTCTTGAAAGGATGGTCTTATGGAGGAGTTGTTGCATGGGATCCAGAAGCACCACCTCCCTTGGCCACCAGAACCAGGCACTCTATGGACTGCATGACTATGCTGGCTCAGAGCCACAGCTGCTGTGCAGGGAGATCGGGGCTTACATCGCTGACCCATCTCAGTTGTGCACAGGGTGGCTGGGGTCCAGGGCATTCATCTGTCCGGGTTGTGCCTTGACTACTGCATGGGGAAGATGGGTTCCTGGTACGTGCCTGGCCTTGCTGCAGCTCTGAAATGTACAGGGTGAGTGGAACATGGGGTGCTTCCCCCAGTCTGGTTATATGACGGGGAGGGCGGACCATGCCCTCTGTGCGTTAGCTAGAGAGAGGGCACCGAAAATGGCACCCATGTTCTGTCACCAGGGAGTTAGGATGATTGGCAAAAATGGCAGGCACCAGCCCTGGATAAAATCCTCACACGTTCTCGCTTCCCTGGCAGTCATATTAAAATTAGTAAACGGATCTCCCCTGCTTATGGTCTAGGTACTTTTCAGTCTGTTCCTCTTGTGCTAGATCTCAGTGTGAGTGGGTTTGCAGTGAGCCTTCTTCAAGTGGGGTATATGTTCCCTACAGTTCGATGTTTCTCCTGGTCTTCATCCCCATTTATTTTTAAAATCAGATATTTAGCAGGCTCATCTTTCTGGTGCTAGCACTCAAGGTCAGAGTGCCTGACGTGGGGAACAAGCTCTTTACTCCCTGAGGGAGATTCCAAATTTTGGGGATCCCTCCCATTGTGGGATCACTGCATCTGTGGTAGAGTTCCAGGAAGGATGTGTCTCTGCTTCTCCTGTCCTTCTCAAAGTCTCTTCTGTCTTTTGTTCTGGAAATGCTAGTCGTCTAGTTCTCAGGGGTTTTTGTTTGTTTACAGAGGAAAATTACATATGTAGATATAAATCTGTTGTATATAAAGGAAGGGGTTGTCTTTAGGGTCTTCCTAAGCTTGAACCACCACCCCTGCTTCCCCAGACTAGAATTTATTGTTGTGCATGTTACCCATAACAGTCATTCCTTCATAAGGACTGTCCCAAAAAGGGATGCCTTGAGCCTGGCCGTGAGCTCAAGGAGGACATCTCTCCTTTCCTGCAGTCCCTTCTCTGAAGAGCTCAGAGGGACATAAAGACTAAAACTTCAAGGTCTTGCTCTCACAATTTTATGACCTACCTGTTGAATAGAATACATATAATTGAACCTTTAGTGAGAAAGAAGATTTCTGGAGCTATGAGGGACACTCTGAGAAGGAGTAATCGTGGTGGGCAAAAGTGGTCAAGGAAAGTTTTGTGAAAAGCTGAATTTGCCAGATTGTGTTAGCTTTGGTAGGCGGCAAAAGAGGGAAACACAGAAGGAGACTTTCCTGAGAACAGACAGGGGAGACTGAGCCAGAGGCAACACATGCATAAATTGAGACCATTTCAAAAGGAAGAGGTAGAGAAAGAAAAGGCAGAATCCCTGCCCCTATTGTGTTTGCCATCTGGCTAGGAAGCTTTCAACTTAATGAGCAGGTTAAAACCCAGCATGGTTCCACACAGAGAGCAGCCTAAGAAGTACTTTGTAATGATGATCAAAAATACTTACCATATTAATTACCAAAAAAAAAATGACTGCCCTAAAGATCCTGAATGTAAAATCAATATACACGACGAAAGATTTCTCTTTTGAGCAAGTGTTACTGTGTTTTAAAAAATATGGTAGGAAGATAGTTCCTTAAAAATGCTGTGAAATGCCCATAGAAATCCGTTGGAGGAACCACAGGAGTTCAACCTGACTTCACAGGAAGACTTACCTCGCAAGATAGCTTCATTTTACATTTCACAGTAATAAAAAGTTTGTTACTGAGATGTAAGATTAAAGGTGAACATGAGGGGAGCAAATACCAACAGTGAAACCCACAGAGGGGTACAAAGTCCTTCACATGCAAAATCCTTCACTGTGTCACCAAGCGTCATGCTCAGTAATGTACAAGCAAAAGACTCTTGTGAGAACTTCCAGCACTACAGTTAGGCTTCTCTATTTAGATAGAAGCATAATTCACTGTGGTATTTGCTGCATGTATCTTATCAGCATTTCTGATTATAGAAGAATCCAAAATTATGAAGTTACCTCAGGTTTCGGATAAAACACGGACTATGCAGCCATCATTGCGTCAGACATCAGAGCCCTGTGGCACTCTAGTTAGGCATTCTCCGATGGCATTAGGCCACTCCAGGCAAGCTCATGTGTGAAAAAACAGCAGTGGCCTCAACAGCATGTTTCTAAAATCAGCTTTCTTGGAATTCTAACCAAATTCTCTAAATGAACACACACACACACACACACACACACACACGCAAACTCATCTCCTTTTTCCTGCTGTTTTAACTTGTCAAAGAATAGAGGTATATGAACCAAGTCCTATTAATATTAATATATACTTTGCTATTTTGCTCCCTGAACACTGTCACTTTGTTATACTAAATTAAAGCCCTGACAGAAACATCCAATTAATTTCTCTAAGAAAATGCATTATTGTGTCATAGTTAATAAGCAGTTCAATGTAATCCCACCTTGATCATTCTTCTGACCGGTTCAGTCCGTGGCAAGGTATGGTTAGAACCCAAATGTCTAATATTAGTTCCCTTCGTGATTGCTCACACAGGAGTTAAAAATGGATACTCATTCTCCCTTAAGATGTACAGATAATCGAATCTCTTTTACTGGGAAGGAAATGCCGAGATGGCAAGGAGAAATCTGAGTCTTCGACTAAATGTTATCATAAAAGGAATCTCTGGGATTCAGTCATAACCACAGAGTCTGATGTTGAGCTCCAAGCTAGTTCCCATGCCCTGCTTATCAAACCCCCCAGAGCATCTGAACCCCAAATAGAAGTGCCCCATGATGAAAGAAGCGTCCTCTGGTCAAGGTAGCTGAATTGTGAACACTCCCTTTGGCCAGAGGCTGCCTGTAGGAACCTTCGCTAAGCTGAGAGGCATCAGGGACAAGGATCCTACCTTAATGAGGACCTGAATGGAGCCTGTTGCTTTTGCAGATATGAAATACCAGAAGCTTAGGGTGCAGGCAGTGCTGGATTCTTGCCACACAGCACTCCTGAGGTGTGCTTCTTCGCCCCGAAGGACCACCGGAGTGGCCTCCAGGTACAAGAAGTGCCCTAGGAAGGAGGACAGCATTCAGATACGACAGAAACAATGAGGGGATTATTTTAGCTTTTCCATCTTAGTTAGGGGTTTTAACTATAGTTCATAGAATATGAGCTGCCAAAGGCATTTGCATTTGAAACAGAAAGAAAATCGAATAGCCTTGCTTCTAGCTCACGGACAGAACAATTTCCAACTGTCTGTGCTTTGAGCAAAGTACCTCACAGTATGCAGATTAACTGATGTGACAGGATATATACGTGACTGAGTCAACAACATAGTTACAGATATCATTTAACAGACTCGCTATACCTTCCAGTTCTTGTAAAACAATGCAAAGATATTATCTATGAAAAATAAAGGAATTACAATGTACTTCCAAAAATGCAGTCATCTACTGAGAGCAAAAATAAAATGCTGAGAATCTTATATGTTACATGGAAGACCCTGAGTTTTATATTTATGTATCCAAATATTTGAAACATTTTTTACATGTACAGCGGAGTGTCTGCATGGAGCTCAGAACTTCCTTTCTCTGGTGTGGTCAGTTTGGCTTGGAGGGTTTTGCTATATCATAGGCATGAGGAGTTGCTACTCTTAGACACCTTCTTTCCTATTCTGAAGCTTCCAGGAATTCAGGGTCCTTGCTTTACTGCTGACATCCTTTGTCCTTTGACCAAGGAGTCTGAGACTAGACCTCATCTACTCACTGCAAAAATGAGGCATTCTAACACATCTGACAGGTGTGACCTTATAGTTAATTTGCACGTTACCATCTACAGCTTCCAAACCTGCTTTCCCTTCACACGTATCATCTCGTTTCTCTAATCCCTGCTTGGGACACAGGGAAAACTGGATTCTCTCCATTTCTGGATGAGAAATTTGAGAATCTGAAAAGCTACAGGACATGTGAATGATCCAATGAGTGGCAGAAGTCAGGGTTATTAATTATAAAGATGAGTCATTGAGGAAAGGTGCCCAATGGCAGCATACATTATCATCTATCTACAACGATCAGAACAATACTAAACTTTGGTTACTCCCTGTTATGTGTTGAATTGTGTCTCCCCGCCCAACCCCACAAAAATGGTGAAGTCCTAATTCCAGTCCCTATGAAAATGACCTTATTTGGACCTTTGTGGACGATCAAATTAAAACGAAATTATCAGGGTAGGCCCTTGTCCGGTAATGAAAAGGGTAAATTTGGACACAGAGACAGACATGCATAGAGAGAAGACAATGTAAAGAGAGAACGCCACCTATAAGCCAAGTAATGTGTGAGACCACCAGAAGCTCGGAGAGAGGCATGGAATAGGCGACTCTCCCTGACAGCCCTCAAAAGGAACCAGTTCTGCTGACAACTTGATTTTGCTCATCTACGTTCTAGCACTGTGAGAAAATGTCTGTGGTTTACATCTCTGGTACTTTGTGATGGCAGCCCCAGGAGACAAACACACTCGTCAAACGTTGGACTCGCCTGCCATGACCCCACACTAGTCTCTCCGGAGCTCTCCAGTAGCTATCCAGGAGGACAACAAGATGACAACACTGTGACTATGATGAGGAAAACCTACCGTTTTTGTTTCCAAGTGTGTGGTCCTCGGGAGGTCGTAGGCTCTGATGAGAGCCAACTCCCAAAGCCCAATCAGAGTTTTCAGCCAGGGAGTTTTGCCAGCCACACCAGCCTTTCTCAAAAGTACAGGAGGTACCACATTCATTTTCATCCGTGTCATCTCCACAGTCATCTACAAAATTACAGATTTGCTCTGGTTTATAACATTTGCCATTTTGACATTCCCGATAGCCACGGGGGCAGGAACCTAGAAAACAGAAAATAAACGAAGATGAGGAAACACTACTAACTCATCACTGAGCTTAAAAGCTAGTAAGAGTGATTTACTTTAACATATAAAGAAACATGGTGTTCTTAGGAGTATGAGTTATCTGACACCAATCTCTTCTCTCCTGATCCTGTCCAGTGCTCTGGCCAACAGATCGCTTACTAGGATTATTCAAAATGAAAAAAAAAAAAAAAAAAATCAAGTATCATCTTATTGATCTAGGAAAGTACCCCAAGTCTCCTCAAATACAGCATTTCCTGCAAGCTAAGTTCAAGGATATAAATTAGATCTGAAAGCCAGTGAGGCTGTCCATTTTTTATCCTGAAACAAAATCTTTAGGATACTAAGAGCATATGTATTATGGTGTATTTGGAAGCACATTCCATTACCACCCATGCATTTCAATATTTATCAGAAACCAAATACATACATATATGTGTGTGTGTGTGTGTGTGTGTGTGTGTGTGTGTGTGTATTTGGTACTTCCAAAGAAGCAGGGATATGAATATATAAGTAATATTCAACTTTATAACAGATTTTTCTCTAAAAAGCATATATGTCAATTGCCTAGAATTTTAGAAATAATTTCCCTACAAAGAAATGTCAACAATAGTTTTATTTTTTGCTGATTTTTCTTTTCCTCCAGAAAGCTTAAAATAAAGAGCAATGTTTCCGAAGACCTGAGTTTGAACCCTGGTATTGATCCTCCTCAGCTATGAGACTTGCATCATCCTATCCTTGATGAGTTTAGTTTCTCTATCTAAAAAAATTAAAAAGAATAGTACAACCTACAGAAGTTAAGCTAATTAGAGATACTACTCTTGCTATCCCCAGTTCCTAGAACAGAGCTTGCCCATTAGTAGGTGATCAGAAAATACTAGTCAAATACATGAATGAGTGAAATACAGTGTTCTGGGAATGGTAAACCAGTTCAGTGTGTATGCTTAAGATATTATAATTATCCTGCTCCAATATTACAATAGGGTGTAACACCAGGGTAACAATATTTTAGTAGAAGAAGTCATTCAAAGATCCAACTTAGGATTATCCACTCCTCAGTTGCTGTGACTCTACAGTATCAGAAATTTTCTCCCTTTCTGTCTTCCCCATCCGGTATGTACAGAAACTGATAATGCCTCCCTATTTTATTTCTGTGTGGTAGCTTCAATGGCCTGAGGTTGTCTGGGAGCTAAGGACAGGTGTGGATTGGATCTGGGGGGTGATACAGGGATTCACTAGATGGTGTTCTGGTTGCTGAAAACTGCTGACAAAATCTCATAAAGAAGCTTTCATGTCCTGGATCAGTCCCATATTTTAGAAAATAGACGGCTAAGAGGGAAGCAGTGGGAGGACATGGATGGGATGCCATGTAGAAACCACTGGGGAGAAGACTAGTGTTCTGAAGGCTTCTAGCCATTTTGTGTGCTAAGCTGTTTCTGGACTGTTTGTTCAAAATTGCCTAATTAAATGGCCTTTACACTTGCAAAGCCTTTGAAAATAAGTTTCAACCATGCATTCTGCCTCTAACAAAACTTTCTTGTCCGGGTTAATTGCTAACATTTTCCTTTCTTGCAGCGTGGGATTAAACTATTTTTATTTCTGACCAGTTCAGTTTTAGCAGATTGGGGGTAAGACAAAAGGCCTTTAATGTTTCATTCACAGAGCCTGACTCAGAATCATAACATTAAAGCAATTCTGAACTACACAGAAATGAAGAGCATGTCCATTATCCCTCATTTATAAATGAAAAATAAATGATTATAGATGTTAAGCAACTTGATGATTTTTTAAGAGTAGAGATGCAATTTGGACCCAGGTCTATTGTCTTCTGAACTTTTTTTTTTTTTTTTTTTTTTTTTTTAAATCTATTGAAAAAAAGAAGAGCAGTGATCCAGGTCAACTACCACCAAGCCAGACCACCAAGAAACAAAAATGGTAGTGTTGACTACCAGATGCATTATTGCTCATGGGACTGTTGAGAACCTGTAAAATTACTAGATCATTTAATTTTACACAAGTTGGCACTTGTATTGATTCTGTCAATTCCAACTTGTTTGGGGAGTAAAAACAAAACTGGTTCTTAAGATGCTGTTCTCCAAAGATAAACCATAAGAAACTCTTAATCCCACAAAACAAACTGAGGATTGCCGGGGGTAGGAGGGTGGGGAGAGGGTGTTTGGGTTATGGACATTGGGCAAGGTATGTGGTATGGTGAGTGCTGTGAAGTGTGTAAATCTGGCGATTCACAGACCTGTACCCTGAGGGCTAATAACACATTATATGTTAATAAAAAATTAAAAAAAATTTAAAAATTAAATTATATCTCTAAGGAGGTCACTTAGACGGTACCAATAAAAAGAGAAGTGCCTTTAAAAAAAAAAAAAAGATGCTTTTCTCCAAAGAGACTGCATCAAACCAAAATTTAATTCTTTTGAAACAAGAAAGTAATTTGAACATGCTTCTAAATGGAAACACATCACAGATCCCAATATATTATACAATAGATATAGCCAGTATTTTAGAATAATCATAATTTTTAAAAATTTCTAAAACATATGTAGCTACGTAATTCAAAAAAACATAACAATTTAAATATTACATTAGATTATTTTGAACAGAAAGCCCTTCACATTAATAAAAACAATTTCATTGCTATCATGCGTTCCTACCCATAAAACATTTTGCCAAATATCAAGGAAAATTATCAACAATGTTGATAGTGTTATTTACCTATCTCCAAATTATTTCCCATGTCTGTTGTTCTGTCCAAAGAAACCAGCTACTAAGGGGGAGGGTGTATATATTTAAGTGATTCTGATATTAAAGCTTTTATGACATTATTATCACTTTGATTTTTAGTAAAAAATATATTATTCAAATTAGACAGAGCCCTTCTTCCTGGGCAGTTTATTTTTGCAAAAAGGAACAAATGATGAAAGTGAAAAACCTCCAATGCAAAAAAATCTTGGAAACATCTGAAGCTTAACTTACTGGAATGAAAACTGATTCTTTGCCTCCAAACTCTTCCAGGGAAGAGCCTTCCTCAACTGTGTTTATGGCAACTCTATAACCCCAGCTACTCGGAGGAAAAACAAATCTTAGAAGGAGCTCAGTGTGGTAGGGTCTAGCTCCACGTTTTGATGTCTGACTGGAGTGCTGACGGTGCTTCCTTTGTGTTCCACATCCAGAAACCCAGCACAATAGCCCAGGTGCTCCCCTTACTGGCAGGCAGTTCAAACCTTATCTGTGCACGGAAATTCTCACCCCAGTCCCACCATCCAACCACCAGAAAACTCCGAATCAATTTCCTTTCCTTGTTCTCTAAAACTGCCTTTGGACATGCCTTGGAACTACCCTGTTGTCCCAGAAGGCCTCATTATGTGAGTAATGGACATTTTCAACCCTTTGAGTGTACAATCAATATTGTCAGTCTTAGCATCCAAACAAATTTTGGCCGAAGGTGGGCCAATCCTCAGTTCCAAGGTGGGCACATTTGTGTGTGTATAAAACTTTTTATTTCATAACATATATAATTTTTCACTGTTACTATTTTGGTCTAAGAAACATCATTTTATGTGATTTTATTATAATGCTTTCCTTTCTGATTTCTGTGCCTTACCCTTGGCCCCTATGGTCCATTAAACAAAATAAAACCATGTGGTATTTTAACATAATTGGATATCACTCCTCTATCTCAAATTCTATTGATATTTAAATATTATTCCCCATTACAAGGAGCCAGATCTCTGAGAAAATAGTCTGTTTGAAACTAAGAACAAAGAATTTCAAGATGAACCTAGATTTTTTTTTTTTTGTACCAGAAAATAATAAAAGTGCTCAAAAAATTATAGCATTATGATGAAAGGCTTAAGGGGGCAGCTTTTAGAGAAATTTACTGGCCAAATCAGAGACAACTTGAGTATCAAAATAAGTAATAGGAAGACTTTTGCTCCCAGCATATACACAGCAGGAAACAGTAATAAAGCATGAAATTATCCTTTAGCAATAAACAACTAGAAACGTAGGCAAAGTATATACAAGTGTTTTTAGACACTGAACATCAGGAAATACAGGTTTGTGATCCCTTAGAGAAATGAAGAAAGGCATACCCTATGATCACCCCTAGATTTCTGTATGGAGGCACTTTCTGGACTATAACTCCAATAGGATAAGCCCAGCATTAAATGGAGTCACACACTGTAGAGGCGATAGTATGGGACAGCTGGAATTTTCAAGGTTGGGTGGTGGGGGAAAGAGTGCTATACAGAGAAGGAGATCCAGAGATATGCCTAAGTCTTTGTTTAAATTCTAGTTTTTATATTTGTAGGATAAAAATCCAAAAAGAGAGACTGAGAACAACTTCTAAGAGACTAATAACTAGGAGTTATATGCTGAAAAATTGCCAGAGTTCACAGAGGGCCACATATCTTTGAGTTTCTATCAGCCAGACTATGGAGTCCTTGGTGAATACACAGGGCGTTCATTAGGAAATCTAGAAGGGTACAATTTAGTATGGGCCAAAGTAACTCTAGAAGGAAGTAGAATCTAGACCGTGGATTGGATTGGCAATCTATCATCTTAGGACCAAATCTGGCCTACCACCTGTTTAAGTAAATAATGTTTTACTGGGACTTAGCCATGCCCACTTGTTTACACATTATCTATGGTTACTTTTACACTAAAATGGCAGTTATGTAGTTGCAATCAAGACCATGTGGCCTGCAAAGCTGAACATACTCACTCACTGAACATATTCTTTTAATCTCAACTTGTTTTTATACTAGATTACTTTAAAAACTAAAGTTTCCTGAGTTCAAGAAAAAAAAATACAGAGGAAAATTTGCAAAGAGGCAAGTGATAAGGAAATACAAACTTCCAGTCATAAATAAAATAAATCACAGGGATGGAAAGTGCCGCATAGGGAATATAATCAGCAATACTGTAATAACTTTATAAGGTGACTACAGCTATTGTGGCGAGCATTTTGCAACATATGTCATGGTTAAATCACTGTTGTCACCCCAAAATAATGTAATATAGTATGTTTAACTATACTTCAAGAAATTAATATCAAAAATTAATTTTTATATTAATCAAAAATTAAAATATTTTATATAATCAAAAATTAATATCAAAAAGTTGCAGACTTCTATCTTAAATCTGTCTTTTAAAAAACTTAAACATAAACCTCAAAAGGACCAGACAGAACTGTTAGCAACTTCAGCGCCTCTAGAACAAAGTTCAATGCTTTTTAAAGGAATATATCAAGCTTTAACACTTAGCAACAGGAATTCACAATTCCAGCATCAAATTAAAAATTACTAGTATGTGGGCACCTGGGTAGCTCAGTCAGTTAAGCCTCTGCCTTCACCTCACATCATGATCCCGGGGTTCTGGGATAGAGCCCCACGTCAGACTCATGGGAGTCTGCTTCTCTCTCTCCCTCTACCTCTCCCCCAGCTTGTGTTCTCTCTCCCTTTCTGTATCTCTCAAATAAATAAATAAAATCTTAAAAAAAAAGAAAAAAAAACATTAGGGCTTTGGGTAGATTATTTTGGGGAGGGTTAAAGAAAGTGGAATTTTGATCCAGATTGGGTGCTTTCAGGAAGGAGAAATAATTACATGATTGTCTCTCTTAATGATTCTTACCTAACAAAGGGATGACTAGAATAGGCTAAAGTCATAATGGGTTGGAAACACTCCTATGAGTCAAGATATGAAGATGTCTGGTCCTTTATTTTTTGGCCAAGCTAATGGTCGTGTTTGGCCTGTGTTCAGTCACGATTACAAAGTGATCTTGTTTTTCTTGATCCATGGTTCCAGAGTGGCTTTGTCAGATGTTGACACTCTGTGAAATTGTTTATGTCCAACAAGAGAACCACCAGCTCAGAGCAACACCAAAGCCTAAATGATATAGTACCAGGCCAGGTCCCAGATGCCATGGGCTACTTTTCTTTTTCTCATTTTGCAGTTCTACTTATGTGGCAAGAGAGTTCCGAGGAGCAGCCAACCCTTTTAAGGGATGTAAGGATAGAAAACAAAACCCTTATGGTTCTTCTTGGGTTTTTTATAGTAAGTTAAAAAAAAAAAATGGTAGACCAGTTGCTTTGGGAGACCCTGAAACATTCTGAATGTGCTTCATATTTGTTATTTTTTTAAGCTTCTTGATGTCTCCCCTTAGTAATCTAAAGCAAAGACTTGAAAATGTGAAGGTGTTGTGGCATCTACTTTACTGTTAGCACAAAAGGAGGTAACACGTGGAAAGAAATTCCATAAAATAGATGACAGTAGCCTGAAGGAATGGACAAAGAAAACAGGTAGAGGAATTGTGGTTTGTGTTAAGAAAGCAAGGAAAACATGGAAAGGACTCTAGGAGGAAGAGAAGTGCCTAAGCTTTGAGAAGAAGGCCCATCATGGTTCCAAAGTGGCTAACTACTGCAGTCTGTCAGAGACTTTTGTTCAAAAACCAGCAGCTTCTCTGTTTTTAGGCTTCTTGGGCCGTGGGCTGAGCCCTCGACTGAGAACAAAGTGCAAATTGGCTCAAATACTGTTCTGGCAGCTTCCTTCTTCTTCATTCCAATCAAATGTTCAAAATGTGTGAAGAACACTTCCTAGAGCCTTGCTCAGCATGACAAAAATTTACACTAAATTGCCACACATGTTCATTCAAAAAGATATTTCCAGAAAGAATAGTTTATTCCTCAGTTTTTTAGTTACCCAGTTTAAATACTTAACCATTAAGAAATACTATGCTAGGGGCACCTGGGTGGCTCAGTGGGTTAAGCCTCTGCCTTCGGCTCAGGTCATGATCTCAGGGTCCTGGGATCAAGCCCCGCATCGGGCTCTCTGCTTGGCAGGGAGCCTGCTTCCCCCTCTCTCTCTGCCTGCCTCTCTGCCTACTTGTGATCTCTCTCTCTCTCTGTCAGATAGATAAATAAAATCTTAAAAAAAAAAAAAAATGCTATGCTAACATTACATGCTAATATTCAAACGGTTCTAATCCTTTGCTAGAAAAGCACTCAAACAAGAAATCCAAAGCTACTTTTTAAAAATAAATATTCCTTCATGATTCTTACGTGAAAGAAACTGCTGACATCTTGGTGGCAAACAAATTGTATACCTTGAGTTTCTAGTGTATCACATTTAAGAAGGTAATGAGCTTGATCATTTAAAATCATCATTTTCTGAAGTTTCAAATTCATCTATCAGGAATAACATGAAGACAGTCCAAGGAATTATTTCTGCTGTCAGGAAATGTAAAATACAGTAATATTTTATTGTTTTCCAGTGTACTTGATAGAGGCTATGAATATTTAGGGAGAATTGGTTTTAAGATATCACAAATGAAGCCACTACCATGAGACAGAGAACTAGAGCTAAAAGTATGACCTAGGGATAAATCTCCAGATAAAATCTCTTCAGGAAAATTTTATTTTATACTTTTACGCAGTCAAATTTGTCATTCTTTCCTTTAATGATTTTTGACAATGCAATATTAAAATTCTTCCATATTTTTTTTAAGATTTTATTTATTTATTTGACAGAGAGATCACAAACAGGCAGAGCAGCAGGCAGAGAGAGAGGGGGAAGCAGGCTCCCTACTGAGCAGAGAGCCCAATGTGGGGCTCGATCCCAGGACCCTGAGACCATGATCTGAGTCGAAGGCAGAGGCTCAACCCACTGAGCCACCCAGGTGCCCTGCCATATTTTTTTTCTAATACTATATGATTGCTGTATAATTTCATTTTAAGAAATATTTAAATATTTTAAACCTTTGAAATTTACTTTGGCATACAGAATAAAAGAATATTCTTAAAGTAAGAAAAAGGAACACACATGCACAACATACACACATGCTGGTGTGTGTGTGTTTTAAGATTTATTTATTCATTCTGGAAGGAGAGAGAGGATGAGCAGGAGGGGCAGAGGGAGATGGAGAGAGAAATTTATTCATATACTGCACTGAGCACGGAGCCCAATGTGGGGCTCGATCCCACAACCCTGAGACCACAACCCAAGCTGAAACCAAGAATTGGACACTTAACAGCCTGTGCCATCCAGATGCCCCTGTGCTGGTGTGTTTAGTGAATGTCTTTGGAAAGAGACATAAGAAATTAGCAGTACCTCTGGAAATAGAAAACAAAGAAGTCAGAAGAAAATATTTTTCTTTAATCCAGCTCATTTTTTATAATACTGTGTATATTTAAATAAATGTTTGCTTTATTTAAGAATAACATGCCAGGGGCACCTGGGTGGCTCAGTGGGTTAAGCCTCTGCCTTCGGCTCAGGTCATGATCCCCGGGTCCTGGGATCAAGCCCTACATCGGGCTCTCTGCTCAGCAGGGAGCCTGCTTCCCCCCCCTCTCTCTGCCTGCTGCTCTACCTACTTGTGATCTCTGTCTGTCAAATAAATAAATAAAATCTTTAAAAAAACAACAGCAACAACAACAACATGCCAGGACATCTATCTAGGATAAAGAAAGGATTCAAGTAGTCGTTCTAGTTGGGGAATCCAAAATAGCTAACACTCCTCTAATGAGTATTAACCTGGACTGAGGGACAAGAATGTTGACAGTTTTCTGGACATCATGGTTTATGGCAAATGGAAGACTGAACTCTCTTCATTCCAGGTGGCTGTGGACAAAATGCTGAAGTTAAGGAAGAACCAAGTTCCAGTTTGGACAAGTAGATATACAGAATGAAATGCTCTATGAAATATAGAAAGATCTATACTACATTTATATAGTGGAGTATGAACTACAAAAGGCAGAATAAATAGGGAAGGAAGGTAGTGGAAAAGAATTCAAAAGAAATCCCGTAGTCATCATTGATCCCTGCTCCTCCTTCATTTCCTATATTCAACCAACCACTAACACTGTCCCATTTTATTTTCTCAATTTTTCTTGAACCACGCACTTCTCCAGGGACATTCGGGTCTCTCCCTAATGAAACAGCATCCTAACTGATGCTCTGCATCCACGCGAGTCCCCCTGAAATTCGTATCATACACTGTGAACACAACAATGTTTCTGAAATGCAAACTGGATCACTATGTTGCTTGAACGTCCTTAAATGGCTTCCTATCAGAGTTAAGGTAAAGACCAACAATGTTAATGGACTAATGGACATAGGTTCAACTCAAGGTCTGTGTGCTGTTCACCTTTCCAGCCTCATCTCATGGCCCCTCCTCAACCCTCCACCATAAAAATCTACTAGCCTTCTTGCAGCCCCTCCAACCACAGATATTTTACATATGCTGGACCACCCGCCTCTAGAAATCTCTCTTTGAAAACCTTGCACATTTCAGCTCAATATCCACTTTCTGCAAAACAGTCTTGATTGGTCAAGACCATCCACCACAGTCTTTCACCATTCCAGTCAGCAATTCTTCACAAAACTTTAATAATATTCATTGTACTTGTCTACATGGTTCTGTGCATAATGACTCTTTCTCCCCTGCTAGTCCGCACTGCCCATGGGGGAGAGAAACTACCATGTACTCAGAAAATGCTTCCTGTGCATTTTGCCGGGTGAACAAAGAAACGAATGAATGAACAAGTGAAGGAATGAACTGAAAAGAACAAGGCGGAGGGGCACATATCCATGAGCAAGTGAGAGCCTTCCAGGAAATGGCTTATTGGAAGATGAGCTGGCATTTTGGTTTCTGGATAAAAATGACAGGGAGAGAGCTGTGCTTGGATTGCTGAACTTTGAGATGCCAAGACTGAACGTATTAGAGAAGGAGAGTCAATCACCTCTGACCTATTTACTGTGATGAAAATGACAAACATTTCTGAGTTTCTTTCTTCTGTTTTAGATAGTAACAGCGGTTACTGAATTTGTTCAAAATATACATTTCTAACACTTTCCACAAAGATTTCCTTATTATATGTATAGACAGAATTCTACAGTCACAATCCCAGCTTAATACTACCTGTGTATAATTTGATCTATAACAGAGCAATTTCCATTTGTAAACCTTGCCAACCTGGTGAAAACAAATTCTATGTAATGAAACTAAGGCAATTATTTCATTCAAAGGGGAAAATAAAAGAAAACAAGTCATCTAAGCTAAATTCTATTAATAGGAAGCAAAACAAACCCCAAGTGTTTGTATGCCTGAACACCACTCCAGTTACGCTTCAAATTAACTGGGATAAATAGGTTTGAATTTGTTTCAATGTATATATTTTTTACTTTGTATACATCATTCATAATGAATAGAGTATAAAAATCTTTTGTAACAGCATTTGTATATGGGCTCTCTTTCCTTAAAACATGCATGTATCATCAAACTAGGGTAAAATTGTTCTCCAGTATTTGTGTGTGTGTGTGTGTGTGTGTGTGTGTGTGTGTGCATATGTAGGCACGTGTGTACGTCTGTATACACACACATCATGTGTGTGTTACATAATTCACATGTTACATATAATTGTGTATATTTTGTGTATGCACGTTGTGACAGCATTACATCTATGAATTTCCATACGTATGAAAGGTGTAGTTAAAAACGACTGTAGAGCAATGTACAAGTGGATGATAAAATTAGTCGTGATGGTAACGACTAGTTAGTCATCACCTCCCACATGCTGTGCTTTGTGCTGGGTACTTGATGAATGTTATCTCTAATTCTCATATGAGAAATGTTAGTTACTTCTATTTTCTCTTTTTTTTTTTTTTAAGTTTCTATTTAAATTCCAGTTAGTTAACATATAGTGTAGTATTAGTTTCAGGAGCAGAATTTAGTGATTCAGCAGTTGCTTGTAACATACGGCTTACCACGACAGGTGCCCTCCTTAATGCCCACCTCCCATTTAGTGCATCCCCAACACCATGCCTCTGGTAACCAGCAGTTTGTTCTCTCTAGTGAAGAGTCTGTTTCTTGGTTTGTGTGTCTCTCTCTTTTTTTTCCTCCCTTGCTTGTCTGTTTCTTAAATTCCACATATGAGTGAAATCATATGGTATTTGTCTTTCTCTGACTTATTTAACTTAGCAAAATACTCTATAGCTTCATCCATGTCATTGCAAATGTAAGATTTCATTCTTTTTAACAGCTGAATAATATTCCATTATACATATATGCCACTTCTTCATCTGTTCTTCAGCTGATGGACCTTTGGGCTATTTGCACAATTTTAGTCATCTCTATTTTCAAACGTGGCAATAAAGGATAAGAAAGCTAATGTGCAATTCCCAAAGTTATTATATCTAATATGTATTGGACTTAAAATTTCCTAACTTTATTAAAATTTATCAAACATGTGCAAAGTAAAATAATAACATATTAATAATAGCTTATAATTTAATTATCAAGTGTTTACTCCTGCTTGGCCCTGTGGTAGGTGTTTGCAGTGCATTATGTCATATAATTCTCAAAATCATGCTGTGAGAGTGGTACACTGAACATCTACCATGGCGCTGTGCTAGGACTAGACAATTTGTCTCAGCTTATCAACCATATAAACTGATTAACCTACTCCAAACCAATAGGTTCCAGGGAAGGCCTAATAGCCCTAGTCTCATATATCTGTTTGAGCTGTGAATTCACACACAATGCCCCCGTTTTTGTTGCTGCGCCCACCCATGACTCTTAAAATAATAAAGGATGAATACGATTGTTCCACTCCTTCATATGGTAAGGAGAAGGGACAGAATATCTGAAGCCCCTTGTTTAACACTGAATGGGTAACATCGATCTTGAACATGGGAACCCTGAGAGCACCGCATTCAGGTTTTATGGGGAATCTTCTAACAAAGTGTGAGGACAAACGGATCAAGGAGTCAACATGGTTAGAATGACCCAAAGATTTCATTTGGCCAACTCCAGCCTCGTGTATCAAGGGCAAACCATTTTGTCTCTTAGTTTAAGCATAATAAGTGGATCTACATGTCAAATAATGGGTAAACATAATTTCAGAGATTAGCATAGATACATTTTAGTATTTTAATATTTTATTTCTTTTCAGTAAGAACCGAAGTAGCCAAATGTGTAAATTAATTATATCGGCCCTGTATAAGAGGGACTAGTACAATGAATCTAGATAAAATCATCCTGCAGTTAAAATAACTGGGCCATGAGGGGTGCCTGGGTGGCTCAGTGGCTTAAGCCTCTGCCTTGGGCTCGGGTCATGGTCTCAGGGTCCTGGGATCGAGCCCCGCATCGGGCTCCCTGCTCAGGGGGAGCCTGCTTCCCTCTCTCTCTCTCTCTGCCTGCTGTTCTGCCTACTTGTGATCTCTCTGTCAAATAAATAAATAAAATGTTTTAAAATAACTGGGCCATGAGATCACTCTGAAAATATTACAAAATGGAGGCATAAAGAATTACAAAAATCAGTATCTGTAAGATAAAGTCACATTATCTGCTTAGGAGAAACATAGCATTCCCTGAAACTATGCTGTAAAAAAAATTTCTCCCATGGATCTTCAATATTGTAAAGTGCTTGTCATAAATAAATAAATAATAAATAAATAAATAAATATTAAGTTAAGGGAATTAAACTTTTGATAAGACCAAAAGTATCACAAGAGTTTGCACATCATTACTTCACTTATTCCTTTATACAACAGAGAAGTAACAACATTCTCCTTTGTGCCAGGCACACTGCTCTGGCACAGGGAGTACAGTGTTGAAGACGATAGTGTTTGTCCCAATGGTGTTTCTCCTCCCATGAGGAGAAAGATAATGCTGGAATACACATACAAGGGAGTGAGAGTAAAGTGTGTGTGGGTGGCCGAGGCAGTGGTCTTTTGCAGACATCTCCAAGGATATAACACAGGAGTAAAGAACCTAAATAAAATGTAGAACATAAAGCCATGCAAGGCAGGTGAAGGGAATCTCAAGTTACATTTGAGTTATGGTGGAGGGTCATCGCAAAGCCCATATGGCTAGATCCTAGTGAGCATGGTTCTAAATTACAGGAGGAGAGATACAGGGGAACAGCAGGCAGGCTCCATGGCCATTGTGAAGGCTTCGGCTTTACTCTGAGATGGGGAGCTACTGGCAGTTTTTGCCCAGAATCATGGGATAATTAGTAACATTAAAAAATTCTAAAAAAAATAATCTTTGGCTAGTATATGGAACATGGACAATAGAGAAGCATGAATGCGTATAAGGAAACCAATTATGAGTCTATTACAGTAACCCTGTGAGGCAATGCAGTAGGTTCACACTAGCAGTATTAAGAGTATTAAATAGGCAGTGCCTGGAACACAGTGAGCACTTAACAAATGTGAGCTACCATTATTACCATTAGAGTACAGGCTGGATAGTAAAAAGGGGATGAATTTTGAAAATGTTTTTAAGACAAAGCCCACAGAAATTTCTAAAAGACTGAAGAAAGATAATCAGAATGGGAGAGTTCAAGAATTGCTTTGAAGTTTTGGCATAAAACACTGGGTGAATGACGTAAACTTTTACTCAAGTGGGAGTTGGGGAGGGGTAGCAGGGAGAAATCCGAGGCAGAATAAAGTTCTATTCTATTATTATTTGCAAGAAAGAGAAATTAGAATCATGTTGGAAATTATTTTTATAGAATATTAACATGTATTATTTTATATTACTCTCATCTCATTCCCTAGGGAGATGTAGAGACCAGGATCCTTTTGTATAGATGAGAAAATTGAATTTTCAGGAAATGTAAATGGCTTCAAAGTCTATAAATCAGCCAAGATATATTATCACAGCTAATCACACCTTAGCACATATTGACTATACTGCCATATTCAGCTGTTATTTCTGGAGAAGAATAATGCTGAATTTTCCCTGAAGTTTGTTGATGAGTAACCTAACTAGCTATCTAGCTATCTATCTAACCAATGTATTTCTATACTAGGGACTAGTCATAAATTACAAAAAATAGGTTGAGAAATGAACTGAAGGGTAGAGACAATGAAGCAATTAAGGTAATCAAAGGTACCTTCCTTCTGAGGTTTTTAAAAATATAACAATTTGGAAATAACAAATAACCAGTGTAAAGAAAAACCTTTTAGTTGTTGTTGTTGTTGTTATTTAGATTTTCTGTTGCATAATCAAGAGCCCAAATAATTTTAGTAGAGATGTACAAAACCCAGATAGTCTTAGGACCACAAATTTCACCTTTGGTAAGAGAGGGTTTAATTGCAGGAAGCAAAATAACTAACCACAGCACCAAAAATCACCATATTGAGGACAAGTCACAGAACCGCAGTGATTCAAAGTCTGGGTTTTTGGGTTTTTTAAGATTTTAATTATTTGTTTGACAGAGATCACAAGTTGGCAGAGAAGCAGGCAGAGACAGAGGAGGAAGCTGGCTCCCCGCTGAGCAGAGAGCCTGATGCGGGGCTCAATCCCAGGACCCTGGGATCATGACCTGAGGCGAAGACAGAGGCTTTAACCCACTGAGCCACCCAGGTGCTCCTCAAAGTCTGGTTTTAATCAGTTCTTTTAACCTTTCTGTATAAAAATGTTTCCATTACTATAACTTACTATAACTGACCTCACAAGACTGTTCTGAAATATAAATAATTATAAGATATTTGGGGGAAAAAACCAGATCACAATTTAAATAACTATATCAAAACAAATTTAGGTGAACATATGCTTTGGTTAAAAAAAACGAAAACATTCATTAGTAGTCATCACTTTCATTACCATAGCTAAAATTAACTGAATGTCAATCAATACCAGATACCATTATAGATATAACAATTTACATTTATAAATATACTTATATATAATTTCTAATTCTCACAACATTGAAGAATAAATATTATCTTGATTTTACACTAAAATTAATTAACTTGAGCACATTCATGATGTTGGCATATGGCAGAGCTAGGATTTAGACCCAAATGGAACTAACACTGAAATTGTGCTCTTTTTCATTATAGTCCATTGCTTAAAATCCTAGGCCAAAGAGAAAAACTAAGAAATAACAAGAAGCAAATGGTTACATCTCCCTCCTAAAGGTATTTAAAAATAACACCCATGTATGCAATTACAGTAAAGATTTACTAATCACACAGTTCAATGTATGGTGAGAGAACTGAATGACATTGTGAACGCAATGCAAGATCTCTGACACGAAGGGATATGAGGTGACCAGAGTAACAGCAGTTGGATACTGAAGAACCACATACTAAACTGCCTTATAAAGAAGAATAGAATTCATGGAAGAAATACAGAGAATAGTAAATGCCTTTCCAGCAATTGAAAACTGGCATGATTCATAAAAACAGGCATGAATCACAGCATGCTTGTGACTAAGAATCAACTTGATCTTACTTGACAGGCAAATGAATATTTTTATATCACTTGATAATTTACAAACACTTTCATATGTGTGTGCGTGTGCAGAAATATACACACACGGACCTGCCTGTACACATATGTGTATGATCATATTTGTTCTCCATCAAACTAGAAGAGCAATCAAGGACAGAATAAACCAGTCACTACTGGATCCAGAACTCAATCCACATCCTCTCACTCCAAAATTCATGTACACAATTAGTGGAGATGTAATGATGAGGGATTTTCAGCTGTCTGCTTCATGGTCAAAGCATTTCCTCATCCCCACCTTCACCAGGATTTACTCTCAACTCCTTAGTACATTACTCAGAGCCATTCACAAGTCTTATCCAGTCTGTCTTTCATCCACACCAGATACCTGTCCATTCCTCCAAACACATATGGACTTCTATGTGCCTGAGTCCTTGCCCATGTTCTTCCTACTTTGGGGTATACCCCATTAGATCCAAGTAACTGAACTTCACCAGATACCTTATTCTTTAGGGGGGGGAAAAAGATAAAGAAACTGAGAGTGGTAGTCTGAATAATGACCCTGCTCAAATCTCTGCACATGGTGAGGCTGGGGGTGGAGATGTGACTTTGGCACTGTGATCACAGGCAAGAACCTTTAAATGGGAATGTTATCTGGAATTCTCCTAGTAAACCTAATCTAATCTCATAAATACTAAAAAGTCCAAGAGGAAGGATAGAAGAGCAAAGTGTGAAGACTGAGAGAGAGGCAAAAAAGATTCAAATTATGAGAGGGACTTGATTCACTATTCCTTGCTTGGAAGATGGAGAAAGAGAGCCACTGGCCAAGGAATGTGGGTGGTGTCAGAAGGCTGGATACAACCCTCAGCTGACAGCTAGCAAGGAAATGGGGAGCTGAGCCCTACAACCACGAGGAACTGAACACTGCCAACAGCCTGAATGAGCAAAGAAAGAGAGTATCTCCTAGAGCCTCTGGGAAGGAATGAATGCACCCTTCAGACAGTGTGATTTTCACTCAGTGAGACCTGAGTCCCACTTCCGACTTACGGGACTCTGAGATAATAAATTTGTGGGTTTTTTTCCCAAAGATTTTATTTATTTATTTGACAGAGAAAGGGAGAGAGAGAGAGATCATAAGGCAGAGAGGCAGGCAGAGAGAGAGGAGGAAGCAGGCTCCCCATTGAGAAGGGAGTCCAATGAGGGGCTCTATCCCAGGACCCTGAGATCATGACCTGAGCTGAAGGCAGAGGCTTAACCCACTGAGCCACCCAGGCACCCAAGTTTGTGTTCTTTAAAACCACTAGATTTGTGGTATTTTGTCATGGCAACCACATAAAACTAATACAGTGGGGCATGGGTGTTGTAGTTAGGCAAATCTGAGTATGAATCCCACTTCTCTTTTCATTAAATTATACAATTTGTAAAAGGAAGACAATCTTTCACCAAAAAATGCATCTAAACTTCCAAACAGTGTCCTGACATACCATACATCTATCAACAAACAGTGGCTCTCGTTATTACTATTACAACTAATATGATAGCTATTGATTTTACTATTTTAATTATTTCTTTTTGGAGGATCTTCATAGCACGCAAGTTTATCATAGTACTACTGTACATAGTGTGATTTTAAAAAAAGAACTGTTCATCTACAAGGCAGTCTCTCCTATTACACTGTAAACTTCTAACAACAAAAGGGAAGAAGCCTATGGCATTCATCTTTGCATCATTAGAGCCTCAATTATTGTTTTATATATAGTTTCCCCTCAACAAATGTATATTGAATTGAAACAAAGTGACATACCCATCTGAGAAGTTTGAACTTTATCTTTCAGCACAGGAAATATTCAGAAATTCTCAGCAGGGGCGTGGGGGGAAGGGTGGGGGTGATGTGGTCAGAATATTGTTCTAGGAAGTTTAATCCTTTAAAACTGAAAAATGAACTGAAATTGGGAATGACTGGAGGCAGGAAGAGTAGTTAGGTCTTAATTAGTTTCTTTCATTTGAGATTTGACACATCAGAAAACTGGCAGAGATTGAAGTCGCTTACTTAAGGCTATATTTTTAACTCTGAGGAGACAAAGAGCTAAAACTCATTAAAAAGATCAAATCCAATATTCTTTCCACTGTGCAGCATGGCTGCGTGTGGTTTAGAGTCTGGTGGTGAACTTAATGCAGAAACCTAAGAAGTAAGGTCACCTGCCCGACAGTATATCTACTTTCTAACGTATAATGGAAAATTAACTAGGGATAGCCTCCCCTGCTTCAGCTTAATTTCCAAGGAAGCACTGATTCAGAGGGCTGAAGCTAGACATAAAATCATGCAAAGCTATTCCTGGAATTCTATGCCGATAGTAGTTTTTGGTTACCTTAGGTCTCGTGAGACTCAATAATATGAAGAATCATGAAGAACCAAGCACAAGAATAAATACTGGGGGCAGGAGCTATGGCGAGGGTTCATTCAACCTAACAGAATTCTCTGAAATCAGAGACAACACCTCTCAGGAGCCGACGCCAGTCCACCCTCTCAGCGCATCTGATGGGGACAAACAGACCAGACCATGCGGATTTGCACCAGGACGTAGCAAGAATTCACCACTCACAATCTACACCCCAACCTCAGTCAATGAGTCATCTAAATATTCTAATTACAATAAGGTGAACTGTTGTGCGACCTTAAGATTTTTTTTTTTTTAAACTAGCCAGGATGTTAGTCGCTCAAACAAATAAACTGGGCTCTATGCTTCAAATTCATTGAAGCAAGATATAAAATAAAAATAAATTCTTAAGAAAATGAAGACTTAATTTAAATTCAGTTATAATAAAGGATACATTCTTTGAAGAGATGTATCTTGAACTACGGGATAATTCTTATAGGACCTGGCCTGGAGACATGTGATATGCAAGATCTGACTGCTGCCTTCTGTGAGCTTAAAATCTTCCTAGTAAAATAAGAAATTCGTATGTGAAACATACACAATAAAGACTGGTTTGCAGACTACTGATCTAAGGCCAGAATAATAGTCTTTCAGAGTACTTACTGGCGCTGGATG
The DNA here is from genome assembly GCF_002288905.1 of Enhydra lutris kenyoni. Lineage (NCBI taxonomy): Eukaryota > Metazoa > Chordata > Mammalia > Carnivora > Mustelidae > Enhydra > Enhydra lutris. The sequence goes on from NW_019154126.1 coordinate 5,655,819, forward strand.
ACTGCTGCCCCCCAGTGGACACCTGCGGCTTTCAGTCTGGCCAAGCCATTGATAAACCAAGTCCAGATATCCTCAAGAAATTCCTGGAAGCGGGCTCCCAAGGTAGTCAAAGCTTTCGATTACTGGTCAAGGGGGAGGTAAAAGGCTCTGAAGATGTGCCTGTGACCATTCTGTATAAGGAAGACATGACTGCAGATCCAGATGGCTTCTCTCTTGAATATACCCTCTCCATCTAATAAAAGAAGACTGTTGAACATTTCCAACTCAGCAGCTAGCCACTGAGTGGCTCCCAACCCAACATGGGACTATCTGGAAAAAATATTTCACCTGGCAATCCTGTGAAAGGCACTTGGTCTTCAGGAGTTCCCCAAAACAGGCCAGTACCTGTGTCTCAAGTGAATGCAGTGGTACACCTCCTAGGGAAGCAAGGAGTCCAGTACCTGTAGAAAACCACCACACAGAAGCTGCCTCCCTCTGTCAGAGGCTCCCGTCAGAGTAGTCATCAGTGACAGATCTGTGTAGTTCAGGTGGAATGCTGGGGGATTTAAACCACCAGAGGAATGCTGCTGTGACGGCCTGTTACACCGTATACTACTCAAAACCCCAGCCACACTGGCCATATTTTCTGCCCAACTTGCATAAAGGACCCCAGATAAGGGGGATATTGTCTCTAATATCAAAACAATCTAATTAGGTGCCAGACTTTCTTTTTGGTACTGAGGGCCACGGGGCCAAGTAAATGTTCCTTTCCTGTATCAGAGATCGATCTTTGAGCCTCAAACCTATGTTGCCCCTTACGCTCTGACTTGGTTGTCAAGAACTGTGAAGGGTTTGAAAGTGGACACTCACTGTAAGCTAGTAAGTTGGCCTGCCACAGTTTTATGCATACCATTAGGAAATCCAAGACTCTTGGCTCAGAGATAAAAGACAGTTCAATGCTCATGGTCAGAGCACTGGCCAGAACATCACCGTGTTTAGTGTAAGTTCCCTGAGTTTGAATTTCCAAGGGGGGATGTGAGGAAGAGTACATGGCACTTGGACAGGTAGTGGACTGCATTGTTGGAGAGGGGCTCTGAGCAACTCACAAGAACCCTGTGACCTTCTTTTCTCCTCTTGGAATGTTAGAATGTTTGGGGTTTTTGGATTTTTTTTTAATACAAATGGAAAGACTATTTGATGTTATGAGGGGCACTGCTAGTCCCACTGGAGCCTCCCTACATGATGTTCTTTGAAATGCACAAAATCCCACTTGGACTTGATAAGCACTCATAGTACAAGCAGATAAAACATCAAAGCCAACAGTATGTTCAGCAGCATGCACAACAGAAGATAATAAGCATCTGAATGTTCATACCCAAATGACTGGAGTTACCTCCCTTCCTGATTTCACTCCATTTCCAAAATCCAGCCAATTGAATGCTTGGCTCACATGTCTCAAAAGAACCTGATACTCAAAGAGCATAAATGTTTCTATCGATCATGTTCTGCTCCTACCCTGCTATATCTTCACTGGGATATAAGGCTTTCTGTTTAACCTGTAGATGGGAAACCTGAAAGGTCCACCTTGGTTCTCCTTTTTCCTTAAAGGCTGTCAGATGAGAATACTGAGGTCCAGGGTCACATAGTGGAGAAGCCTAAGGATTAATTTGTTCTAAGAGCCACACCCTTGGTTTCTCCAGTAAAGGAAGATTTATTTTTATGGAAGAATTTGGTTCTATAGAAATATCTTGTTTCAACTAGTTGCATAATCACCTGATTGTCTTGCATTGCATACTTTGCCTGGTTTAGAGAAGAGTCTGTCTTTATCCTGGGCATCTTTTGGCTCGAAATGAGCAAAGCCTGCTACAAAGGGTCTCCTGGCACTATCAATAAGTTTAGTGAAGTCCTCCATATCGTGGAGTAGGACGAATGCAGCAGACCTTAAAACTTATCAGTCATTCTCTATATGAGCAATTCATGTTCAGAGCTGTCATTCTGTCAAATTATACAACCAGAATGAAGCAGCTTTCACTCACATCCTCCATGGGATTGCATGGAATTATACTGGCCTTGGAGAAGTGTCCCTGTGTTAGCTATAATGTAACCACAGAAACAGAAATCCGGAGTAGCAAGCTCTCTTTGGGGCAGATGTGGTCCTCAATTAAATCATAGTAGCTTGAAGCATGAAGTCATGTGTGGGATGGTTGCCCTTGGCCTTCTAAGAACACAACCTTTCTTACTGCTTCTTCTCTTAGGGGCACCAGCCAAAGCTCCAACAGCATTGTGGTCTCTTGCGTAAAGTGGTTCTGGATTTCCCTTCACTTTGTCTAATTATAGGTCAGCATCTCAGTAGCACAGAGGCCCCTTGACATCCACTGATGATCATCACATTCCACACCTGAAGCCCTCAAGACCCAGGTCTCCACCCCTTTTGTAACAGGCAGCTAACAAGCCAGTTCCTTTCCCCACGGGGAGAAACCAGTCGCAGGAGAGTCACTCTGTGGTGACCTTGACCTACTTAATTGTCTTTGTGACTAGCTACAGAGAGTGTAAATGTCAAGGGACAGTTTGGAACACTCAGCAAGAACGTGAGATGGGCTGACGGTAGACTCTCTGTCCCAACAACAGGTTAAAACTGAAAAGTAGCAGTTGAATTATTTGTAGAAGTAATGGTAAAATTGAGTCAAGCAGTATCATGTGACATATACTCTGATACACCCTACTTTTCTGGATTTTAACACTGTATGTTGTAAAAAAAAAAAAAAAAAAAAGTTGATAAACTTTGTGATGTCAAAGTAAAGCCAGTAAAAATAGACATCTGTAGATGTGAAATAAGGTCCTAACTTTTAGTTCACAATGATTGATTTTTTTTTTAAAGATTTTTATTTATTTGACAGACAGATCACAAGTAGGCAGAGAGGCAGGCAGAGAGAGAGAGAGGAGGAGGAGGCAGGCTCCCTGCTGAGCAGAGAGCCCAATGTGAGGCTCGATCCCAGGACCCTGGGATCATGACCTGAGCCGAAGGCAGAGGCTTTAACCACTGAGCCACCCAGGCGCCCCCACAATGATTGATTTAATGGCACTGCCTTTTAATGAAGGGTACAAAATTAACAAAATCATTAACTCAAGAATATACAAATGCAGTCCTTTGTGGGTGCACCGGTGAGATGTGCCTATTTCACACCCTCCTCACAGGTCGTCTAACCCTGGCACCCTGCCCCTAAGAATCATAAAAAATAAATGAAAGCCAGAAAGGAACATTTGTCCTTTCCCCACAATAACATCAATAGACAACCTAAACATACATCACCTAGGATATTTGTTCTTAATACCTTAAACAATGCCCTCTATATGTTTCATATATTTACTATGGCATCAGTAAAAAGAAACATCTGATTCACTCAAAATGGGGACTCCGTAAATACAAAATATTTTTGGTTGTATCATTTAAAACCTACATTCCATTTCTAAGTCTCCGTATAGCAATTACAGCTCATGCATGCCTTGCATGTAGTAGGCATTCTAAGTATTCGACGTTGAACTGCAATATGGTTCTAAGAACAATTCACAGTTCTGATAAGAATTGCTCGGGTATGAATAGGTTGGTCTTGGAGCAGTCAGAATATATGTAGAAAATGAATAAAATGAAACACAATGAATAACTAGTCAAACTATCAAAAATATTTTAAGGAGTGCCGTAGACATCCAGAAATCCACCTCGGGAGCTGTGCTGTTTGAGAGCAAAGACAAAGCTGGGGAAAGTCTTATGATTTATTTAGATTTGCTTTCAGTGCAATTCCCTATGTGGCTAAAGGGCCATGATTCCAGTTTTATCATCCATACAAAGCATGCATTATTTAAAGAGAAGAAGAGAGGAAAGGAAAGAAAGGAGGAGGAGGAGAAAGTTTACTTTGAAACACTTATTCGTAGCTCTTTATTCACTTATTGTTAGCTCTTTATTACTGAAATAACCAATATCAACAACTAAGAATAGTGGTGACCTGGAACACAACCACGTCCTCATTAACTCTCATCTTCCAACCTGCTTATAACTGTTGCTTTTGTAGGCAAGGTTTTGGGGGTTTGGTGTGTTTTATGGTTCCTCATTCTCCAGGTACATGAAGCTTAATGCTATTGTCTGTTATGTACTCACTGAAGAGAAATATTTCTCCTTCATAAACATGACCCTCATTTATGGAAATGAATGGAAGGAAATGAATGGCAACATGACTTCTAACCAGATATTTATCTGGACGCCAACTGATTAGATTCAGTGTGTAAGACAAACTCTAGGGCTGGTCTATGAAAAAGAGAGAGAGAGAGAAGGAAAGAGCTCCTGACAGTGCTTTCTGTTGCCTAAAGCCACAGGGCAGCAATACATTTATGTGACGCTTCTTTCCAGTTTCTTTCATGTCAGTGGCCTCTGGGCGGTACACTCACTTGACCAGGATGGCCGCAAACCAAAGTGACTCACCCCTGAGAACGGATTGTAGGAAAAAAAAGTCAGGAATCAACTCATTTTCAGAAGGGATTGGGATTAAAAATTTAGGTAAGACTGACACTTTTTAAAAGCTAAGAGATACGTGGGAGTGGCATCTATGGTGATAATTTTGATAGGCTGTATTTTCAGCTCAAAATGTTTTCAAGTTTCCCTTGTGATTTCTTCTTCCTTTTTTTTTTTTTAAGATTTTGTTTATTTATTGGAGGGAGAGAGACACAGACAGAGACAGATAGAGACAGAGAGCACAAGCAGGAGGAGGGGCAGAGGGAGATGTGGGGTTTGATGCCAGATCATGACCAGAGCCGAAGTCAGATGTTTAACCAACTGAGCCAACCAAGCGCGCTCTTCTCTGATGATCAATTTATTTAGAAGACTAAGCCTTAATTTTGTGTATTTGGAATATTCCAGATATGGTAATATTAATGTCTAATTAAATTCATTATGCTTAGAGAACATATGATTATGATAATTATTTGTACAATTTCCATTCATTTAAATTTATTGACACTAGTTTTAGGGTTCAGTATCTAATTGCATATTCTCTGTGCACTGAAATCAGAGTTTTTGCTGTAGCTGCATATAAATATCCTATTGTCCTATTCCAGATTTCCTCGAATTTGCCAGCTTACACAAAGCCACTTATGATCCCGAAGTTCTGTTTGTTACAAGTCTGGATAGGCTATACTGGGTTTTCTGCTTAAGGTCTCGTCAGATGGAAGTCTTCAAGGTATCAGTCAGGCTGAACTACTATCCGGAAGCTTGGAGAAAAATATACTTGGAAGCTCATTCAGGTTGTTGGCAAAGTCCCAAAGCTTGCAACTGTAGGTGTGAGGTCCCAGTTTCCTTGCTGGCTGTCAGCCAGGGATGGCTCTTCTGCTCCTATAAGCCACCTGCGCTCCTTTCAAGTGCCCTTCACCATCCTCAGAACCAGCAGCAACTTCTGCCCGCCAGCCGGAACGATCGCTCTACTTTTTAAAGGGCTCCCGAGTAGTACTCCAGAGGCTGATCTCCTTATCTCAAGGTAAAGGACTGGAGACATGCATTACATAGACAAAACACCTGAATTAGTGTTTGAGTGAGCATGGAACAGGAATCTTGTTGAGAGGACATCCTTAGAATTCTGCCAGGGACATACTGGGTGAAGTGTCCTAAAGATGTGAATTTCAACAATACAGTTGATACTGTTTTCCACACCTCGGTGTGTACTGATTTTGTTCTTGTTCTCTTAAAAACTGAGAACAAAACACTTACATCTAGTACATTTTTAATTTTTCTAGTTCTCCTTTCAGTTGTCAGTTTTTTCGTTTGTTTTCACGTATTTTGGAATGTAGCTGTTGAATGCATATACTTTTAGGAATGTATGATGAATTGACCCTTTTATAATAAAAATATTTTTTCCCAGTAATATTTTCTGCTTTAAAACCTACTTTGTGGGGTGCCTGGGTGGCTCAGTCGGTGAAGCATCTGCCTCCAGTTCAGGTCATGATCCCAGGGTCCTGGGATCGAGTCCCCATCAGGCTCTCTGCTCAGCAGGGAGGCTGCTTCTCTTTCTTATTTTGTGTGTCACTCCCCCTATTTGTGTGCTCTCTGTCAAATAAATAAAATCTTTTTAAAAAACAACTCTATTAAACCCTGTTTAGTGTGAAATTATTATAGTCACTCCAGATTTATTATTAGTGTCTCCTTCCATATATTTCTTTTAATTTTTTAAACAGTTATTTATTTGGCAGAGAGAGAGTGGCCATGAGCGAGTAAGGGGAAGGGCAGAAGGATAGAATCTCAAGTAGACTCCCCACTGAGCATGGAGTTGGAGGCAGGGCTCAATCTCATGACCCGTGAGATCATGACCTGAAGAGAAAAGATGAGCCCAATGCTTAGCCAACTGAGCCACCCAGATGCCCCTTCTTTCTTTGCCTTTAAAGTAGGTTTCTTATAGCAGTAAGTTGGTGAATATTGCTTTTTAATCCAATACTTGCCTTTTGATGAAGTGTTTAGGGTATTTAAATTATTGGTGATTATACTTAAATCTCCCTTATTAGTAATTGTTTTCTCTTTGCCCTGTACCTTCTTTGTTCCTATCGTTTCCACATATTCCTTCACGTCTATATTTTATATTATACATTTTATTTTGCATTTTATCTCTTGCACAGACTTTCTAATGATTCCATCTGTCCTCCATTCCTTCTTCCTCTTTTTTTAGCTTCTTTTGAGTATCCATAATAATTGTAATTTTATCACCTCTCCTGGCTTATTAATTTACTGTTTTTTTTTCTAATTTTACAGGATTCCTCTTTGATTTAAAATATGCATCCTTAATTTATAATAGTCTACTCTCAGCTACTCTTGTCTCTGTTAATAAACATAGGTATGAACATCACAAAAGTATACTTCCTTATTAATGCTCTCCCTGGGCTTGTGTTTTCACAAATTGCTCTACTTTATTATTGCTTTTGTAAATTCATTACAATACATTGTAAATATTATTCCTTTAAACAATTACCTTTTAAAGGTTTTTTAATGAGAAAATTATGCTTTGTTTATCCACATATTTAGCATTTCTGGTCTTCTTCATTTCTTATTTAGATCTGAGTTTCTGGATGACGTAAGTTCCTTCCACCTGTACAAATCCCATTAATGATTCTTTTAGCATATGTAGGGTGAAGAAGAATTTAAAAATTTAAATAAAAAAAAAACTTTCAGTTTAACTTTGGAGGCTAATTTTACAATTCTCTCTTTACATTGTTTCAGCCATTAGACTGCTTATATCTTACAGGTTTTCTTTATATTTACCTTGCTTGGTATCCGCTAAGATTTTGAGTCAGTGAGTGAACAGAATTCATGAAATACATGGATGTCCTAGACATTTCTTCAAATTACTTTCTAGTCCCCTTTTCATTCTAGGATTCAAACAAGCAGCATTTTATTTTATAAAATTTATCTTTTATAAGATTATCTTAAAAAATCTTATTTATTGGAGAGAAAGAGACAGAGATGGCAAGAGAGAGCATGAGTGGGGAGGACAGGGAGAAGCTGACTTCTCGCTGAGCAGAGAGCCTGATGTAGGGCTCAATCCCAGGACTGTGAGATCATGACTGGAGCTGAAGGCAGACGCATAACCAACTGAGCCACCCAGGCTCCCCAAAACTAGCAGTATTTTAATTCATTTGATATTGTCTTGCAGGTTACTAAAGCTCTTTCTTTTTCTTTCTCTTCTTTAACGTGGATTATTCGTATTGCTATGTCTTCAAGTTTACTGACCTTTTGTTCTACACTGTCTAACCTACTAATCCTAGTGAATTTTTATTTCATAATTTTCATAATCTCTCATCTCTAAAATCCATGTATTTTTTTCTATATAGCTTCCATTTTTCCTGATTATATTCATATTTTTCTTCAAAACTTTGATTATATTCATCATTTATTAATCTCATTCTCTATTAATAATTCTATTATCTCTGGCTTTTTTTGTAGGGTTTTTTGGTTTTTATTGATTTTTACTGTTTTTCTTGTATGTATATATGTTGCCCATATCTAGCAAGTTTTGACTGAGTCATGGGCACTGAAAATGTAATTTTATTGATAGTCTCATTGTTTTTTTTCATTTAAAGAGTCTGGTCTTTAGAGGGACATCAGCACGATGGCAGAATAGGAAGTCCTAGACCTGTCAGCCCACAGAAAAAAAACACCAATTTACCAACAATATATGGGCCAAAATATCTTTATGAGAAGTCTGAAAACCAGTTAATTGGTTATGGTACTCCAGACAAGCATAAAACTGACAACAGTCATGCTGAAATGGATTGGAAGGACAATTTCACTTTACCTGCATCAGCCCCTACCCCAAGGTGGTACAGCTAGGTACCAAGAGAGATTGTGTCGGCCTAGTTTCTCCCTCAGGGAAAAGAGATTGGAACGTGCATCCAATATCCCAGCCACTTAGTGCACTGCCTGAGAGATGAGGTTCTGTGTCACGTTACAGGAGCACTGATGGAACCAGCATAGTTTTGACACCTGGAGGCTGCTCAGAACAAAGAAATGGGATGAGTGACGTACTGCTGCTTGCATGATTCTATGGGGCTGAGGGAAGGTACCAAACCTTGTGACATTTTATTTCCCCTAGGAAATAATAAAAGACTGGAGTTTGTCCAATACCCTTTCAGTGTACTACCCTAGGAACCAGTTTGTGCCTCATTTTACCTGGAGTGCTGAGGGCATTCGCATAGTTTGGATGCTTAGGTACAGATAAGGATAAAGTAAAGGAGTGGGCAGTTTACTGAACCCAGCATGGTTCAGCAAGCTTGGGAGAAGGAGAAAAAGACTGTAAAATGATGCAAACCTTGAGGCTTCTCCCCCAGGAAGAAGGAAGAGGGGCAGAGCAAGCCTCTAAAATCCCACCTTTTCAGTGTACAATCCTTGAGGCTTGTTTCTATCTCACCTAACCTGAAATGTTGTTGGAACTAGCATGGTTTGGTGCGGATAAATTAAAAACAAAGAAAATACTGTCAGCATCTAACTGTGCCCAGCGGTTTTGTGAGATAAGGAGAAGGCATACACTTTTCCACAAAGAAGAAGGGAGAGGAGTGGAGCATGTCTCTAATGCCCCATCCCACAGTCTAGCAGTAAGACACTGTAAAGAGCAAGAGATTATGGGATGCTGGGGAAAAAAAGGGGAAGAAAACATCTTTCTATTTAGGAATTTATATTCAAAAGTCCAGAGAGTATAATTCACTGAAAAGAACTGAGTAGCTCCTGGAATCTCAAACTGGACACACTGCTGAAGTCAAACTATAAGACTAGGAGAAGTGCCTCTTTCTTCAAATGACAGCAATACTAAGCCAGAAAGAACATGAAGATTCAAGAAAACATGACACAAAGGAACAAAATAAATCTCCATTAACCAACCCTGAAGAAATGGAGATCTATGAATTTCCTGGCAAATAATCTAAAATGATTATCTTAAAGAAGTGCAGTGAGTTACAAGAGAATGAAGATAGACAAATGAAATCAAGAAAATAATACTTGAACAAAATGAGAACATTAACAAAGAGATAGAAACTATACAAAAGAGGGGCCCCTAGGAGGCTCTGTCTTTATGTGTCTGCCTTTGGCTCAGGTCATATTCCCAGGGTCCTGGGACTAACTAAGCACCATATCAGGTCCCCTGCTCGGCAGGAGGCCTGCTTCTTCTCCCTCTCCCACTCCTCCTGCTTGTGTTCCCTCTCTTGCTGTGTCTCTCTCTGTCAAATAAATAAAGGCTTTAAAAAAAAATACAAAGGAACCAAACAGAAGTTCAGGAACTGAGTAATACAATAATGGACTGAAAAAATCCATAGAAAAATTGCTACAACAACAAATTTGATAAACAGAAGAATCAGCAAATTCAAAAAAAAAAGGTCATTTGAAATGATCCAGTCAGAAAAACAAAAAGAAAAATATTGAAAGAGAGTGAAGAAAAACAGAGGGACTTATAGGACAACCACCAAGTGGACCAACATATGCATTATGGAAGTCCTACAAGGAGAGGGTAGGGAGAAAGACATGGAATGCTTACGTGGCAATAAATAAATAAATAAATAAATAAAATTCCCAAATCTGGGGAAACAAATGGGACATCCAGAATGAGGAAATCTGGAGAGAGGAGTCAAGATGGCGGAGAAGTAGCAGGCTGAGACTACTTCAGGTAGCCGGAGATCAGCTAGATAGCTTATCTAAAGATTGCAAACACCTACAAATCCAACAGGAGATCGAAGAGAAGAAGAACAGCAACTCTAGAAACAGAAAATCAACCACTTTCTGAAAGGTAGGACGGGCGGAGAAGTGAATCCAAAGCGACGGGAAGATAGACCGCGGGGGGAGGGGCCGGCTCCCGGCAAGCGGCGGAGCAACAGAGCAAAAAATCGGGACTTTTAAAAGTCTGTTCCGCTGAGGGACATCGCTCCAGAGGCTTAACCAGGGTGAAGCCCACGCAGGGTCACCGTGGCCTCAGGTCCCGCAGGGTCACAGAAGGATCAGGGGTGTCTGAGTGTCGCAGAGCTTACAGGTATTAGAACAGGGAAGCCGGCTACAGAGACAGAGCCGAGGAGTAAGCTCTAAGCTCGGGGTTACCTTGAACCGGTCGCAGGCTCGGTCAGCTCGGAGCGCGGCCGGAGGCAGGGTGACGGGAGTAAATCGGAGCTGTTCTCTGAGGGCGCACTGAGGAGTGGGGCCCCGGGCTCTCGGCTCCTCCGGGCCGGAGACCGGGAGGCCGCCATCTTCATTCCCGCCCTCCGGAACTCTACGGAAAGCGCTCAGGGAACAAAAGCTCCCGAAAGCAAACCCGATCGGATTACTCAGCCCAGCCCCGGGTAAGGGCGGTGCAACTCCGCCCGGGGTAAAGACACTTGAGAATCACTACAACAGGCCCCTCCCCCAGAAGATCAACAAGAAGCCCAGCCAGGACCAAGTTCACCTACCAAGGAGTGTAGTTTCAATACCAAGGAGAGCAGTGGAATTCCAAAGGAGGAGAAAGCAAAGCACTGAACTCAAGGCTTTCTCCCCATGATTCTTTAGCCTTGCAGTTAATTTAATTTTTTTTCTTTTTCAATTTATTTTTCTTCTTCTGCTAAATTTTTTTAACTTTTACCCTTTTCTTTTTTAACGTTTTTTAACTAGTTTATCTAATATATATATATATTTTTTTCCTTTTTATATTTTTTTCTTTATTGGTTTTCTTTTTTTAATTGTTTCTTTTTTTTTTCTTTTTTTTTTTTTTCTTCTTTCTGAACCTCTTTTTATCCCCTTTCTCCCCCCTCACAATTTGGGATCTCTTCTGATTTGGCTAAAGCATATTTTCCTGGGGTTGTTGACACCCTTTTAGTATTTTACTTGATCCTTCATCTGCTCTTATCTGGACAAAATGACAAGGAGGAAAAATTCACCACAAAAAAAAGAACAAGAGGCAGTACCAAAGGCTAGGGACCTAATCAATACAGACATTGGTAATATGTCAGATCTAGAGTTCAGAATGACGATTCTCAAGGTTCTAGCCGAGCTTGAAAAAGGCATCGAAGATATTAGAGAAACCCTCTCGGGAGATATAAAAGCCCTTTCTGGAGAAATAAAAGAACTAAAATCTAACCAAGTTGAAATAAAAAAAGCTATTAATGAGGTGCAATAAAAAATGGAGGCTCTCACTGCTAGGATAAATGAGGCAGAAGAAAGAATTAGTGATACAGAAGACCAAATGACAGAGAATAAGAAGCTGAGCAAAAGAGGGACAAACAGCTACTGGACCATGAGGGGAGAATTCGAGAGATAAGTGACACCATAAGACGAAACAACATTAGAATAATTGGGATTCCAGAAGAAGAGGAAACAGAGAGGGGAGCAGAAGGTATATTGGAGAGAATTATTGGAGAGAATTTCCCCAATATGGCAAAGGGAACAAGCATCAAAATCCAGGAGGTTCAGAGAACCCCCCTCAAAATCAATAAGAATAGGTCCACACCCCGTCACCTAATAGTAAAATTTACAAGTCTTAGTGACAAAGAGAAGATCCTGAAAGCAGCCCGGGAAAAGAAGTCTGTAACGTACAATGGTAAAAATATTAGATTGGCAGCAGACTTATCCACAGAGACCTGGCAGGCCAGAAAGAGCTGGCATGATATATTCAGAGTACTAAACGAGAAAAACATGCAGCCAAGAATACTATATCCAGCTAGGCTATCATTGAAAATAGAAGGAGAGATTAAAAGCTTCCAGGACAAACAAAAACTGAAAGAATTTGCAAATACCAAACTGGCTCTACAGGAAATATTGAAAGGGGTCCTCTAAGCAAAGAGAGACCCTAAAAGTAGTAGATCAGAAAGAAACAGAGACAATATACAATAACAGTCACCTTACAGGCAATACAATGGCACTAAATTCATATCTCTCAATACTTACCCTGAATGTTAATGGGCTAAATGCCCCAATCAAAAGACACAGGGTATCAGAATGGATAAAAAAACAAAACCCATCTCTATGTTGCCTACAAGAAACTCATCTTAAACCTGAAGACACCTCCAGATTTAAAGTGAGGGGGTGGAAAAGAATTTACCATGCTAATGGACATCAGAAGAAAGCAGGAGTGGCAATCCTTATATCAGATCAATTAGATTTTAAGCCAAAGACTATAATAAGAGATGAGGAAAGACACTATATCATACTCAAAGGAACTGTCCAACAAGAAGATCTAACAATTTTAAATATCTATGCCCCTAACATGGGAGCAGCCAACTATATAAACCAATTAATAACAAAATCAAAGAAACACATCGACAATAATACAATAATAGTAGGGGACTTTAACACTCCCCTCACTGAAATGGACAGATCATTCAAGCAAAAGATCAACAAGGAAATAAAGGCCTTAAATGACACAATGGACCAGATGGACATCACAGATATATTCAGAACATTTCATCCCAAAGCAACAGAATACACATTCTTCTCTAGTGCACATGGAACATTCTCCAGAATAGATCACATCCTCGGTCCTAAATCAGGTCTCAACCAGTATCAAAAGACTGGGATCATTCCCTGCATATTTTCAGATCACAATGCTCTGAAGCTAGAACTCAATCACAAGAGGAAATTTGGAAAGAACCCAAATACATGGAGACTAAACAGCATCCTTCTAAAGAATGAATGGGTCAACCAGGAAATTAAAGAAGAATTGAAAAACTTCATGGAAACAAATGATAATGAAAACACAACTGTTCAGAATCTGTGGGACACAACAAAGGCAGTCCTGAGAGGAAAATATATAGCGGTACAAGCCTTTCTCAAGAAACAAGAAAGGTCTCAGGTACGCAACCTAACCCTACACCTAAAGGAGCTGGAGAAAGAACAAGAAAGAAACCCTAAACCCAGCAGGAGAAGAGAAATCATAAAGATCAGAGCAGAAATCAATGAAATAGAAACCAAAAAAACAATAGAACAAATCAACGAAACTAGGAGCTGGTTCTTTGAAAGAATTAATAAGATCGATAAACCCCTGGCCAGACTTATCAAAAAGAAAAGAGAAAGGACCCAAATAAATAAAATCATGAATGAAAGAGGAGAGATCACAACGAACACCAAAGAAATACAGACAATTATAAGAACATACTATGAGCAACTCTACGCCAACAAATTTGACAATCTGGAAGAAATGGATGCATTCCTAGAGACATATAAACTACCACAACTGAACCAGGAAGAAATAGAAAGCCTGAACAGACCCATAACCAGTAAGGAGATTGAAACAGTCATCAAAAATCTCCAAACAAACAAAAGCCCAGGGCCAGACGGCTTCCCGGGGGAATTCTACCAAACATTTAAAGAAGAACTAATTCCTACTCTCCTGAAACTGTTCCAAAAAATAGAAATGGAAGGAAAACTTCCAAACTCATTTTATGAGGCCAGCATCACCTTGATCCCAAAACCAGACAAGGATCCCATCAAAAAAGAGAACTACAGACCAATATCCTTGATGAACACAGATGCAAAAATTCTCGCCAAAATACTAGCCAATAGGATTCAACAGTACATTAAAAGGATTATTCACCACGACCAAGTGGGATTTATTCCAGGGCTGCAAGGTTGATTCAACATCTGCAAATCAATGTGATACAGCACATTAATAAAAGAAAGAACAAGAACCATATGATACTCTCCATAGATGCTGAAAAAGCATTTGACAAAGTACAGCATCCCTTCCTGATCAAAACTCTTCAAAGTGTAGGGATAGAGGGCACATACCTCAATATTATCAAAGCCATCTATGAAAAACCCACCGCAAATATCATTCTCAATGGAGAAAAACTGAAAGCTTTTCCGCTAAGGTCAGGAACACGGCAGGGATGTCCGTTATCACCACTGCTATTCAACATAGTACTAGAAGTCCTAGCCTCAGCAATCAGACAACAAAAGGAAATTAAAGGCATCCAAATCAGCAAAGAAGAAGTCAAACTATCCCTCTTCGCAGATGATATGATACTATATGTGGAAAACCCAAAAGACTCCACTCCAAAACTGCTAGAACTTGTCCAGGAATTCAGTAAAGTGTCAGGATATAAAATCAATGCACAGAAATCAGTTGCATTTCTCTACACCAACAGCAAGGCAGAAGAAAGAGAAATTAAGGAGTCAATCCCATTTACAATTGCACCCAAAACTATAAGATACCTAGGAATAAACCTAACCAAAGAGACTAAGAATCTATACACAGAAAACTATAAAGTACTCATGAAAGAAATTGAGGAAGACACAAAGAAATGGAAAAATGTTCCATGCTCCTGGATTGGAAGAATAAATATTGTGAAAATGTCTATGCTACCTAAAGCAATCTACACATTTAATGCAATTCCTATCAAGTACCATCCATTTTCTTCAAAGCAATGGAACAAATAATCCTAAAATTTATATGGAACCAGAAAAGACCTCGAATAGCCAAAGGAATATTGAAAAAGAAAGCCAAAGTTGGTGGCATCACAATTCCGGACTTCAAGGTCTATTACAAAGCTGTCATCCTCAAGACAGCATGGTACTGGCACAAAAACAGACACATAGATCAATGGAACAGAATAGAGAGCCCAGAAATAGACCCTCAACTCTATGGTCAACTAATCTTCGACAAAGCAGGAAGAATGTCCAATGGAAAAAAGACAGCCTCTTCAACACATGGTGTTGGGAAAATTGGACAGCCACATGCAGAAAAATGAAATTGGATCATTTCCTTACACCACACACGAAAATAGACTCAAAATGGATGAAGGATCTCAATGTGAGAAAGGAATCCATCAAAATCCTTGAGGAGAACACAGGCAGCAACCTCTTCGACCTCAGCCGCAGCAACATCTTCCTAGGAACATCGCCAAAGGCAAGGGAAGCAAGGGCAAAAATGAACTATTGGGATTTCATCAAGATCAAAAGCTTTTGCACAGCAAAGGAAACAGTTAACAAAACCAAAAGACAACTGACAGAATGGGAGAAGATATTTGCAAATGACATATCGGATAAAGGGCTAGTGTCCAAAATCTATAAAGAACTTAGCAAACTCAACACCCAAAGAACAAATAATCCAATCAAGAAATGGGCAGAGGACATGAACAGACATTTCTGCAAAGAAGACATCCAGATGGCCAACAGACACATGAAAAAGTGCTCCACATCACTCGGCATCAGGGAAATACAAATCAAAACCACAATGAGATACCACCTCACACCAGTCAGAATGGCTAAAATTAACAAGTCAGGAAATGACAGATGCTGGCGAGGATGCGGAGAAAGGGGAACCCTCCTACACTGTTGGTGGGAATGCAAGCTGGCGCAACCACTCTGGAAAACAGCATGGAGGTTCCTCAAAATGTTGAAAATAGAACTACCCTATGACCCAGCAATTGCACTGCTGGGTATTTACCCTAAAGATACAAACGTAGTGATCCGAAGGGGCACGTGTACCCAAATGTTTATAGCAGCAATGTCTACAATAGCCAAACTATGGAAAGAACCTAGATGTCCATCAACAGACGAATGGATAAAGAAGATGTGGTATATATACACAATGGAATACTATGCAGCCATCAAAAGAAATGAAATCTTGCCATTTGCGATGACGTGGATGGAACTAGAGGATATCATGCTTAGCGAAATAAGTCAATCGGAGAAAGATAACTATCATATGATCTCCCTGATATGAGGGAGAGGAGATGCAACATGGTGGGTTAAGGGGGTAGGAGAAGAGTAAATGAAACAAGATGGGATTGGGAGGGAGACAAACCATAAGTGACTCTTAATCTCACAAAACAAACTGAGGGTTAATGGGGGGAGGGGGGGTGGGGGGTGGGGTTATGGACATTGGGGAGGGTATGTGCTATGGTGAGTGCTGTGAAGTGTGTAAACCTGGCGATTCACAGACCTGTACCCCTGGGGATAAAAATATATTATATGTTTATAAAAAAATTAAAAAAAAAATGAGGAAATCCAAAAGACTCCAAAGATGATAAATCATGAGAAGTCTATACTAAGACAAATTATAATCAAATAGTCAAAATTTAAACAAGAAGAGAACTTTGAAAGTTTTGAAAGAAAAAAAATATCGCATATAAGGAGCCTCCCATAAGACTATCAGACTATTTCTCAGCAGAAATCTTACTGGCCACAAGTGGAATGATGGACTTAAAATGCTAAAAGAAAAAAAAGAAAAAAAAAAACTGCCAATCAAAAATATTGTATCACATAAAACTGCCCTTCCAATGTGAATGTCTCACGACATTCATAGACAATCAAAAAGTGAGTGAATTTATCACCACTATAACTGACTTACAGGAAATGCTAAGGGAGTTCTTCAAGTTAACCTGAAAGGATGATAAACCAACACATTGAAACATAGTAAAGTATATAATTCATTGGTAAAGGCAAATATATAGACAGATACAGAATACTGTAATACTGTAATGGTTGTATGTAAATCATTTTTAATTCTAATTTAAAAGTTAAAAGACAAAGTACTAAAAATAGCTACAACCACAAAAATCTATTAATGAATAGATTAATAGCACAACATAAAAAGATGAAACTGTGATAATAATAATAACTGTGTGCAACAGAGTAAAGTTATAGATGACTTTGCACACAATGTTACCAGTTTAAAATAGACTATAATTATTATAAGTCTCATGGTAACCAGAAAGAAAATACCTATAGGTATTTATTTATAGGTAAAAAAGGTACCTATTTATAGGTAAAAAAGGAAGGAATCAGACCATATCACTACAAAGAATCAACAAACATTAAGGAAGGCAGCAAAAGAAAGAAAGAGGGACAAAAGAACTAAAAGTCAGAAAGCAATTACAATGGTATCAGTAAGTGCTTAACTGTCAATAATTACTTCAAACATAAATGCATTCAGCTGCTCAGTGAAAAGAGAGTAGCTGACTGAATTTTTTAAAAAAATCCATCCATACGCTGTCTTACAGGGGACTCACTTTAGGTTTAAGGGCAGACATAGGCTGAATGTAAAGGAATGGAGGCAAAAAAGATACCCACACAAACAGTAACCAAAAGACTTCTTATTAGATAAAAAGACTTTGAGTCCATTTGTCACAGGAAATAAAGGTGGCCATTATATAATGACTTAAGGGACAGGTCATCAGGAATACTTAATCACTATAAATTGTATATGCCTTAAACATCAAAGCACCTAAATATATAAAGCAAACATTGATGGGTCTGAAGGAAGAAACAGATCACAATACAAAAATAGTAGGAGACTTCAATATCCTGATTACAATAATGGA
Source organism: Enhydra lutris kenyoni (assembly GCF_002288905.1). Classification (NCBI taxonomy): domain Eukaryota; kingdom Metazoa; phylum Chordata; class Mammalia; order Carnivora; family Mustelidae; genus Enhydra; species Enhydra lutris. The sequence continues at coordinate 5,673,600 of NW_019154126.1, forward strand.
CAGATCATCCACACAGAGACTCAATAAGGAAATAGCAAACTTGAGTAACAGTAGAGTAAATGGGTCTACAGACATACACAGAACATTCCATTCAACACCAGCCAGAAAATACACATTTTCATGTGCATGTGGAATATTCTCCAGGATAGATCATGTTAGGTCACAAAACAAGTCCTAACAAATTTAAAAGGTGGTATCTATACCAAGTATGTTTTATGACCACAATGGAATGATATTAGAAATCAAAAAGAAAGAAAATTAGAAAATTCTCAAATATGTGGAACTTAACACATTCTTAAATAACTAATGAGGCAGAGAAGAAATTAAAAAGAAAATTAAATATCTCAAGACAAATGAAAATGAAAATGTAACATACCAAAATTTAGGATGTAGCAAAGTAAGTACCAAAAGTAAAGTTTATAAGTGATAAACAGCAAACAGATAAACAGTAAAACAAAACAAAAATTCAAAAACCTAATCTTACACTTCAAGAAATGTAAAAAAAAAAAAAGAAGATTGGAATAAGCAGAAGGTATTAGAGCAGAAATAAATAAAATAGAGACTAGAAAGACCAGTGGGTCAGAAAAGCTAAGAGTTGGGGATTTTTAAAAGGTAAACTAAATTGACAAACTTTTAACTAATGAAGTATAAGAAAATCTCAAAATTGGACATGAAAGATGAGACATTATAACAAATGGAACAGAAATACAAAGAATTACAAGACTACTATGAACAACGATACAACAAATTGGATAATACACAAGAAATGGATAAATTCCTTAAAACATACAACCTACTGAGACTAAATTTTAAAGAAATAGAAAATCTGAACAGAAAAATTACTGGTAAGGACACTGCAGGAGACAAAAACCTCCCACAAACAACAGCCCAAGACCAAAGCCTTCCTCAGTGATTTTTTTTTTTTTTAAATTTTATTTATTTGACGGAGAGAGAGCGTGGACAAACAGGCAGAGAGGCAGGCAGAGGGAGAGGGAGTAGCAGGCTCCCTGCTGAGCAGAGAGCCCAATGTGGGGCTCGATCCCAGGACCCTGGGATCATGACCTGAGCTGAAGGCAGCTTCTTAACTGACTGAGCCACCTAGGCGCCCCTCATCAGTGACTTCTACCAAATATTTAGAGAAGAATTATCACCAATCCTCGTCAAGGCCTTCCAAAAAACTGAATTGGAGAGACCATTCTCAAACTCATTTTATGAGGGCACCATTACCCTGATATCAAAACCAGGCAAAGATACTACAAGAACAGAAAACTGTAAGTCAATAGTCCTGATGAATACAGATAACAAAATATCAGCAAATCAAATTCAATATCATGTTAAAAGGATGGCACACCATCCCCAAGTGGAGTTTATCCCTGCAATGCAGCAGTGTTTCAAATTATGCAAACAAACTAATGTGATAATCCACATAAACAGAATGGAAGATAAAAATCACATGTTCGTCCATTCAGTGACGAAAATCATGGAGCATGTATGAAAAGCTCTCCACTAACATACTCAGGGGTGAAAAACTGAAAGTTTTTCCTCTAAGATCAGGAACCAGACCAGGATGCCTGCTTTCATCATTTCTATTCAACACAATACATCTGTTTTCAAATGACATGATCTTACATGTAGAAAACCCTAAAGAAAATTTAGGAATAAACAAACTTAGCAAAGGAGGTAATACTTATACAGTGAACACTAGAAACCATTCATGAAGGAAATTTTAAAAGACACAAATAAATGGAAAGATACCCCTTGTTTGTGGATTGGAAGAATTAATATTGTTAAAATGTCCATACTACCCCAAGCAACCTACAGATGCCATGTAATACCTACTAAAATCCTAATGTAATTTTTTTACAGCAAAATCCATCATAAAATCAAATGGAAGCACAAAACACTCCAACTAGCCAAAGCAATATTGGAAAAGAGGAACAAAGCTGGTGGCACCATACTTTCAGATTTCAAAAACATATTACAAATTTGTAGTTATAAAAACGGCATGATCCTGGCATGAAGGGAAACATACAGACCAATGGAACACAACAGACTGCCTATATACATATATACATACATGTATATATCTATATATATAGATATATATATGTAACTTCTATAATCCCCGGTGAATATTCTAAAAAATAATAATAATAATAAGGAACTCACCCAGTATGTACTATGTGCCCTGCTTTTGTTTGCTTTTTTTCTCCCCTCTGTGTCTCACTCACTTTGTGGTGGTGTCTTTAAGATCTCAGGACACATCAGTTCTTGTTTTTGTGTTACATGCAAAATGGGTGTTATATGCAACTGAGTCATTGAACATTGCATCAAAAACTCATGATTTCTAGACTGTGACGATCTAAATTGTGACGATCTTCCCATGTTTACTGAACTTGGGAAGAAGAAGAGCCAGGCAGGAGGTGTAATGCTCTGCTATCACGCTCATTCTCGAATGTGCAACAAATACTAATTGAGGCCGAGGGTCTGTTCAGGACAGTATTAAGCACAGTGGTTAGAAACACAAAACACTCTATGTAAAAAAAACTGGATTTCTCTACCATCTTGAGAATTGCAACAAGAATTATTTTTTTTTTTAAGATTTTATTTATTTATTTGACAGATCACAAGTAGGCAGAGAGGCAGGCAGAGAGAGAGAGAAGGAAGCAGGCTCCCCGCTGAGCAGAGAGCCCGATGCGGGGCTCGATCCCAGGACCCTGGGATCATGACCTGAGCTGAAGGCAGAGGCTTTAACCCACTGAGCCACCCAGGCGCCCCAACAAGAATTATTTTTGTGTACAACATCTTATTTACATTCATCCCTAACTACGTCTAATCGTTATTTTTAATGTTGTCATGTCTGTTATGAGACTAAAAGCATATGACTACATTTCAGTGGTTATACCACACAGCCCTTCATGGATGCAGAATATTTGCTTGATGGCCTCACTGAAAGGTTCGATTCATTGTGAAAAATAAAAGAAAATAGCTATAAAATTTGGCTGTCCCTTGAGTCTCTGGTAATTAAATCCCCATGTGTATGTTTTGTGTGGAGTGTTGGCTATTTTCGGCTTATTCTTGTGGCTCTCACTTCAGACCTCCAATTTTTTTCTGCCCTTTCAGCTTGACATGCCTTCATTAGGCACATAACCCACTAAAGACAATTGTTTTGTAAGTGTGCTTATGCTTCTGTCATCTGTTAAAGGTCAAATGTTTACCAAATTGTTCAATCTTATTTTTTAATTTGTGCAACTTCCTATTACATCTGTGTGCCTTAAATACAGAGCAAGTCTGTCAGCAAGAAGCCACAGGTACATGATGTCAAGAAGGTAGCAGCGTTAGCCAAAGGTTTTTGTTTGTTTTCTGGCAGAAGATGCTTGGAGGGGAACTGTGGCCTTTGCATCCATCCTATCTCTCTTCATCTGTTCAATAGTCATTAAAATGTCTTTAGGAAAACTGAAACCTACCACGGTGTCTATAAGGGTTAGTAATAAGGGTATGTTTTCTATCAATGGTGGTGGTGTAGTTACTCATATTTTTTCTCCTCCTTTAGTCCTCACACCACCATTCTGATGGGAATGGTACATATCAATTACGATGTAACCCAGACAGCTGGGATCTACAAGACCCCAGATTTCTGGGGTCACTATTTCTTCTAGCATTTAGGAAAGAGACTAGACGAAGCATCCATCCCATGTGCTATGGAAAATCCAGAGCCCTCCTCAAAATATCTCGGGATGATAAACATTTTTATTTCATTTATTTATTTTTTAAAGACTGTATTTATTTATTTGTCAGAGAGAGAGAAAGAACACAAGCAGGGGAAGTGAATCAGGCTCCCTGCTGAGGAAGGAGCTCGATGCAGAACTTGATCCCAGGACCCTGGGATCACTATCTGAGCTGAAGGCAGATGCTCAACAAAATGAACCACCTAGGCATCCCTAAACATTTTTTAAGATTTTATTTATTTGACACAGAGAGACACAGTGAGAGAGGGAACATAAGCAGGAGAAGTGGGAGAAGGAGAAGCAGGCTTACTGATGAGGAGACAGCCCTATAAGGGGCTCGATCCCAGAACCCGGGGATCATGACCTGAGCTGAAGGCAGACACTTAACAACTGAGCCACCCAGGTGCCCAATCCCTAAACATTTTGAATTAGTGAATTCTCTACCCCCATAAATTCTGCCTGATCTCCCTACTGGTAAATTTGCAATCCTGGCTGTTTTGTTTCTCAATCTAGAATCCCAAGGTTTTTCTTGATTTTATCTCAAGTTCTACCATTCTCTTTGTCCAGTTGCTTCGATAATCTAAATATTTCCTTAATCCCTTTCTCACTGTAGTGGGCAATGGTCAACTATATTTTGGTTTATTGTGTTAAGGAAAACTATCCAATAATTGGGAATAAAGCACAAAAGAGGGTCATAATCCTTTCGGTATCATATGGGGGCATTAATAAGCTCATCCCAAGATTATTTAATGTTACAGGGCAATGTACCATTTGGGGCTTTGCTAGTTAGCATTAAGGGATAAGACTATTCAAAAAGACTATTCAAATTGTCTATTTCTTTTGTGTGAGTTTTGGAAGATTATGGCTTTCAATAAATTGGTCCAGTTCATCGAAATTATAAAATTTGTGAGGAAAGATCTGGTTATAATATTCCTTTATTATTCTCTTAACAACCATGTGATCTGTAGCAAAGTTCCCTCTTTCATTTCTGCTATTAGTAATTGTTGCCAAAAGATTTAGAAACATGTATTAGGTCCCATAAACAAGTTTGTTTCTCAAAGGTGGTAAGAATCTAATTATTGAAGACATAGTATACATTCTTTTAATTCTTGGAGAAACACTGAAAGTCCTAATGGAATTTCATCATACAAGCCACATGACTCTTAGACATTCAAATGTACCAAAGAGTCCTACTCCCTGAACATTCTGCAGAAATGAGGTTGAGGGTCCCCTGACTTTATAAGGATTCCCACAGCAGACCAGGAAAGTTTATAGAAAGCACAACATTCCCAGGATAAAAAAAAATTCTAATTCTTTATCTGAATTACACAGCATGTAAAAATTCTAGGCTATTACCTCCTCAATCCTATCTTATACAAACTCAAATAAGACAAATGAAACCGCATTATAAAAATCAGAGAGTAATTAAAATTAAGAGACATAAATAAGAAAATGTCACCCAAGTTGTAATCATGTAAACCTTAGCAGATAAGCCAAGAATAAAGACATCAGACTTTACGCCAACACTTCTTTACACTCTCTTCTTATCTCCATCTCTCAGATAGACACATACACACACACTTACATCTGTCAAATAGTACCTGATGTCATATATATCACATTATTGTACAAGTCAATTAGGCCTATTTTGAACATCAAATTTTCATTTATTTTTACAGTTACTTAGGAAAAAAGTATCAAAACAGTGCATTGTGAAAAGTATATTTAGTTATTTGGAATTTTTTTTTAATGCTGTGAGATCTAAGACTCTTAAATTATTTTCCTTAATTGTTAAAGTCAGGAGGCATTTGACAGAAAAGATACATTCTTGACCTTAAGGGCAGTGTTTTCAAGTTCAATAATCTATAAGCTATTTCTCAAAAGATAAACACATACAAGTTTTATAGCATTTGTGATCATGTTTTAATAGATACCAGCTATCAAAAAATTCAGTTAAAAGTTCATTCAGTTGGAAATATGTTTCTTCCCTAACTGCTTGTACTGCTTTCTGCTCCATAACATTAATAATAACCCTATTTTTAACTGAGGCAATAATGAAAATTACAGAAAATAAGATATACTATAAATCCATAAGGAGAGATAGAGATAAAACATTTGGCTAATGTGCCTGCAACGGGTCCAGTAACTTAACTGACTCCTGTGAAATGAAATTTAATGCAAGAATTTGTTCGGCATTCTGTCCTCCAGACTAGGTGCATTCATCTTCTAGGAAAATATGTAAATGACATTTGCATATCTTCCATCTTTAATGTAATAGTATGAAAGTAGCAGTCATGGTATAATCTATATTATATTTTTATGAATATTTTACTAAGATAAAATGGCTATAATTCCTAATGTGTATATGATGTTATTTCTTCCATTAACTCTGATTTCACATACATTAACTCTTGAGATAAAAATGAAATAGATTCCTTAAGATTTTATTTATTTACTTGCAAAGGGGAGAGAAAATGGGTGAGCATGAGCTGAAGGGAAAGGCAGAGGAAGAGGGAGAGGGAGAAGCAAGCTCCCTGGGAGCCTGACGTGGGGCTCCCAGGATCCAGAGATCAAGACTTGAGCCAAAGGCAGATGCTTAACCAACTGAGCCACCCAGGTGTCCTGAAATAGATTCTATAAAGGAAAATTAAACCAAACAACAAGTGGAGTTGTAACTATTTCTTCTTTTCCTAGATATCTTGTACTTTATGGTCCCTTGATTTTTTTTTTTTTTCAAATGATTGGCAGTAGAAAAACTACTAGATGATAGTCAGTTTTGGTATTAAAAGACATTTTTAAAAATAGGAAATTATAATTCAATTTGTATAGCCATACAAATTCTATGATAACAAAGTTAATAATTTACAACATAACTGTCACATATCCTATTTGCCACTATAATATAAATTTACATGTGCATTTTTTTTGCTGGGAACTCAGTAAATCAGAAAGGCCGATTCACAAATGGACAGGAAAGAAAAAAAAAAAAAGGCAGAAAGATTCTTCCCAAATTATTAAAAAATGGCAAGCACCACTGTTAAAAACCCCTACCCCTCAAGTAAAAATCATGCAGTGAGGGTTCCCCTTACAAGAAATACAATAGGGAAGGCCTTTTGGGTTCATACCCTACGTAATAGATAATGATTTTGTGAGTCATAGGAATAAATGTATAGGGACAAAATGAAGAAAATCATTTGTGCAGTACACAGAGATGAAGGCCATAAGAAATCTGGTACATTATACTGTGCAATATAATATTCTAAGTAACTGAAATTGTGCAGGACTTAGGCAACAAGACCGAAATAGCTAGCACGAGACAGTCTGGTGGCAGCTGATTCAGAACCGAATGTTAGACATTCGCCACCGAGAGTCTTTTCCAAAGAACTAGAAGACTCACAGACCACGAAATTCACAAGGGGCAAGGTAATGACCTTGCTCTCTAAGAAATGACTGCTGCGTACAGGCCATGTGTGGCCGTGTCTAAGACCACCCTCTGGGGGCTGTGTAAGGTGTTTAAGCAAGAGGGAATCGGCCTAGTGCTTGATGACCAATCGGATAGTAAATGACTGATGCTGTAGTAGGTTATATGTACCAATCACAGAGTATGTTTCTCCTATATACACTCAGGGTCAAAATCTGAAGTAATGTCACCGGCTATATCGGATGGTTAAGTAAAGTGACACCCAACTATCACAAGGCTTAAGATCTCCATACTTTCTATAACATTCTGAAACCTCAACCAATCCCACTGGAGTGGAAAAGGGATCCTTGACAATAAAAGCCAAACTATGATGAACCATCTCTAGCCTTTTTAATCTAAACTTTCATCATCAATAAACTCATTCTCTCACTTATGGTCTCAATAGGCTGCTGAACCCTAAGTCAAAGCAAAGTTTGTGTTCACCTTTGCTTTCCTGTGCTTTAGACTCCCTAAACATAACCACTTACATATTTTCTACCCAAATATCACTTGAAGAGCTAATATTCAACATGTCTAGAACTCCCTGTGCCTCTGATCGCAAAGGTCACCTGTTAAGTTATACAAAGGGGCCAAAGAAAAATCATAGGTTCCTTATGGCCAATCCTCTTTTGTCCACGGTCCCCAATCTGCGTTATTTCTACACAACACTTCTCAAATATGTCTCTCTATCCTAATACACTGCCTCGATTCACATACTCCTTATCTTTCATTTGGAATACTGTGCTAGCTTTCCCTTCCTCCTAATTCATCCTGCATGTCCTCAGCCTCTATTATTTTTCTAATTAACGAATGAATTACATCACCCCCAAGGTCCTAAAAAGCCTTACAGTATCCAAGAGTTAATGAGCTCCATCAAACCCCAACGTGAATGTTCATGCTCTTTACCATGTCATTCAAGGCCAGTTGCATCCACATGATCATTCCCACGTCTAAGGACAAACATGGGGAGACCTGCCAATAGCTAACCACCTTCCCTTTCTGCATCCATCTCTCTGAGCATTCCTTTCACTGTGGCATGGCCTCCTTCACTTTTCATTGCCCATTCTTTGAGTTTCAGTTTAAATATCACCTGTTAATGGACAACTTTATTCCTAATAGGTACTAAGTGCTTCTTCATTCTCTGAGGTCCCATACTATATTGACAACACAACTACCGCTTCACTAAACATGCTGAATTTCATTATTTTAATTACCTAACTTAGTCCCTAACACATTATATATGCCAAAATGCATTGGAAGGAATAAACAAATGAATGAAAGAGTGAATGAATGAAGAGTGTTTCAATGCTAAAGATGGAATCAGGAGCCTTGTGGGTTTCAGTCACAGAATCACTATTAACTAGATGTGTAATCTTGGAAAAATCATTTAAATGCCATAGGACTCAATTTTATTGTCTCTGAAGTGCAAGATTTTGTTAGGTAATTTCTCAAGTCACTTGTGTCTCAGTCAAAATGGTATTTTGTTCTATATCTTCCATCAGGAGACAAATGTTCAGTCATAATCTCAGGTTAGTATACTTCCCTAAGCAAACTGATGATTCACTGTTTTACTCCGTATGAGTTTGAAAACTGTTGAACCAGAAAGTAATGTAGTATGCTGGTAAGGAATGTTTAATTTTCATTAACCTAGGGCATCCTACTTACTGGGATGTGACCACCATATTCCATGATCAAAATTAGGTTTACAAAATGCTTTTCATATTATTTACATTTCTAGTCTTTTAGAAAAAGCTCCACAGTTGTTTTCTTTTTAAATTTTTAAATAAATGCTATGCTCCTTAGGCTGAGAATTTAATCTTTTGGAATGGTATCATTTGTACATTAAGAAGCCACACTAATTTAATTTCAATCCGCAGAGATACGAACAATGAAAATAACCAACATAGAAAATATATAATGTAGAAAGTAACAGAAGAGACATAAGTAAATTGTTCTTTTTCTAATTTAAATTCAATTAGCCAACATGTAGAAAATCATTAGTTTCAGATATAAAGTTCAATAATTCATCAGATGCATATAACAAGCAGTGCCCATTGCATAATGTGCCCTCCTTAAGGCCCATCACCCAGTTACCCCATTGCTCCACCGACCTCCCCTCCAGCAACCCTCAGTTTGTTTCCTAGAGTTAAGAGCCTCTCCTGGCTTGTCTCCCTCCCTCTCTGATTTCTTCCCATTCCATTTTCCCTTCCTTCCACTATGATCCTCTCTGCAATTTCCTATATTCCTCATATGAGTGAAAGCATATAATAATTGTCTTTCTCTGATTGTCTTCTTTCGCTCAGCATAATACCCTCCAGTTCCATCCACATTGATGTAAATGATAAAATCTCATCCTTTCTGATGGCTGCACAATATCCCATAGCGTGTATATAAGTGTATGTGTGAGTGTGTTTAGGTGTGTATACATACACATACATACAAATACCACATCTCCTTTATCCATTCACATACACATACATACAAATACATACACATACATACACTCTATGGGATATTACACACATACACATACATATACGTACATACATACAAATACCACATCTTCTTTACCCATTCATCTGTCAAAGAACATCTAGGTTCTTTCCATAGTTTGGCTACTGTGGACATTACTAATTAAACACTGGAGTGCAGGTACCCCTTCAGATCACTATATTTGTATCTTTGGGATAAATACTTAGTAGTATTCTAGGGTAGCTAGCTCTCTTTTTAGCTTCTTGAAGAACCTCCATATTTTGTTCTCCAGAGTGGTTGCACCGGCTTGCATTCCTACCAACAGTGTAGGAGGGTTCCCCTTTCTCTGCATCCTTCCCAACATTTGTTGTTTCCTGACTTGTTAATTTTAGCCATTCTGACTGGTGTGAAGTGGTATCTCATTGTGATTTTCATTTGTATTTCCCTGATGCCAAGTGATGTGGAGCACTTTTTCACGTGTTGGCCATTTATAACATAGTAGATTGTTCTTAGCTCTGTGCTCATTTTTGAGTATAGGAACCCCTATTTGTATACCTATGGTTACAGATTCTGAAGAAAGTCCTGTAGTGACGCTGCTAAATACACTGAGGAAATATAGAGAACCATGTGGGGTAAAGCCATGTTTCCCAACTTTCTCAACTCATGACTCATGCAAAAATTAATATTATTTGTTTGCTGTGATAAATGGTTGGTCTGCTTACTAGTGGAAGCAATCAGCCTGGCTGCTCTGGCTTGCCCAGTGCAGTAGACTGAATGCTCCTGACCATCCAAAATTCATATGCTAAAGCCCTAGTCCAGGGCGATGGTGTTTGGAGGTGGGGCCTCTGGGAAGTAATTGGGTCATGGGAGTAGAGTCCTTACCAGTAGTATTTAGGTCCTATAAGAGAACTCAGAGCGCTAGCTAGTTCTCTTTCAGCCGTGTGAAAACACAGAAAGATGATAGCTGTTTAAAAACCAAGAAGAGGGGGGCACCTGGGTGGCTCAGTGGGTTAAAGCCTCTGCCTTCGGCTCAGGTCATGATCCCAGGGTCCTGGGATCGAGCCACACATCGGGCTCTCTGCTCTGCGGGGAGCCTGCTTCCTCCTTTCTCTCTGCCTGCCTCTCTGCCTACTTGTGATCTCTGTCTGTCAAATAAATAAATAAAATCTTTAAAAAAAAAAAAAAAAAAAAACCAAGAAGAGGGCTCTCACCAAAATCTGACCATGCTGGGACCCTGATCTGGTAATTCTAACCTCTAGTAATATGAGAAATAAATGTTTGTTGTTTGAGCCACCCACTTTATGGTACTTTGTTACAGCAGCCAAAGTTGATTAAAATACCCAGCCCAATTCTGGCTGACTTGAGAGTTGAGGGGATCAGTGGCTCAGTACACTCTAAGCCAATTACAATACACCCATATACCAAGAATATCAGCTGGGAAGCTTCAGCCTAAGGTTTTATAGTGAAGACTGGAGTCAACTTTGGACCTTTGAAGTTGTAGGGAGCTATAAAAGAGACAAAAGCACATAAAACTGGGGCCAAAAAGAACACTATTCCAAAGAATAAAATGTTTTTTTTTTCAAAAGTCATCATAAAAAAATCATTGTGTATCTTGACCTTAGATCTTAGAGTAAAGCAAAATTTACTTAAAGTAAAATTCCTTGACAATTAATTGGTATTAGCTGTATATTATACAGGTATTTTTACCAGTCCACACTATCTGATCAGTCCTATAGACCAAGCTGAAAACTGCATTTGAAAATACAACTATCCCTGTGCTGACAACAGGTACTTGGCTGGAGCAAAACTATACCTGCTGGGAGGAACAGACACTTAACTTTAGCCACAAAGAAATCACACAAGTGACCTTCTAATAAGTATTAGCTCACTATCAAGATTCAACACATATCATAAGTCGGTGTATGTATAAGCAGTCACCAACCATCTGAAACAGGTTCACAAACACCACAAAACAGATGCTACTAAAAACAGAATATAAAACAAATTCATTTCCTAAGTTTAAAAATAAAAGAGGAGAGTAGAAACACGACACTATCCCAAATGTTGAGAAAACATTTCAAAAAAATTTATAAAATCTGAATTTAAATTCCAATAGAAAGAATAGTAGAAGGTTAAATCCAGGTAAAATAAAAATTAGATAGGAATACAAATCTGAAGCAATCACCTAGAATGAAACAAGAAAATGGAAATACAAAACTCAGTTTGAGAGAGAAAGTAATAGAGTGAGAAAGCCTGGCTACAGCTAATCTAAATTCCAGAAGGAAAGAAGAGCTAAATTAGAATAAGTAAGACAACATTCAGTGTCAAACACGCCCTCATGAAACTGTGGAACACCCCTACAGATGGAAGAACTTAAAAGGACTTAACAAGTAATAATACAGTGAATTATCAATAACAATAACAGAATCTTGAGAAGAGGGGAATAACATACATCTTCAAACTCTGAGAGAAAGCAATGGTCAATCTATGCCTATTATATGAATAACATACATATGCTATTCATATATATATATACACACACACACGATAGGCATATCCATGCCCCCGACACTGCCATAAAAAATAAGGGTTTATTATTAGACATTTTCAGGTGAACAAAAATCTAAGTTTATCATCCAAAGACCCCTGAAAAAGGAATGCTAAAAAATGGAAGAAGCCAAATGATCCTAGAAGACAAATCTGAGATGTTAGAAGAAACGTGAAGTGAACAAATGCTATAAGAAGGGTAACTATTACAAAATAATGACAGCAGTGAGGTCAACTTTTGATGTAAAAATATCAAATTAGAGATAAAGCACTTACAACTTCATAGAAGTGATTAGAAGGGAAGCTGAAGTTAAATTCTCTTAAATTTTAGGTAATATCCAGAAGGATGATAAAGATATCAAATTGCATTAAACACTATATATATAAATTAAAGTTCTAAGGTAAAGTCTAAATTAAAGTGTATATTTTCCAAAAGAGGAAGGGCTTAAAAACTGCATAAAATAAACTTTAAAAGTCATTTAAAAAAAAAAAAGACTAAGCAAAAAGCAATACAAATCCCTTAACCCCCAGAGATGTGGGAGATGTTACGATCAACCCCATCAGAGTAGAGAGAACAAGTAGAATTCAAGGTGAGAAATGCCTCTAAGCATAAAGAGGGACATTTTACAATGATGAAGGCTCATTTAAGCAAGAAAACATAACAATCCTAAGTGTATATGCACCTCATTACAAAAAGCAAAAATGGAACAGAACCAAAAGGAGAAATAGGCAAATCACAATTTTAGTTGGGAATATTACCACTGATCTTACAGTATTGATAGAAACAGTTTAAAGATACGAAAGATTTGAACTCACTAGTGAGCAAATTGGCCTACTTAACATTCATAGAACACATACCAAACAAGAACAGAATATACATTATTTTCAAGGGGATACAGAATGGTCACCAAGATGGACCATATGCAGGGCCATAAAAAATTTAAAGAAACGAAATCAGACAGAGTATGTTGTTTTAGCACAACAAAATTAAATTAGAAATCAAGAGACAAATGGTTATCTGGAAAATCCACCCAATATCTGAAGCCAAACAACACACCTTTATATAAGCCATGGTTCAAAAAAGAAACACATAGGTAATTAGAATATATTTTAATTAGAATATATTTGAATGAAAACAGCGTATCAAAATTGATGGGATGTAGCTAAAGCAGAACAGGTGAATACATAGCTTTAAAGCCTATATTAGAAAATCCTAAAAGTTCTAAAAGCTATTGTCTTAAGTTTCTATTTTAAGAAGCTACAAAAGCCAACTTAAGTCACAGAAAGTAAAGGAAGGAAATAATAAAGAGGAGAATTCAGGGAAAGGCAAAACAAAAGGATGAAAAAGATAAGTGAAACTCGAAGCTGTTTCTTTGAAAATATCAGTAAAATTGATAATCTTCTCCATTGACACTAACTGAAAAAATAAAAATGAGATGCAGATCACCAACATGAGAAATGGAAAGGAGGGATATCAAGACATGTGCAGACATTAAAAAGATAATAGTTTATCTTTAATGAAAAGTTTAAAACAACAAATTCGACAATTTTGGTGAAATAAATTCCTTCAAACAAACTGCCAAATCTAACTCAATTAGTAACAAAAATGGTGAATAGCTCTGTGTGAATTAAATAAATAAAATCCGTAATTGACACCTTCCCACAAAGAAGACTCTAGGACAAAATTTGGTTGATAAATCATACCACACTTTTAAGGAAAAAGACTACCAATCCAATTATGCACTCTTCAATCAAAAAGCAGAGGAAACATATTTTATGAAATTAGTATTACTATAACACCCAAAAAATGATAGATCAACATTGCTCACGAATGCAGACAATATTTTTTGATAAACTAGTGAATAAAATCCAGTGACAGAGAAGATATAATAGTGAAAATGTTTACGCCGAGATGCATAGGGTTTGTCTGAATATTAATATAAATAGTCACATAGACAAAATAATGGCGAAAAAAGCACAAAGTCTTTTTCATAGATGCAGGGGAAAAAGCTGAACATAGCAGAGAAGGAGCCAGATTATACATCCGGTGACAGGCTCTGCGTTCTTCCAACTACACCAGAACACCGTGGGCTCTCATTTCCTTTATCCCTTTGCCTCCAGGAGTCAGGACTCCTTCCCATGGCAGCTACAGAAATACTATTTGAATTGGAGAGCATCTGCTGGTAAGGTGGCATAAAGTGAGCCTAGAAAACACATGTCCATCCAGCAAATCCACTTCTACTGGTAGATTGTATCTCACCATCCAGATCATTATAAAATACATCTGGTAAATCATCGTGGAGAAGTGTCTCATCTTCAATGGGGCTTTGTGAAATTCAACACTATTAAATGTCTCTCATCATTAATATGTATTATTAAAGCTTCAGTGTAATTTGAGTTCAAGATACAGAGATGACTTCCATACACTATAAAATCTAGTGCCTGGTTTCCAGAAATTTTAATTTTAGTGCAAAAAAAATTATATGCACTCAAAAAGCTAAATGACTTCTGTTTTCTAATGAGGTATGTAACGGGTGGTACGGAAGGATAGTGTCAATGAGTCCTATTAAGTTTTAAAATCTGTATATCAATTTTACTTTTACCATGAAATTCCTGATGATTCTTAGGTTGACAAAATGGGGAAAAAGGTGAATTAAGTTGTACTGGGATTTTATTGCTGGCAATTGTCAATTATATCATAAAACTGAGTAAATCATTGCTCAAGGAATATTTAAAAATCTAGTCACAAGAAATTACATGTCAATTTTATCAACTTTGAGTTTATTAATTTGTCTATAGATTGCTGACAGTAATAAAAAAATACTCAGAAATCATAACCTACTATTCCCTGAAATCACATTTAGACTATACCTGGTATTTTCTTTGAACATAAATGCTCACAGTAACAAACTTGGCCCTCAGTCATCAATGGTCAATGATGAATGGTAATTATTAGCAACAATAACAGAACAATAATCATGACTAATACTTACAAAGAATTGACCAATTGCCAGTCACTCTTGTAAAAGCTTTATAGATCTTATTCAAGCTTCACAACACTATGGGGTTGATTTGCTGAGTCACCCCATGTCACAGGTGAAAAATCTTATGAAGAAAGAATCAAGTACCTTGTTCAATGCCACAGAGGTAGTAAGGCCACCCGAGAAGTAAACCCAGGTAACTGGTTTGAAAGTCCATATTCTTAAATACTACGCATACTGCTGCTTGCTGAAGGGCATGACATGTGTCTTAGTAAACATTTTTTCCTTCATGAGTATAGACTTGTTAATTTTTACTTAATGGCTAAAAAAATCAATATATTTTTTTAATTTTTCCCTATTGTTTCAAACACTTTTCATTTTTGAAATGGCCCTCCCTCAGCTTTCTCTCCATTTTATAAACATTAATGAACAGTTTATATAGAGATGGCAAAAAAAGCTTGAATTATTGTTTGGAACTCATTTTGCCTAGTTTTGTTTATGCCTTAACCTATTTGACACTATGTTATATTTTTTAACTGACTATTTTGTACTTAACAGAGAATCACGTTGCAAGAATTGCAGTACATGTTTTATTTATCTTACCATGTCAATCTTCCCCTTCCACTTAATAAAATTTGAAAAGAGAGTCCCTCTGCTATTCCTATTTAGTTTTTTTTTTCCCTGATAAATCAAGTTAGTAGAGTCTCTTCATAAGAACAAAATGAATTCTTCCCTTTTAAAATAACATCACTTGAATAGGATAATATATCAACCTCTTGGCTTTAAAATCTTTTTATTCTCAATTGTTCGAACACTGCCCAACATCAAAGAATATCCACCAAGCTGCTGTAGGGAAAGTAAGGTTATGGTGTCTGGAGATCTCTCTTTCAACATTCTTTTGCCACCACATGTAATTGCTTTTTGAGGGGCCCCTCGGATAAGCAGAAACTCGGTGTAATATGACTTGAAAATCCTTATATTAACCATAGAATCATTAGTCCAAATTAATTTGGGGTAGGAATTAGAGGAAATAAAATACTTAACACTTACAATTTGAAGGACATGAGGACAGAGAAAAGAAAGAGATCTTCTTTAAGTGCTTTGAAGAATTTTCCAGTGTAGCCATCAGAGCCTGAAGATTTCATTTTAGGGAGCTCTGTAATTATTAACTCAAGTTCTTTAATGGTTATAGGACAGATTTTCAGGTTCTTTCATATTGGTTGAATTTGGGTAGTTTATGGCATTCAAGGAATTGGTTTCTCTGCCTTCTTATAATTAGGAAATAAAACTTCTGACATCTATACCAAGGGTTCTCAACCACATCAACTATCAAAATGACCAATGTATCCTTTAAAAAATACAGGTAGCGGGGCACCTGGGTGGCTCAGTGGGTTAAGCCTCTGCCTTCAGCTCAGGTCATGATCTCAGGGTCCTGGGACTGAGCCCCGCATCAGGCTCTCTGCCTGCCTTTCTGCCTATTTGTCATCTCTCTCTCTCTCTCTCTGTCAAAATAAATAAAATCTTAAAAAAAATTCAGGTAGCTAGGCTAGGCCTGAGGTCTTCCAGCAAAATAAGGGGATATAAGAAAAGGGACAGTGTGGCTGAATGTCTGCCATTTTGACAAGGTTTTGCAGGTTATATTGGTTTGTCAACACAGTTAAGACTATTACCATAAAGTTCAATATACTTCTCTATGATTACAACCTTCTCTTTTCCCAAAGCCCCCATCCCTCACCATCACAGTGAAATTCTTCCTCTGTAATAAACAATTATACTAGATCAAGCTATACCATCCTATATCTGTGGATACCACTGTCTTATTTCTTATTCTTCTAAAGTTGCCATTGATGAATTACCCCTTGGCATACTCTGAGAAACATTAAACACCTGAAACATTAAAGTCACCTATCATATCTACTGTGGGGAATGCTGAATGTATACCAGTAGTAAACACTATCAGGTCCTGAACCAAGAGAAGCTCTGTGTCTATTGAACTGATTATTGATATGGCTATGGATATTATATCTTATCATAATTTTATTTTCCCTTTGGTCAATAAGAGGCTTATAATATTTCTGGTTTGTCTGTAGATACTGTGCAATATACTATGGCATGATTTTCCTGTTCTCTCACTCTACAGCATATTATTTCATAGCATAGTTCCGCAGTTTGTCCCACATATCTGTCTTCTGCTACTGATGTACTTTCTAGCTGGATACATGGTACCCATACAGTCCATTTCCCAGAAATCCTTAGTGTCATCATGGGACTAGATTCTTGCCAGTATCACCCCAAGTTTACTATGGCAACTTCCAAAAATGGTTCTTAATTTTCTCTACATCTTCATCAATCGTTTTCACTGTCTCTCCAACCATCTCACTACCACCATGTTGGATCAGGAAGACTGAGGACTGTGAATAATTGCCTTAAATGGACGGCAGTGAATTGGGTCCCTAGAAACTTGGGTCCCTATACCCTTCGTTGAAGACACACATACACACACACACACACACACACACACACTCTCTCTCTCTCTCTCTCTCTCTCTCTCTCTCTCTCCCCTCCCCATACCCTCTCTCTATATACATATAGGAATGCATATATGTATGAGTGTATATACTTAAGTACACATTATATATATACTTCTTCAAATCATTTATAGAATAAGACGTGATACTAAAAGAAAAGCATATAATTGTCTCAAAAAATTTGCACGGAACTTCAGAAAATATGTTAACTAGGTTGGTGATAGCTTGAAAATAACCTATAGCATTTCTGCTGCTAGGCTATGTACCAATCATGAAATCTTTAATGTGAACATTTATCATGAAAATATTACATTGGAATTTTTAATTTATCTGAAATAAACTACTATAGTAATATAAATTGAAATCTCAGTGATATGGCCTGGCAAGATTATACAATATAATTTCTAGCATATTAAAATGTTCTCTGTATTACAAGCAAATGGATTTCTACATCACTACTCTACTGACTACTCTACTGTACTATGCATGCAGTTTAAATAAAGCATGTAAGAAACAGCAGTGTATGCTTATATATGCAGTCAGAGTCACTGAAAACATTTAAAAAGTAGCTAACGCACACATATATTGAAATGAACTTTCTTTGAAAAGGCAATAAAGATGTCAAAATTAAAGTCCCTTCACAAATAGCTTCTCAATTTACCAGTACAAACAATAATTTATGCTAAGTGAGCAGTAAAGAACTGCATTTCATTCAGTTCAATTGTTTGTGCAATATCCAACATGAAGAAGAAACAACCTGGTCACAAATTGGTTTGAACCGATAAATGTGTTTTCTTGAATATTCAATGCTGATAGAAAATTCCAATTTTTCTATTTCCATGCTGACTTATATCCTCAGTCTGATGTTTGGGTCACAGCCAAAAACAGTGCAAAACCTGCCAAGCCTTCTTGGCTAATTGGTCTTTATAATTTTTAGGAAAATACTGTGAACAATATCCAACCCACAGATCCAAGGGCAATTCAAAGTGAGGAACAGTACATATAAAAGTGTGAGAGGGGTTCCAGTTCAAGAAGGCCATGTACAAGAATCCTGAACTCACCTCCTCTCATAGATACACCAAATCTGCAACTACATATGGAAAAACTTCCTAAAAGAAAATCTAAAAACTGGTGAAGCAAGTCCTATACATCAGGAAATAAGAGAAGGCTCACATTAAAGCAGATGGCAACTAAGGACCAGAGAGGTTAAAGCTGTGGTCAAAGTCTCACACTGAATGCAAAGCTCTGTGAGAACAGGGCCTGTTTTGTATGCTTCTGTTTCCCCAGTGTCTACAGTAGAAACTGACACACCAAGTAGGAGCTCAATAAATCATCATTGGGGAGGTGGTTCAAATGGTGGCAGAGGAAGATCCTGAAATAACCTCTTGCCATAGACACAACAAATCTACAGCTACATATAGAAAAAATTCTGAGAACTAGCTGAATGACTACTCCACAAAAGAGGATAAAAGGGCCACATCAAGACAGAGAAAAGAGGCACAGATATCACTTCACAAAAACCCCACCCCTGGCACAGTGACCCACCAGTGTGAGGGATCTACAAATATGGAACTTCTCTCTTTGGAACAAGGGGTTTCTGTGATCAAAGGTGGATCACAAAGCCAAGCCTCCAAAATGTTTGGCTTTGAAGGCAACTGGGCTCACATCCAGGAGAACCACAAGACTGTAGAGAATTGAGATTCTGCTCTTGAAAGATAACACAGAGGTTCATTAGCCCCAAGACCCAGTGCAAATGTAGTAGTTTGAAGAATCTAAATCATATGTGGAAGAGATTCACTTACTAATCTTAAAGAGACTGCAAGAAGGGCAAAAGCCTCTTGTAATACCATCCAGGGACAGAGGTGCTGGTGAGCACCATTTTTATGTTCTTCCTTTACCTGGTTAGTGCTGGCACTGCCAAGTACAATTTTTGCACTATCATTCTCTCCAACTAGTGCCTGCCCCCACGCACAGGGCCATGGCCCTGCCAGAGGCAAAGAGTGAGCACAATATCCTCATGTCCTATTTCCACAGCCCCAAGCACCCCACCCCACCACACTGCCTCAACAGTCCCACCCAAGACAGTAAGAGAGCACCTTACCCCCACCACTCACACACACCTTCAGGAGGCAGGAGGCAAACACCATGTCTACTCCCTGCCTTTGTGGTGTTCCACGGCCAGCAGGTGCGTGTAGCCTACACAAGGGATATACCTTGAATGTCAGCTTGTGATGTACAAGTGGACAGACCCCAAGGGTTCAGAACCAATCAGGGAGATGCTCTGAGAGACAATCAAGACTAAGATTAAACAATAAGTTACATCTCCTGCACAAGGCCACCTGTTCAGGAATGGGAAAGATAGCTATTTTGCCTAATACATAGAAATGAACACAGACTCAACCAAAATGAGGAAATGAGAATATGTTACAAATAAAAGAACATGATAAAACCCCAGGGGAATAAAAAACTTCAATGAAATGGAGGTAAGTAATTTACTTGATAAAGGGTCCAGAGTAATTATCATAAAGATGTCCACTGACGTTGGGAGAAGGACGGTTGAATGCTGAGAACTTCAGTAAAAATACAAAAAATATAAGAAACCACCAAAGAGAAAAGACAGAGTTACAGAAAATAATATCTGAACTAAAAAATACACTGGTAGGATTCAACAGGAGATTAGATGAAGCACAAGACAGACTGGTAATCTGGAATTCAGGGCCATGGAACTCACCCAAACGAAGTACAAAAAGAAATAAAAATTTTAAAAGGTGACGATAACTTAAGGGATTTATTGAAAAACAGCAAATGCAGGTATATCTCATTCCAGGAATCCCAGAAGGAGAAGAGAAAAAGAAAGTGGCAGAAAATATATTTGCAGGATTGATGGCCAAAAACTTCCCTAATCCAGGGAAGAAAACAGACATACAGCTCCCACAAGCCTAGGGAGTTTCAAATAATAAGAACCAAGAGGGATCTACAACACACATTATAATTAAAATGTTAAAGTTAAAAATAGAAAATCTTTTAAAAAGCAAGAGAAAATAACTCATTACATACCAGGAAACACCATAGGTTATCAACAGATTTCTCAGCAGAAACTTTGTAAGCCAGAAAAAAGAAACACGATGTATTCAAAGCACTGACAAGAAAAAGCTTCCAACCAAGAATTCTCTACCATGAATATTCTACAAAGAGAACTGAAAGAGAGACAATCAGTTTTCTAGACAAGCATAAGCTAAAGGAGTTCACCACCAATAAACCAGTCCTATAAGTAATTTAAAGGGATGGCCATCAGTTTAAAAAAAAAAAAAGAGTA
Organism: Enhydra lutris kenyoni; assembly: GCF_002288905.1. NCBI lineage: Eukaryota > Metazoa > Chordata > Mammalia > Carnivora > Mustelidae > Enhydra > Enhydra lutris. The sequence continues at coordinate 5,694,632 of NW_019154126.1, forward strand.
CTAAATTACCAATAAGAACACATAAGAAAGTAAAAATCTCACTAGCTAAGGTAAATATATAGGAAAGGGAGTGCAATAATCACTTAGAAAGCTAGTACAGAGATTAAAATAAGACTAAAGTAGAAAAAAATAACTCTAATAATTAGATAGGGAGACATCAAAAATGTAAGCTATAGCATCAAAAACATATTAATGGGAGGGGAATAAAATGTATTAAATCTTTACTTGATATTAATTTAAAGTAGACTGGTGTGTGTGTGTGTGTGTGTGTGTGTGTGTGTGTGTGTGTGTTTCTCCTTATATGTGAGCCTCATGGTAACCAAAAAGCGAAAACCTATAATAGGCATAGAAAGAATAACGAGGAAGAAATTTCAGCAAAATACAACAGAAGGTCATGAAACCACAAAAGAACAAAGAGGAAAAGAAAGGAATAGAGAGAAACTATAGAACAGCCAGAAAATAGTTACCAAAATGGCATTTCTCAGTATCATACCTATCAGTACATACCCATTAGTTATTACTTTACATGGACTAAAAATGGACTAAATTGTCCAAGCAAAAGACACACGTTGAATGGATTAAAAAACAAGACCTAACCATGTGCTGCCAGTAAGTGACACACATCGGGTGTAAGAACACAACACAGACTGAAAGGAAAGGGTCGGAACAAGATGTTTCATGCAAAGGGAAACCACAAGTAGGGTGGTATAGCTATACTTACATCAGAAAAGAGACTTTAAAACAAAGACTGTAATAAAAACAAAGAAGCATATTACATAATGAAAAGGGGTCAATCCAACAAGAACATATAACACTTGTAAATATTTATGCATCCAACACAGGAGCAACTGTATATATAAACATATAATATATATAATATAAAGCAAATATTAACAGACCTAAAAGGAAAAATTGACAGCAAAACAATAATATTAAAGGATTTTAATACCTCACTTATGTCAACGGATAAATCATGCAGACAGAAAGTAAGTAAGGAAACATAAATATTGGCCTCAAATAACACATCTGACCTCATGGACTTAACAGACATACAGAACATTCCATCCCGAAGCAGCAGAATGCACTTTCCTTTCAAATGTACCTGGAACATCCCCCAGGACATACCACATGCTTAACCACAAAACAAGTCTCAATAAAGCTAAGACTGAAATCATACCAAACAATTTTCTGACCACAGTGGTATAAATTAGAAATCCATTATATGAAGAAAAGTGGGAAAATCAAAAATTTATAGTGATTAAACAACATGCTATTAAAAAACCAATGGGTCAACAAGGAAATCCAAGGAGAAATCAAATGATACTTTGACACAGTGAAAACGGAACTACAACATACCAAAATCTGCAGGATGCAGCAAAAGTGGTTTTAAGAGCAGAGTTTGTAGCAACACAGGTCTACCTCAAAACAAGACAAATCTCAAATAGGCAATCTAACTTGACACTTTTAGGAACTAGGAAAAGAAAAACGAACAAAGCCTAAAATTAGTAGAAGAAGGAAATAACAAAGGTCAGAGGGAAAATAAATAAAATAGACTAAAAATACAATAGAAAAAAAAAATCTATAAAAGTAAGAGCTTGTTCTTTGAAAAGACAAAATTGACAAACCTTGTTCACTAAGGAAAAAAGAAAGAGGGTTCAGACAAATCAAAACAGAAATGAAAGGAAAAATTACAACTGATACCATAAAAATATAAAGGATCATAAGAGACTACCATGAACAATTACAGACTGAAAAATCGGACAATTTAGGGAAATAAAAGGATAAATTCCTAGAAGGAAACCATCTTCCAAGACTAAATTATGAAAAAAAACCAGAAAATCTGAATAAAATCTGAATAAATGATTATTAGTAAGGAGATTAAATTATCAATAAAAAATTTTTAAATAAGAAAGGTTCAGGACCAGATGACTTCTCTGGTAAATTTCAACAAACATAGAAGATTTAACACCTTACCTTTCTCAAACCTTTCCAAATAAATGAAGAGGAGCAAATACTCCCAAACTCATAAAAATGAGATCAGCATTACCCTGATACCAAAACCAGACATGGGACACCACACACACACACAAATAATAATAATAATAATAATAATAATATTTATAATTATAATTATAACCACAAGTCAGTAACTCTGCAATATAGGGGCAAAAATCTTCACCATAATAGTAACAAAGTGAATTCAGTAATACAATACAAAGATCATATATCATGATGAAGTGAGACTTACTCTATAGATGCAAGGATGTTTCAACCAACATCTGCAAATCAAGCAATGTGATATTCCACACCAACAAAGTATAAAAATTATGTGACCATCTCAATAAATGCAGAAAAAGCATTTGATAAAATTCAACATCAGTTATGATAAAAACTCTCAATGAAGTGGGTATAGAAGAAACAAATCTGAATATAATAAGGGCTATAAATGACTGTGAAAAACTGAAAGCTTTTCTTCTTCTTTTTTTTTTTTTGAAAGATTTTATTTATTTATTTGACAGAGAGAGAAAGATCACAAGCAGGCAGAGAGGCAGGCAGAGAGAGGAGGAAGCAGGCTCACTGCAGAGCTGAGAGCCCGATGCGGGGCTCGATCCCACAACCCTGAGATCATGACCTGAGCTGAAGGCAGAGGCTTAACCCACTGAGCCACCCAGGCGCCCGCTGAAAGCTTTTCTGTTAAGATTACTAACAAGAACCCCCACTCTTGGCATTTTCATTGAACACAGTATTTGAAGTCTTAGAGCAATCAGGCAAGGAAAAAGAAATAAAGACCAAACTAGAAAGAGAGAAGTAAAACTATCATTATTTGTGGAAGACATGATTTTATATAGAGAAAATCCTAAAGATTTTGCAAAAAAAAAAAAAAAAAAAAGACTTACAGTAAAGAATTTAGTAAAGTTGCAGGATACAAAATCAATACGCAAAAATATGCTTTGTTTTTCTATTAACTACGTTATTTTTCTAACTAACAAAAAATTATCAGAAGGAGAAATTAAGAAAATAAAACAATCCTATTTACAGTTGCTCCAAAAATAATAAAATGCCTAGGAATAAATTTAACCAAGGAGCTGAAAGACCTATTTTCTGAAAACTATAAGACACTGATGAAATAAACTGAAGAAGACACAACAAATAAAGGGATGATCATTCCAGGTTAATGGACTAGAATTAATATATTATAAAAATGTCCATATAACCCAAAGAAATATATAGATTCAAGGCGATTCCTACCAAAAAGCCAATGACATTTTTCACAGAAATAGAACAATCCTAAAATATGTATGGAACCACAAAAATCCTCAATAGCCAAAGCAATCCTGTGGAAGAACAACAAAGATGATGTCATCATGCTTCCTAATTTCTAACTCTATTACAAAGCTATAGTAACCAATATAGTATGGTATTGGCCTAAAACATAAAGATCCATAGAATAGAACAGAAAGTTCAGAATAAACACAAGCATATATAGACAATTAACTTATGATACACAGACAAGAATACACAGTGGGGAAAAGACAGTCTCTTCAATAAATGGAAATGGAAAAAATGGAAAAACTGGACAGCCATATGCAAAAGAGTGAAAATGGACCACTGTTTTACATCAGACACAAAACTATCAGAAGAAACCATAGATGGTAAACTCCTTGGCATTGCTGTTGGTAATAAACGCATTTTTTTGTTGTTGTTGTTATCTACACCAAAGGCAATGGCACCAAAAGCAAAAATAAAAAAGATGGGACTATATCAAACTAAAAAGTTTCTGCAAAGTGAATGAAACCATTAACATAATAGAAAGACAACTTACTGAATGGGAGAAGATAATTATAAATCATATATCCAACAAGGGGTTAATACCTGAAATAGATAAAGAAGTCATTTAGGGGGCGCCTGGGTGGCTCACTGGGTTAAAGCCTCTGCCTTTGGCCCAGGTCATGATCCCAGGGTCCTGGAATTGAGCCCCGTATTGGGCTCCCTGCTCAGCGGGAAGCCTGCTTCCTCCTCTTTCTCTCTCTCTCTGCCTGCCTCTCTGCCTACTTGTGATCTCTGTCAAATAAATTAAAAAAAGAAAAATCTTTTTTTTTTTTAGATTTTTTAAAATTTATTTATTTGACAGACAGAGATCAGAGAGAGAGAGAGAAAGGAGGAAGCAGGCTCCCTGCTCAGCAGAGAGCCCAATGTGGGGCTCCATCCCAGGACCCTGGGATCATGACCTGAGCTGAAGGCGGAGGCTTAACCCACTGAGCCACCCAGATGCCCCAAAAAAAAATCTTAAAAAAAAAAAAAGTCATTTAGCTAAATAATACAAGAACAAAAATTCAAATTAAAAATTAATGAGCAAAGGAACTTAACAGACATTTTCCCAAAAACATACAGATGACCAACAGACACATGAAAAGACTCTCATCAGTACTAATCATCAGGGAAATCCAAATCAAATCCACAATGAGATATCATATCATACTTGTGAGAATGGCAATTTTCAAAATGACAAGAAATAACAAATGTTGGTGCAGATGTGGAGAGAAAGAAACCCTCATGCACTATCGGTGAGAATGTAAATTGGTGGAGAACCTATGGATGCTATGGAGTTTCCTCAAAATTTAAAAAAAAAAATGGTCACAAGGCAGAAATTCCACTTCTGGTATTTATGAAAGAAATCACAACACTAATTCAAAAAGGTACATGCACCCCCATGTTTATCACAGCATTATTTACAATAGCCAATTATGGAAACAACCTAATTGTCCATTTATAGAAGAATGGATAAAACAGATGTGTTATAAAAATACAATGGAGTACTACTCATAAAAAAGAATGAAATCTCTCCATCTCCCTCAACATGGATGGACCTTGAGAATATTAGGTGAAGTGAAATATATCAGACAGAGAAAGACAAATAACATGGTTTCACTTATATATGGAATCTAAAAAATACTAAACAAAACAAAACAAAACTCACAGATACAAAGAATAGATTAATAGTTTCCAGAGAGAAATGAGGCTGTTGGGGGGGGGGGCAAAATAGGTGAAGGGAATGAAAAGACACAAACTTCCAGTTATGAAATAAAGTCATGAGGATATAATATACAGCATAGTGATTATAGGCAATAATATTTGTGTGGGAGGCCACAGTAAGGCTTGAGACAAGGACCAAACCAGGCCCTGACTTGTGCCTCCTTTAAAGGCTGAATAGCCGAACAAAAGGCTTAGGTCGATAAAGTCGAGTAGCACTGAGAAAGGGTCTGTACTATGTGTTGTGCGCTCGCCTATGTGACTTCCCACATATTTGCTAGTCAGATAGAGAGGATTTGGCCGGGGTCAGAAATTCTTGGCTGGTCCTTGCTGTCCTTGCACGGGCTATAGACTACACCATTGCAAGACTGTGCTGTGCTTACATAAACTATGTCTTGAGTGGCCTTGATGTCAGTACATCTGGCGCTAGAAGGTCTGCTATTGGTGCTTGGGAAATAGATAATGGGAAAGCTTGAAGGATTTTCTGTGCATGTTGCAAACTCTTTAGTAATCAGCTAAAAATAGATACTTTCTTATGATTGTTTCTGTTAGCTATATAATGCCTTGCTGCCTTGAATAAAATTGGCACTATTGGACATCCTCCTTGGTGCTCCTCCTGCCCCCATCTCTTTGTCTCTTAATTTCTTTTCACCATCCTCTTACCCTCATGTTCCTCCTCAATTTGTCGCGCCGGACACGACATATTTGAAAGCTGTTAAGAAAGTAAATCACCACAAGAAAAAAAATGTATAACTTTGTATAATGACAGGTGCTAAGTAGACATTGTGGTGATCATTCTGCAATGTATATGAATGTCAAAGCTTTATGTTTTGTTTTGTTTAAAGATTATTTATTTATTTACTTATTTGACAGACAGAGATCACAAGTAGGCAGAGAGGCAGGCAGAGAGACAGAGAAAGAGAGAAGGAAGCAGGCTCCCTGCTGAGCAGAGAGCCCGATGCGGGGCTCAATTCCAGGACCCTGGGATCATGACCTGAGCAGAAGGCAGAGGTTTTAACCCACTGAGCCACCAAGGTGCCCCAAAGCTTTATGTTTTATACCTGAAACTAACATAAAGTTGTATTTCAATTATACCTCAACAACAACAAAAAAGGAAACTTACAAGAACACATTTCCTTAAAAGTTTTATACAATCATTTTCCTCATGCTTTACATTATTATCCCTTTTTCTTCTTTCTTTTTTTTTGGTATTTAATATTTACTAAAACGTAAAAAAGAAACCTGTAAAAAAATAAGATGAACTTTTATCTTTCCCTTCTACTGAAATAGCATATATTTTAGCAATGACTTAATTTTCTCCAAAAAGTATAAATTCACATTTTCTAAGAATTTCAATCTTTAAAAGACCACTTGAAAACATTCATTTGGCCAGAGGACTTACTTCACAAGAGTATTGATTTTTTTAATCATTAATGATCTTACTACAGATTATTCATGAAGAATATAATGACAAAGAAAAATAGATGGTCTGACTGGTAATCCCAGACTTGAGAAACCTGATGATTTTTTTAAAAACTAGACCAGTCTTGCCTTCATTATACATAATCTACTTATACAGATAAAATTTAAATTATTTTTTATTTTTCAATAAAATAATATATTGAGAGAGTTTTAAAAGCTGAAAACTACTTCAGGTAACTCATGTCTCATTTGACACTAAGTTTATTATTATTACTTTGGATAAATTCATTTTTACCTCTTTTTATCTATTTTGTCTGCTATTTTTAAGTGTGTATAAATAAAATATTTATGCTAATCCTTGAATTTTTAAATTTTAGGTACAACCTATTGCTTTTGTCCTTTGGGAAATAAGGACATAAGTCTTACACAACTCTCTTCTCCAACACATATACTCTATCCCCATATATCTGAAAGTTATTATAATTTTTGGTGAAATTCATATTCAGTGTTCGTTATCATTACAAATTTTATATATATATTTATATATTAGTCTTTTGACTTAACCACATGTATATGTATTACATTTGCATTTACACAATTATTAGTTTTCCTATTCTCAATTATTTGTATGTTTTCTTGAAGATATTGCTTCTGCAATTTATGCCTCCTGACCCAATCTTAGCTGACTGCCTTATGAACCAACTCCATACCCATATCTGTGAGAATTCCCTTAGACTTTATCATTAGGTCATTTAGAAAATAATTACTGAGGGATGCCTGATTAGCTCAGTTGGCTAATCTTTTGCCTTTGGTTCAGGTCATGATCCCAGGGTCCTGGGAGCAAGCCCCACATAGGGCTCCAGGCTCAGCAGGGAATGTGCTTCTCCCTCTCCCTCTGCCTGCTGCTCTGCCTGTCTGTGCTCTTGTTCTCTCTCTCTCTCTCAAAGTCAAATAAACAAAGCCTTAAAAAAAAAAAAAGAAAGAAAAAGAATTACTGAGCTCCAGTTATGTGCCAAGCAGTAAAACAAACAAACAACAAACAAAAAGACAAGCAACTCTAAAAATGTCTGAAAACATGCAATAAAATTCTGTAAGGGGAAATGTAACATAAATATATAAATGAATGTGATAGATATACTATAAAAGATGAGGTAACTGTAAACAAAATATAAAAAAACAAAAGCTGGGGCGCCTGGGTGGCTCAGTTGTTAAAGGACTGCCTTCAGCTCAGGTCATGATCCCAGGGTCCTGGGATCGAGCCCTGCATCATCATAGGGCTCCCTGCTCAGTGGGGAGCCTGCTTCTCCCTCTCCCACTCCCCCTGCTTGTGTTCCTTCTCTCACTGTATCTCTCTCTGTCAAATAAAATCTTTTTTTAAAAAAAAGTTACAGAGCAATGCTTTTGATTAATATATATGCAAAAACCCCAAACAAACACTTACCAGCTATAATCTAAAATGTAGACAGGACGATACACTCTAATCAAGGGGGCTTAAATCTAAGAATGCAAGGCTTGTTCAAGGTTTGAAAATCGGCCAGTGTAATACAGATATTAAAGAAGATAGAGCACATGATTTTCCTCATAAATCCAGAAAGAGCATTTGACTAAATTTAATATCCAATCATGATTAAATCTCTTAGAAGATCAGGAATATAAAGAAATTTCTTCAAACTGATCATGGACACGACGTTAAATTATACAACTAACATTATACTTAATGGAAAAAGACAGACTGCTTTCTTCTAAAATGAGAAGCAAGGCAAAATGTCTCTGCCCATGACTAATTTTTTTTAGGAATCTTATTTATATATTTATTTATTTGAGAGAGAGAGAGAAAGGAACAGAACACACTTGCATGAGTGGGGTTTAGGGCAGAGGGAGAAGCAGAGAGCAGGGTGCCTGACACAGGGTCGATACCAGGACCTTGGGACCATGACCTAAGCTGAAGGCAGACGCTTAACCATCTAAGCCACCCATGTGCCCACCACCACTTATTTTTGGTGTTGCCCTGCTTGTCCATTCTAGCCAGCAAGAAAAATAAATAAACTCTTGAAGCAGGGAAAGGAAGAATAACACTGTCTTTTATCGTGTTCCATGATTTTAAGTCCTAAAGAATTCATGAAAGATGACTATAAAAATTAATATGTGAATTTTACAAAGCTATAGATATAACATTATCACACAAAGTCAAATATAAATAATCAACTCCTGTAAAATAAGACAAAATAAAGCAGTACAACTAATAATAGCATTACAAAGTTAGAGATAACTTTTTTAAATATGGAAGACCTACACGATAAAACTACAAAGCAGGACTGAGAGAAATTAAAGAATACTTGAATAATGGCAGATATATGTCATGTCCATGGATAGGAAGACTTAGTATTACTCATATATCAATTCATCCTAAATTGACAGCTACAATGCTATGACAACCAACAACCAATATCCCAGCAGACTCAAAAATTTATATAAAAATATGTAGGGGCACCTGGGTGGCTCAGTGGGTTAAGCCACTGCCTCTGGCTCAGGTGATGGTCTCAGGGTCCTGGGATCAAGCCCCATGTACAGTTCTCTGCTCAGCAGAAAGCCTGCTTCCCCCTCTGTCTCTGCCTGCCTCTCTGCCTACTTGTGATCTCTCTCTGTCAAATAAATAAATAAAATCTAAAAGAAAAAAATATATATACGTAGGATGTAAAACAGGTAGTGAGAGTAAACAAATAAATCGGTAGAAGAGAACAAAGGACTAGTTTTAGTTCTACAGTTATACAATTAATTGACAAAAGTTTCCAGGCAATCTGTAAATTACTGTAAACAACAGTAATTTCAATGAATGATGTTGGAACTCCATACATGATAATAATTCATGATGAACCAGGAACCTAAATATAAAAGCTAAAGCTTTATGGGCGCCTGGGTGGCTCAGTCAGTCAAGCATCTGCTTTGGGGTCAGGTCATAATCCCAGGGTCCCAGGATTAAGCCTAGTTTGCAGGTCTCCTTGCTCAGCCCTCTCCTTCTGCAGCTCCCCCTGCTTGTGTGCTCACTTGCGCACACTCTCTCTGCCAAATAAACAAAATCAATCTTAAAAAAAAAAAAAAAAAAAAAGCTAAAGCTCTAAAACTTATGAGAAATTATAGAAGGATATTTTTGTGACCTTAGATAAGGGAAGTTTCCTTAGTAAGACTCAGAAAGTAGTAAGAATTATGGGAAAAAATTGATAAATTGGACATTTCCCAACAGCAGAAGACACCATTAAAGAAATAGGACACCAATATGTTGAGGGGGCAAAAACATGTAATAACATATATATGCTGATATGTGACATCCTCAGTATTTAATATCTATAACTCAGTATTAAACATACAAATAAAAAAAAATGCTTACACAGATACTCCAAAGAGGAATATATACAGATGACCAATAAGCCCAAGTAAAAGCCATCAGGAGAAAGTAAACTGAAACCACAGTGAGATATCATTTCATACCTATGAGAACTAAGATTAAAAAATAACAAACAAACCAAATCTGGCAAAAAACAAACTGGGAATCTCATACGTTGCTAGTGGGATTATAAAATAATAACTTTTCAATAATGCGAGGCATACATCTGTCCTATGACCAAGGAATTGCAGTAACAGGTATTTATAAGAAGAAAACATATTTTCACACAGAGATGTACACATAAATTTTCCTAGCATCTTAATTCACAGTATCCAATAATTTGAAACAACCCATGTGTTCATCAAGAGAATGAATACATGATAATATATTCACATAACAGAATATTCTTCACTGATAAAAAGAAACAAATTAGTAATACACTTGACAATATAAATTTCAAAATCTTATGCTGAGCAAGAGGAGCCAGATATACCATTGATAGGAAGCTCATGACAGACAAATCTAATATATAATGATAAACATCAGAACATTGGTTGCCTCAGACTGGAGAGATGCGGGGGAAGTAGTTCTTTTTAGAGGGCAGTATTAATGAGAAGAAAAAGGAAAACTTCTGGGGTAGCAGAAATGTTCTATACTTTGATGTGATTTGGGTTATACTGCATGAACTTGTCAAAACCTATTGCACTATATACTGAAAATATGCACATTTCATGATATCTAAATTGTACTTCATTTTTAAAAGGAAAAAGAAGATGAAAAAATCCAAAATAAGTCTTACCAGAGATCCAGAGAGAAAAGACTGAATGGGGGAAAAGCAGTATCAAAAGACATAATAGCTTAGAATGTTTAAGAATTCATGAAGCACATCAATCCTCAGATTCAAAAGTTCAATGAATCTCAAGCAGAATAAAAGGAGGACTACCTTAATTCACACAATTTACTGGAATATCAGAGAAAAAGAGAAAATCTTAAGTGCGGAAGGAGAAAGAAACTACTTATGAAGGAATGGCAATTAGATTAAGAGCTGATTTCTTGATCTCAACAGTAGAAGCCAACATATAGTGAGAAAATGGCCATTAAAATATTTAATAGAAAATCATGGTCAAACTAAACCTGTATGCCCAATGAAACTATCATTCAAACATTATGTTGATATTAAAGCATTTAATTAAATTAGATTCAACATTAAAATATTATCATTCAATGGACTACTTATAGTTATGTTTCAGGAAGCAAGAAAGTATTTCCAGAAAAAAAGTTCAGAGAATATAAATAGAAAAAATGAGGAAGAAACTGGGTCTAAAAGTGGTCAAACCTTTTCCTGTATTAAAATATTTCTAGATGAAAAGATTTCAAAGACAGAACATGCATATTCTGGCACAAAACTGTACATTAGCAATTGTGGTATTTTAAATAATACTCTGATTAAATAATTTTATTCTGGTTATCTATCCATATGTCTGTTAAAGCAATGGTCATTGGAAATTCCAAATATAGTTAAAATAATAGCCCTCAGATATCCTAATTCTCAATATTTTTTCCACAAAATAAAAGAAATGGCTCATGTGGAAAAAATCCTAAAGTGAATAAAGGACATTTTGTTGGAACAATAATACAGTTAAAAATTAAAGTATTTTAAACTGCATCTCTCCATGACTACATAAGTAGGGTACAGCCAATTGGCATTTCAAGTGAAGCTGAAATTTCCCGACATATTAAGTTCACTGGGTCGTGAAATATATTTGATTTCACACAATCATATCTTTCTTCCAAGAGAAACATTATCTCTTGTTTCACTGACACTCAACCATTCAAATAGCTTATCATATGACCATTCCTGGTTTTTATGTAACTGGAATATATTTTGGGGGCACAAAAAATAAAAATAGTTTAATGTTACCTTGATAACCAAGATAATATGCTGATAATGTTATGATTTCTAACTTTGCTTATAATATAAATATTTCAGTAAGGATCAAGTTTATAGGAAACACAAACACATATATTACTTAAGAGATTACAAATGTAGTGTTCTTTTTCGAGTTCCTAAGAACCAAAATGTAAATGCAAAGGAAGATATTTAACTTTCCAAAGCATATTTTTGAGAATTATGTAATGATATCATATTACTAATCATTTAGTAAGAAATGAAATATTCATTATAAACTGGTTTATCAAGTACAATTTAAATTATTTCAGTAGTTATTCAATAAATACAGTGTAAGGTGCTACCTGAAAAATGTTTATAGAACACTGTCTTTAGTTAATTCCATTCTTGACTTTCATCATTTCCTAACACTTTATCCAAAAAGAGGTGATTTTTAGTTCCCAATTCTTTCTTATTCTCTCACATAAAAACTGGTTTTCCCTTCCTTCTCCCATGCTCAATTTTTTTTTTAACTTATGTGTCCCTTTCCAACACTTTCCATCACATGCTCTGATTCTACCTGCAAGCAAATTATTCTGTATTCTCAGAATCAGAATGGCACATTTGGAAAACCCATACAACTACAAGTAATCAAAACAATAAAATCAAACTTTCTGTACCAAATGCTTGATTAATCAGGATTTAAACACAGATAATACAAATTACTCTATTTTAAACAGAATGTGATTCGATAGAGAATTATATAGAGAATATATAGAGAAATAGTTAAAGGAGTGTTCTGTTGTGTTGTCCCAAAGGAATGACTCCCAGAATTGACTTCCCAAGAGGCCAATTATCAACACAGAAATCATAGAACATCTTTGTTGGTGACATCTGGAAAACTAGAGATCCTCTAAGTATAACTAGAGACAAGCCAATAGCCAAATAAACATCAAAATTACACAATATCCAACAAATGCAGCCAAACTGAATTCAACAATACATTAAAAGGATCATTCATCACGATCAAGTGGGATTTATTCCAAGGACGCAAAAGTGGTTCAATATTCTCAAATCAATCAATGTGATACATCACATTAACAAAATGAAGGATAAAAACCAAATGATTATCTCAACAGATGCAGAAAAAGCACTTGACAAAATACAATATTTGTTCATGACAAAAACTCTCAACAATGTGGGTTTAGAGAAAATATACCTGAACTTGATAAAGGCCACATATGAAAAAAACACAGATAACATCATACTCAATGATGAAAACCTGAAAATTCTGTCTCAGATCAGGAAGAAGAGAAAGATGTCCACTATCACCACATTCGTTCAACATATTACTGAAAGTCCTAGCCACAGCTATCAGACAACAAAGAAAGGAAAGGATCCAAATTGTTAAGGACAAAGAAAAACTGTCATGATTTGCAGATGACTGATATATATATATATATATATATATATATCTATATATATAGATAGATAGATAGATAGATATCTAAGATACAAAATCTAAAGGAACCTATCATGTTTCTTTAAATTAAAAATAAAGCAGCAGAAAAAGAAATTAAGAAAACAACCTCATTTACAATTGAACCAAAAAGAAGAAAATGCCTAGAGATAGCAAGAGATAAAAAACCTATACTCTGAAAACAGTAAGACGTTGATAAGAGAAACTGAAGATGACACAAACAAATGAAAAGATAAACCATGCTCATGGACTGGAAGAACTAGTTAGTACTGTTAAAATGTCCATACTATCCAAAACAACCTACAGTTTCAATGCAATCTGTACCAAAATACCCATAGCTCTTTTCACAGAACTAGAACAAATAATGCTAAAATTTATGTGGTAACACAAAATACCTCAAATAGCCAAAGCAATTTTGGGAAAAAAAGAACAAAGCTGGAGGTATCACAATCCTTGATTTCAAGAAATACTACCAAGTTATATTAATCAAAACATTATGGTACTGGCACAAAAACAGACCAAAGATCAACGGAACAAAATAGAAAGCCTAGAAATAAAGCCACATATTTACGGTTCATTAATCTGACAAAGGAGGTAGCAATATACAATGGGGGAAAGACAGCTCTTCAACAAATGGTGTTGGAAAAATGAACAGGTACATGCAAAGGAATGAAACTGGACTGTTCTCTTACACCACACACAAAAATAAACTCAAAAGGGGTTAAACACCTAAATGTAATACCTAAAACCATAAAATTTCTAAAGAAAACTTGGACAGTAATCTCTTGGACAACAGCCTTAGCAACATATTTATAGATATGTTTCCTTTAGCGAGGGAAAAAAGGGGAAAATAACTACTGGAACTACACCAAAATAAAAAGCTTTTGCACACCAAGTGAAACCATCAAACAAAAAGGCAATCCATAGAACATGAGAAAATATTCCAACAAAGGATAATAGCCAAAATGTGTAAAAAACTTATACAACTTAACAGCAAAAAAAAAAAAAAAAAAAAACAAAAAAACCACACACACACAAAACAAAAAACAACCTGATTAAAAAAGGGGGAGGCAGGGGACCTGAATACGCATTTTTTGCAAGGAAGACGTAAGAATGGTCAACAGACAAATGAAAAGATGTTCAACGTCATTAATCATCAAGGGAATACAAATCAAAACCACAATGAGGTAACGCTTCACACCAGTCAGAATTGCCAGTGTCAAAAAGACAAGTAATAAGTTCTGGAAAGGATGTGAAGAAAAGGAAGATTCATGCATTGTCGGTGAGAATGTAAGTTGACGCAGCCGCCATACGAAAGAGTATGGCAGTTCATCAAAACAGTAAACATATGAATACCATAGGAACCAGTAATTCCACTGTGGGGTATTTACCCAAAGAAAACAAAAGCACTAATTTGAAAAGATAAATGCACCCTTATGTTTATTACAGCATAATTTACAATAGCCAAAGTATGGAACAAATCAGATGCCCACTGACGGAATGAATGCAGAGCTCGCTCTCGCTCTCGCTCTCTCTCGCTCTCACACACACACACACACACACACACACACACACACACACACACACAATGGGATATTAGTCATACAAAAGAATGAAAGTTTGTAATTTGCTTAAAATTGGATGGAACTCGAGGGTGTTAGGCTAAGTGAAATAAGTCACAGAAAGGCAAATACCACATGATTTCAGTTACATGTGGAATCTAAAAAACGAAACAAATGAATAAACAGACTCATAAATACATAGAACTGGGGGTTGCCAGGGTGAGTGGGGTGATGAGCAAAATAAGTGTAAGAGGATGAAGAAGCACAAACTTCCATTTATAAAATAAATAAGATCAAAAGTATAGTATAGGAAATATTGTCAATAATATTGTAATAATACTGTATGGTGACATATGGTGACTACACTTAGTTGTGGTAATCACTGAGTAATGCATATAACTGTTAAATCACTATGTTGTACACCTGCAACTAATATAACGTTATATGTCAACAAAATAATGAAATTCTTGCTTTAGCACTTAAAATAAGTATTTAAAAAAATACCACTTTGCCACTAGCATCTAAAATACTATATAAAATACTCTTTCCAAAAAAAACAAAAAACATTACTAAGAAAAATTAAAAATCATCTAAATAAATGCACTTACCCTTGCCATAAGAAGGTTATTTTTTTAAAAAGATTTATTTATTTGACAGAGAGAGACACAGGGAGAGAGGGAACACAAGCACAGGGAGTGGGAGAGGGAGAAGCAGGCTTCCTGCCAGGCAGGGAGCCCGATGTGGGGCTCAATCTCAGGACCCTGGGATCATGACCCAAGCCAAAGACAGACATTCCATGAATGAGCCACCCAGGCACCCCTTGAAGGTTAATATTTTAAAATATTAATTGCTGTGGTGCCTGGGTGGCTCAATGGGTTAAGCCTCTGCGTTCGGCTCAGGTCATGATCTTGGGGTTCTGGGATCAAGCCCCGCATCAGGCTCTCTGCTCAGCAGGGAGCCTACTTCCCCCCTCTCTCTCTGCCTGCCTCTCTGCCTACTTATGACCTCTCTGTCTGTGTCAAATAAATAAAATCTTAAAAAATTTTTAAAAAATATTAATTGCTTTTCTATATATCAATGAAAAAATTAAATTTCAGAAACATACCTCTTATAAAACATTATAATTTTCATTAACATAAAAATATTAAATGTCTTTACCATTAAACTAGAATACATTACTGGATCTTCTAATCCATGGAAATAACATGTTCTTCCATTTATTGCAGAAGAGAAATGCTATATGCCTAACTAACTACTGAAGAGTTTTATTACAAGAAGCAGGAAAAAAACTGGCCATTGCAGAACAAACAGAGCACACCTCCAATCCCGGATGATTCCATAAAAAATGACATCTTGTTTACACAGCCGCATTTACTTTTTTACATAGTTAATTTGTGTAATAATTACACTGTAGTAAAGCAATGTGAAAGAATAAATTTTCAAAAAAAAATTCACTGGTTACCTTAACAACTAAAGAAAAATTTTAAATTAATGCATCACCAATATTAGCTAATAAAAAGAAAAATGGTAGATGTGTGTGTGTGTGTATGTATATATACATACACACACACACACACACACACACACACACATATATAATGGATAAAATGGATTATTACTCAGGCATAAAAAAGTACAAAATCTAGGCATTTGCTGCAATGACTTGGATGGGGCTAGAGAGTATGATGCTATGTGAAATAAGTCAGTCAGAGAAACACAAACACCATATGATTTCACTCATGTGTGGAGTTTAAGAAGCAATACTAATGAGCAAAGTGATAAAAAAATGAAAGAGAGGCAAACCATACAACAAACTCTTAATTACAAAGAACAGACTGATGGCTACCAGAAGGGAGGTGGGTGGGGGGATGGGTGAAACATGTGATGGGGAGGAGGGCACTTACTGTGATGAGCACTGTGTGTTGTATGGAAGTGCTGAATCACTATATTGCACAAATGAAACTCACATTACACTGTATGAGAACTGGAATAAAAGTAAAACCTTAAAAAAATATGTAACATTATTACTAATTTCTACTAACACGTTCTATAATTTCATAAGAAGTACTGATTTCATGAATTTAAAAGTGATACATGGGATAAATAATGTGGGAGAAGCCCCTGAATAAATATTTATAAAACTGCTTACCATGTTATGCTATATCCAAAACCGATTTTAAGTATTCTAAATGTATTGGCTAGCAAGTTGCACTAATTTTATACAATATCCGTTGTACAATCTATAAAACTAAAAGAAAGAAATTTCATAAAATAGAGTCTATCGCAGTCTATACATAAATGTGGGACAGGAGAAAGCGGAAGGCGAGGCAGACACTTAGCTGCCATAGCGAGAAAAGCTAAGTTTTCCTTAGAATATAGAAAAAAGCAGAAGGGTTCCAGAAAAAAGTAACTGTATTAAAGAAGAAACAGTAATGTTACTAGTTATTACATCCATGAACAGAAGATGGGTATTTTTTCAATGGACCTAAGTGGCACACACACACACACACACACACACACAAGCAGAACTCTCAAACTTGAAGAGGCCCAGTCAGTATCTCACTGTTCAAATCCAAACTCTCACATGTCCAAGTGCTGGCTAACCATATCCACCACTGTGTCCCACCGAAAACTTAAGCTAAGCATAGCCCCTTCCTAAACATTGTTAGTAATGTGTTCCAAAGAGGCAGAAATTGGGTTTTGAAATGCTATACCCATAGCTAATTTCCATTATTTAAATAGGAAAATATAATGCATTACCTATCTACCCATGTATTTACAACTAAGTTCTAAAAATGCAAATGAAACAGTGAAACACCAATAAAGCTATTGTATTTATTACTGTATTTTGAGAGCCATAAATTCATTTGAGCCAGCAATGTCTATCAGTTTGATTAGCTGGTCTTTTGAGAGTTCACTGTTGTCTTCCTAAGACTAACCTTACATGTTTACATGAACAAACTTAGAAGTGAATCTGTGAACAAACTTAGAAGTGAATGAGATATTCTAAGAGTTCTTTCTTTTCTTCTTTTTTTTTTTTTTTTTTTGGTCTACCACTGCAAAGCCAGCTCTCCTTGATCAAAATGTTATATTTTTCTTTCTCTCTTCTTACATCATAATCTTTCACTTGTTTTGCTTTCCTCTCTACAGATTTTTTCAAAACTTTCTCAATTTCTAGAAGCAGTCCTTGTTCAATTTAGACAACGCATGACTACCTATCAAAGTCACTGAAGAAACACAGTCAAGACAAATGCACAATGAAATAATGGCTCATGGCGCATTTGCTGCTGTGACATCCTTCTCTTACCCATAAAAATGCCCAAGATGAACATTCTATGTAATGCTACTGCAGATAATTTTGAAAACATATTTGTCTACAAATTGTATTTGGAATGTGACTTGAGATTTTCCCTGTAGAACATATTGCTTAAAGAGTACTCTAATGAGTTTTGGGTCATCTAAATATATTTTCCAGTATAAATATTAGTGCCCTCTCCCAACAACACCACAAAATAAGGAAGAAGAGATACATGGATACAAGCATGCTATGGATTTGAGTATTTAAAAACAAGAGGTATTCTACTGTAACATTACCTTGGGAAACACTCTGTAAAGAGTATGCCTGTATAAACTTCTTTCCTCTTCCCTATTTCACACCCAACCAAGTCATCCACCTCCGTGATTTTCAAGAATATTTTTTTTCCTCTGCATGATTATGAATAGTAAGTGAAATCAACAAATTCATTTTTTAAATTATTTTCAAGGGCAGAATTTAGGGATTCATTCAATCAATGAGGTATTTGGGGCTTTTGTGAGAGCCATTTCTTTGAAAAGAATGAGAAAGACAAAGCAGATCTGAACCCTTGCTTTGAGCAATTAAGTTGGAATATGTTGGAGAAAAAACAGCAAGTAGACAATATGCTTTCAATAAATTTCAAGGTACACAGTGAAACTTTGTAATCTCTCTAGCAGGGAAGAGGGGTAACAAGAAAAAAAAAGGAAGTAACATTTTTGCTGAACGTCAACTATTTGCCAGGTATTGTTTAAAACACACTGAATATTACTATCTTACCTGTTTTTCAGATCACTCAGAAGTAAATTCCACTAGCCTCATTTTTGGAGACAAGGAAGATAAGAATTAGAGAGGTTAAGTAGACCAGATGACATTATACATGTAGTGGGCCTTGCAAAGGTCCAAGCCCATGTCTTTAAACCTCAGACACATGCATTTTGCACTAAGCATTTTGTACAAGTTCATTAAATTACAGCCAAGCACAATTGGCCAAATTTTCCTAACTCAGGACTCTGCCTGAGCTGCTGTGCCAGCATTTTTATCAGTAGGTAGCAGCCTTTTAATTACAGCCAAATATTTCAGGGAAATGAGTGACCTCAAAGAGGAGCTAATCCACTTGGTCCCCATTGCCTTACATTTTCTTAAAACAAAAGTTGATTAGCATGTGATATCCCAAAATATATTTGTTGTATAACTCATATTTGGAAATGACTGTAGGGATTTAAAACACACCCACACCCACACACACACATACACCTGTTCCCTGCCTTCATCACACTCGGAATTTTTATTAAATGTCTGCCAACAATGCAGAGAATATGATAGTGATGAAATTTGCATATGGACATTTAGAAGATGAATCCTGGTTGCTTTTTTCTTATTAAAATTCATTAAACAATTATTTTTATCCATCATCACTTAGCAATTAACAAAATTGCCATCAAAATAAGCTCTCAAATATAACTTCTAGAGACTTAAAAATAATTTAATATTACTTTTGCTAATAAAGTCCTGGGTCTTATTTGACTAATTAGAATCACTGATTTCAGATTCAGTTCAATTGCCTCTTCCTAAATATATATGTTTTGTCTCCTCTTGTCTTTCCTATTTTAAGCCACCCTTGATGGAATTGTTAGCCTACCCACATGAATATCAATTAAAAGCATGGGAATAAGAGTCATTTTCAAAAGTTTAATGGATGTAGCTACTGTTTATGGCACATAATGCCATTTACCCTTCTTCAATCTGTACGAGTTCCAAGTTAAGTGTTTTCGCAGGAAAGAGAAATTAGCAGCCTTTTCAAGAAGGGTATATACACATGTTATTAATGACACATCAAAAATATTTAATTAGACTGTCAGAAAGTGATAAGATTGAGCAATTACAATGCAATGTGAAAAAATTATATGTGATCTCGGCAAGAAAAAAACATTTTTTTCAAAATATATGAAAGAAACATATCCTTAATAAAGTGCAAATAATGGAGGCTTACTCTCAAATATCTATACCACCTAAGGAAAACTGACAAAGATGCCCCAAATAAAGGATAATATGAGTTGATTTTATTGCATAAATGTCTACCGTGTGCCAGACATGAGACTAGGCAAATTACATAGGCAATGACCTCTATTCTCAGGGGCCTAAGAAATAAGAGATACTCTTTCTGCTTTACAGATGAGGAAATTGGAGTCTCAGGGCAGTTAGGCAATACATAGTAGTAAGAAGGGAATCTGAGATGAGTAGCTAGTCTTCTCAAACATGGTACCTGTGCTTTCACACTTGGTGTTGGGGAAATATACCTGTACTTCCATTTAAAGAATATAACTGCAATTCTTGGATATTCAGGAACTCTGCCCTAACTAATGGAAGCCCATGGACAGACCTGAAAATGCCCTAGAATATTCACCTCACCTCCTGGACTGTCGACTCTGTCCACTATGGTAGCCATTAGCCGGAAGAGGCTACTGAGCAACTGAAATGTAGGTAATGCAGGCGATCCCAACTGAGGTGTGTTGTGAGAATAAAATATACAGAATTTAAAACATCTTATTAATATTTTTATATTGCCTTTGTATTGAAATGATATTTTTTTTATATATTAGGTTAATGAAAATATATTGATTTCACTTTTTTAAAACAGAACTACTAGAAAACATAAAACTACCTATGTGGTTCACATTTGCGACTCTCTTTATACTTCTATTAGACATTCATGGTATCAGTGATGTGTCCAGGATACCACCCTCCTCCCTCCACGCCCCCCGAAAATCTACAGAGAGAGAGAGAGAGAGAGAGTGGGAGCATTCCTTTAAAAACATCAGTGACTCCAACAGAGTCCTCTAAACTCAAAATGATATCACAATGTGTCAGAATCGCTTCATAGTTCAAGTCTAAACAAGGTGTAGCTTTTCACTTTTCCCAAGAGAAAGTCATATACTTTAAGTTTCTGGAGACACAGTTACAAATACTCCAATAGTCTGTAGGAATGTTAACTCTATACACGCATATTTCTCATCTGCCACATTTGAATGTGGGTATTGTAGCTAAGGGAGCCATCAAAAAATTCAAGTATTTCACCTTATTTTTCAGAGTGTTCATCAATAATATAAATAAAGACATTTGGTTGTTTTTTTTTAATTTTTCTTCTTGGAGTCCTCCTACCACAGGCATTTCTACCAGTTATCATACTTTATGCAAAGGAATACGATACCTTCTTTTGAGCTTTTATTGTTTCCTTTGCTTTCCCTTCCTTTCTTTCTTCCTTCTTATTTGTTTCCTAAGACTAGTCAATACATTTTCAATGCATGTTCATTTGGGGAAAAAACTGAAATAAGCCAATAATTGAGTTGGTCCCAGGTTAGCTCCCTATTTCTTTTGTAATATTATCACAGAGACTCAGGGATACTAGGTTCCTGCTTCAGACAAATTATCCACTCACAGGACAGGCCACCTTGGCAGCCTGTCTGACACCGTCTCTCCTGTCTCATGCCCTTAGACATGCCCACAGTGCTTTCCTCCCCACATTCATTATTTGATCTACTGTGCTCACACATGGCAACCCTATCCAGCAAACCGAAGGAGGCTTTCCTTCCTATAAGCCCCAGGTGAGGTTCCAAACTCCTGCACATCCTATAAATAACCCTCAAATCAGATGCCCTCAGCTGGGGGTTTTCTTCATTTTTTTTTGCATTCTCATAAAGTTTTGTGTACTTCTCCTGGCACTTAATTATAGCCTACCTACTATTAGAGTTACTTGAGGTGTTTTTCCTATAACCCTTTATCATACTGAATTATTCTTAAGAGCAGAGATTCTTTTATTTTCCATTCATCAAAAGGTTTAATATGGATGGCCAACAGACACATGAAAAAGTGCTCCATATCATTCAGCATCAGGGAAATACAAATCAAAACCACAATGAGATACCACCTCACACCAGTCAGAATGGCTAAAATTAACAAGTCAGGAAATGACAGATGCTGGCGAGGATGCGGAGAAAGGGGAATCCTCCTACACTGTTGGTGGGAACGCAATCTGGTGCAGCACTCTGGAAAACAGCATGGAGATTCCTCAAAAAGTTGAAAATAGAGCTACCCTACAACCCAGCAATTGCACTACTGGGTATCTACCCTAAAGATACAAACATAGTGATCCGAAGGGGCATGTGCACCTGAATGTTTATAGCAGCAATGTCCACAATAGCCAAACTATGGAAAGAACCTAGATGTCCATCAACAGATGAATGGATAAAGAAGAGGCGGTATATACATACACAATGGAATACTATGCAGCCTTCAAAAGAAATGAAATCTTGCCATTTGCAACGATGTGGATGGAACTTGAGGGTATTATGCTTAGCGAAATAAGTCAATCAGAGAAAGGCAACTATCACATGATCTCCCTGATATGAGGAAGTGGAGATGCAACATGGGGGGCTTGGGGGGCAGAAAAAGAATAAATGAAACAAGATGGGATCAGGAGGGAGACAAACCATAAGAGACTCTTAATCTCACAAAACAAACTGAGGGTTGCCGGGGGTAGGGGGGGTAGGGAGAGGGCGGTGGGGAGGGTATGTGCTATGGTAAGTGCAGTGAAGTGTGTAAACCTGGCGATTCACAGACATGTACCCCTGGGGCTAATAATACATGATATGTTTATAAAAAATTAAATAAATTATAATAAATAAATAAATAAATAAATAAAAGAAAAAACTTTAATATGATACTTCAAGTATCATAAGGATATACAAAGAACTCTACCATTATTAATATGTGTCCAATAATATATATTTTACACCACTTTGTAGATACTTCAAAATTTTCCTTTTGGAAATGGCTTTTAACTTTTATCTTAGATTTCACAATTTAAGAATCTGACATTCCCAACAAGACTGATTTGTTCTTCATGTACCCCGCTTTATAGCTGTTCATTAAAGTTTGAAGTGGTTGAACATAAACCTTGCTCCCTCACTATGTAGATGCTATTAGATTATTTTTTCAAAGGCTAGACCTATACACAAGCTAGTATAGCCACCATCCAAACAGTCAACACAGAATGGAAAGCAAAGCTTTTCTCAAGGAAGTAGATGAAGTCTGAGGTATCTGAAATGCTCCTGCATTACAATTTCATGAGGACACTTATACCTAAACAGCCTTCAAATGTTCATTTGTTTTTCTCTATACTATTCCACATAGTGCTAGAAACATATCAGGGGAAGACTCTGTCCAACAATCAGTCAACTGGGAAACATCTATCTAGAAACTTCCTCTTAACCAAATGAAAATACTAAATGCAATGTTCCTTATTCCATCTACCATGCTAAAAGCCAGAGCAAACATTTGTTCTTTTTAAAGCACTTTCTTTTTCACTAATTATAAAAGATATAATTTATATACCAAAGGAATGGCACTTTCAGTTTCTTCAGTAAACTCAGGGTTTAAATATTAATATGTCCTATAAATTGACAAAATCTGCTGTCCTTTCATTTTAACAACATAGGCAGTATTTATTTTCATTCCATACCACTGAGAGATCACACAGATCAATGGTGCTTGCTATTCCCACTTCCTATAACATTGTTACTATACACATTATATTGAACATATACGTACCAATATGTTGATATAATTCCTTAGACAAATTACAGAATGAGAGTTTAAAAGAGTATATGAACATATTCAATCTCCTGAACTATTTAAATATGTAAATGCAACCGTTCAAGTCACAATATCCACAGGTCTAAAAAGAATAAAGTAAATGGCCCATCCACAGTCATGCCTAATTAAAATCAAGTAACTCTGTTTCTGATGTTCTTATATTTCATTGGGTAAAATGAAATTTGTTAAGGATTGAATTCTGAATCGGACTGCAAACAGAGGAGTCTTCTCTTACTTTGTTGATCTAAGAAGCAGCTGACTAAACCGAAGTCAGAAACTAGTAAACACACTGAAGCTTGGAAAAAATCTGTAGGACAGCATTATGAGTCAAGGCTTGAAAGATTTTAAGACTTTTTTCTTTATGAAAGCAATGAATCACTCGGGGTTTCTATCATTTCTTCTCCATTTCTTTCCTTCCCTTCCACCTTTCTACTCTATAAAAATACCAAGCAATCACAACTTAAAATGTTGTTGTTAAAATGTACCTGTTGGAAGAGGCTCCGGGAGGTCTCCTGTCACAGAGCGGTGAGGTGACAGACAGCTCTTTGTAAGCACAATGTCATCTAGGGCAATATCACCATGGTGTCCTTCACCAACCCTTCCTTCAAATTGAAGTTGGAAGTCCTCATCGCCAGACAATGATAGTTCCTTCCGCTGCCAGAAATTGCCTTGTTCTACAGTGAGGTTAAGTAGGACCTTTGTTTGGTTGGATACTGACACCTGGATCAAGGTGAGTGCCCCGATGCCATTTCCATACATGTGATAATGAAAAATGATCTGTAACCAAAAACAGGAATATTGTATATAACTAGTACGATTAACTCCACTTTACTTTCAATTGTATCATATCGCCCTCTCCTTTATTAACAGACTCCCAAAGGAAAACTAGATCTGCGTGCCCTGTTGTTCTGTGAGTACTCTAATACTGAGTGGAGTCAGGCCAGCTTTAAATTATAAGTTACGATACATGGAAGACAGAGCAGTAAGAATCAAAAAGAAATTTAGATGAAAACCTGAGCAGAGCTTATTTTCATTCTTTAACTTCTAAATGGAGAATTTCTCAATAAACTCCTAAAGTCCACTGGCAAAGGAATAAAATATCGTTAAAAAGTGATCCATTATCTAAAGACTTTTCATGATTAAACAATAGTAGGAACTAAAGAAGACCATTTTCAGTTTTTTAAAATTTAAATCATTTTCTTCAAAACAGTGGAGTACTCTGTTGCTTATTCTACCATATTCTTGCACTTGAAACATGTTTTTAGATCTACACGATTTCAGGGCTCCGCTATCTACCACCAACTACCAGCAACAGGACAGCAGTTATCCAAATTTAGCTGAAATGCTAGAGATATGATCTAAGAAAGCAGCCTTGGGCATTTCTCCCCCCACAAGAAAAATCAATATAAGTAGTTTCAAAGATTAACAGCTCACCAGATTCTTAGTAATTGTTACACAGAAGGGAAAAGTTAGGGGAAATTCTAGGAGAAAGAACTGTGTAGGTTAGAAAAAATACAAACTCAGAGCACTTTTAAGCTTTTGTCTTATCATGTGTATGAATGAGGGAACACAGTAAAGGTGAGTGATCCCCACACAGAATAAAGGTATTTTTGAAACACCAGCAGTCATGTAATATTACACTTTAGAGAAAGAAAGGAATGAATGTGCTTAAGGGGAAAAGAATCTGATCAAACAAAATATGCAGTGCATACTTCAAAAAGCATCAACTTAGAACAGAATAAGTAAACCATGTGAAGTGACACTACTCAAATTTCCTAGCTGATGAAACCTTCAGGCATTCTTCTGGGATCCAAAATTGTTTCTTCTATTGACAAAGCTTTCCAACACAAGCTCTGTGACCGTCATGACTTGTTCTGGGAGAAGACCCATGAAATCTGGGTTATATGACTCATGAGAGGAAGAAACATAAGGGGCCTATGGCAAACCTCTTGACCAGCATCAACAGACACGAGAGAAAATGGTCCAATGCGCGTCACACATGTCTGTCTGGATTCCCTGCAGTCACAGACATGGCCTTTCTAGTCGTCTGCCTTATTTTGTCTTATTTGTGCAACAAATCTGAGGCCTACCTCTTAAGTTGCAATAAATATTTCCCTGTCTTCTTGAGGTAATTTTTTGAATGATCCCATGTGGTTAACATGCAAACATATAGACATGTGTGTGTTTATACATGTTAAGAAAATACTTGACAACAACATAATCTAACTGCAGGGCATAGTGAGGGAATGCTAAGTATGAGATTCAACTAGAGAGGCACTTTCTCTGAAAATTTCAGAGTAACTCAAAGGTCTCATCCCTTCCCATATCAATCTGTCTCATTCCTCCTACCATCCATCCCTAAAAAGGAAGAAAAATCTTCAATTTGATTTTGTTCTGCTTCAAGGTATTCCACAAGGTCAAGTGACAGAAAGGATTTTCATGAAATCTGGGAGGTCACTCTGCTTACCTGATATACATATTTTTTATATGAGCTACACAATCATTCCCAGCATGATCTTTCCTCACTTCTTTGTATTCAATCTATATCATAAATATTCATAAAATGAACCATTCATCATTAATTTTTTGACATTTCTTCTAGGCATATTTCATTATTCTCACACAGATGTTTAAAACAGTGGGAACTACAGTTCCGGGACCAGGGCAAAATAGAGATGGATGAAATCCTGAGTTACTACACTATGAAAAACAAACCTTTGGAGCATTTTCAGAGGAAGCTTAAGTTAAAAAGCCATGAAGTCAAGCTGGAATACTATACATTTTGTGTTTAATTTTTAATTAGCTTTCTAAGACTAAAATTTGTAAATTTCAGAACATCTATGAACAGAAGAGATTTATAGATAGAGACTTGACATATAAAATTTGGTGTGCTTGGGCTTTGTTTTGGAGAAACCTATCAAGTAATGTGGAAAACAACAAAACAGATGAGAAATATATTTGATTAAAATTCATATTTTTGGCTAACGAATTAGATAAAGTTTAATGTTATTCTGTATAATTTGTTATATTTGCTTTAGACTACTGAGTTTTCTAAAACTCTGATCAGATCATGTCACTCTCTCGCAGAAAATTCTATCAAATGTGCCTCACAAGATAATAGAAATGAGGTTACCCCCTGAGAGTTAAACTACGAAATCAACTTAAGATGAAACAAAAACTTCCAATACAAACTAAAAGCTTAACATGCATTAAAACCATGACAATAGTAGGAAGTGAAGGCTGCTTGGTACAAAACAGAGGAGCGAGCACCTGTAATGGGGGCAGGGAATCTGGGGCGTCTTGGGCCAAAGGTTTAAAATGTCTCCTTCCAAAGGTTAAGGCTCTGTGGCGGAGGTGGCAACACAAGGATATGATACTTTGAAGACAACAAAGATTTCGATCATGCTATTGTCTTTGATCAGCTGACATCTTTCTGAATGTAATTTGCTTTCCTTTCAGTGTTCAGACCCTGAGAACTCACCAGTCAGAATATGTGTGTTCCGATCCTATGGAGATCACACTTCCCATTGTAAATATAAATGCCACATTTATTCATATACTATTCTTTTTATTTTATTTTTTTTAAAGATTTTATTTATTTATTTGACAGAGATCACAAGTAGGCAGAGAGGCAGGCAGAGAAAGAGAGAGTGGAGGAAGCAGGCTCCCCACTGAGCAGAGAGCCCGACGTGGGGCTTGATCCCAGGACCCTGGGATCATGACCTGAGCCGAAGGCAGAGGCTTTTACCTGCTGAGCCACCCAGGCGCCCATATACTATTCTTTTTAAGCAAGATTCTCAGGAAGTCATCTCTGAGTGGTTAATTTATGTTATACGTAAAGCTAAGTTTAGATCCTAACTCAGCTGACTCCCATTCTTTGTGAAATAAAAGCAATCAATAAACAAAAGGGAAGGACCTGAAAATACACAGTCATCATAGAGGCTGGTTGTCCCAAAGAGCCATACAATCCTATTTATAATTATAATAGTACTAACATTTTCCTGAAAGTTCCACAGGATAAGAGCTAAACCCTCTTCTCCTCCTGGCTATAGAAGTTCTACCATTTTTTAGGGCTAATTTTCGTCTTTCCTTTTTCATGAAGACTTCTTCAACCATTTTACAGTGGATCCAGCTATCTCTAACATTTGTTCTTGGGAATATTTAAATATATACTACTTGAATTTTCTTTCTGATGGTGAAATTCTCATAATTCCAGTAAGTACTAAATTCCTTGAGGGGAAGCAACTGCATTTTACTTCCTTTGTACTATCCATACTTTACGGATAGTAACCATGAAGTCTTTTGGTGCTTTCCACAATTCAAATAACTATGGAATTTATCAATAGGATAAATTCTTCCCACAGTTCTAACAACCTTTCTCTTTCATCCATATGGTACTTTCTCCTTGCCATACATATCCTAGGTTGAAGAAATTCAAACTCAGCATTGGTCTGGTCCTGGCCATTCCATTTTCTGTATTAGCTCTCTCAGCAGTCACAACATTTCTGGGTATTTTTCTTACCTTGCAATTTTTGCTTCTTCTGCTGATGACTGGACTGGAAATTCTGGCAGCCCTCATGGGCTGCTGAGGGAACAAGCTCTTTATGAAGATGTAATGACCAGAGGAGTTTCCTAAGGTGTGATCAGCTGCTGGCTCTGTGCCTACAGCAGGGAGGCTGCTAGCTTTCAGATTCCAGTCAAAGTCATCATCCTGCTCCTGCTCCCAAGAACAGAGGTCAAATTCAAAATCACAGCACCCACTGGAGGTACCTGGAAAACATTTCCCAAATTATGGCAGAGAGAAAATTAGTGGGCTTTAAGATACGCAGTCCAAAACTAGAGCAATCTTGACACATCCTGTAACAGCACCTGAGAAAATTATCCTGACACTAGCATTAAAATAGAATATTTTAAACCTATGTTTAATAATTAATGCTTCCGCATTTTATCTTAGAGAAGACTCAAATATCCAATAAATATCATTTAACCTAGCAAAACTTCAAAGTGTTAGGTTACCAAAGATTTCGAAAGCCGTTTAATAATTTGTCTACAATATTTTTAATATTTCAACCAACTTGTTTTTAACAATTAGCCACGAAAACTTCCAGAGACAAAAATCAACCATGATCTTAGGTCATTTTTGCTGGCAAACTGCACCAGTCCCAACATGAACTGAACTTGTAAGTTTGGTAAAATAAAAGCTGATTATCTAGCGAGGCTTGGGAAGACGTGGGAGTAGTACAGTTCACATTTGGTTACTACTTCATTTTTAGAAACTAAGGTTTCTAAGAATTAAAATTCTGATAAATGTAATTAAGATGCTAGAATGGCTCAGGGAAGCAACTCTGTGTGTAAGAAAGAGGTGCATAAAAAGACAAAAGGGATAAAAATACATTTTTGTTGAGGGAAAAGAAAGTAATTTTGTCCCAAAATGAAACTGGTTATTTAGAGACAGGAGGCTTACAACAAAATCTGTATTGAAAAAGAAAAAAAAAAAAAAGAAGAAAAAAGAAATTTGTAAAACATTTGTGAAGGGGAATCACTGGAGAATTTTTGCTAGGGTCAGGACTGACTTGGATTGGAATAAATGGGTTTTAAAAGTACACTGGTATAAAACTTAAACTTGGTTTCTCTCTCTGCTAAAAAGATGGTTTTCTTGGATTATTGCTCTGCTTTAGTAAGAAATTATAAGCAGAGTTTCTGTTTTGTCTTTATCAGGTCTTGACTACCTGAAACAGTTAAAACTTCTCAAAATTAAAGGAGCAAAGTTTTGCTAACAACTAGATAATCCAATGTTTTTGCCTACGAAATCCCTTGTTAACCACGTTGGTTAAAGAAATAATGAAACATTGAGTTTTATAGTGACTGTGATCCTACTTAGACACGTGCTTTAGAACCTTCTGATATTGTTAACAATCTTCCCGAACATTCAAATTCTCAATCGTCTTTTTGACAAAAAAAAAAAAAAAAAGGGAAAACAAAAGAAAATAATATTTTAGTTTGCTACACATAGTCTTTCCATGGCTTCTGCAAGTTTACTTTTCCACAAATCTGGTTCTCAGTCCCAGTATCAATGAGAAGATATTTAAGTATTACACACATTTCCTCCTCTAAACACCTATTTGGTCAATGTAATTTTATTTCTTCTTTCTTCTCATCTTTGCTCCCCAGGTCCTGGTAGGGAATTTAGGAAGCTTCTTATTCTGTTCAGTACAGTTTGGGTTGGGAAATGCTGCCTAAAGTAAAAGTTATGAATCACTGAAATTGTTTTTTAAAACATAATCTTCATTTTAGAGACGAGAAAATTGTGAAACAGAAAAAGGTAAAAAGTATACTAATTGGAATTTATTATAATAAGTTGCAGAAATTAAATATGTTAGGTTGCATGAAATACCAACTATCTCTCCCAGGTTCCTAAAAATATTTTATTACAAATATTGCTAAAGTTTTCTTCTACTTCCAGGACAGCAAGAATTATTGAGTTCAACTATGACCTTATTGACTTTCTGCCTACTGGGTCTATCCATTTCTTTTCTTTTTTATTGTCTTATGTTAGTCACCATACAGTATGACATTAGTTTTTGCTGTAGTGTTCCATGATTCATTGTTGGCGTATAACACCCAGTGCTCCATGCAGTATGTGCCCTCCTTAATACCCGTCACCCAGCTCACCCATCCAATGCCTGACTTCAAGCTGTATTACAAAGCTGTGCTCACCTAGACAGCATGATACTGGCACAAAAACAGACACACAGACCAATGGGTCTATTTCTGATAGATGGGTACAGAAATCTCTGACTATGATAGTCGATTCATCTATTCTTGCAATTCTAGTAGATTTTGTTTCATGTTGTATGACAACATGATAAATGTGTTTTATCTAATAGATATTATTAAATAATATCTAATAATTATCTAATAGAATGTGTTTTATCTAATAGATATTATTAGATAACATCTAATAATTAATTATCTAATAGAATTATATTAGATGCATATACATTAGGGATTGTCATGCCTCCTTGGGGAAATGACTCCTTCATTGTTATATAATGCCTTTATTTAACCTTGATAACTTTATAAGTTTTTATTTTACCTTCATTTATTTTCCAAGGCTCTCTTTCCCTTTCGTAGATTTGAGTTTCTGATTTAGATCATTTTTCTTGATCTAAAAACTTTTTTTTTTCAAAGTAGGTTTTCTGGCCCCCCAAAAAAAAAAAATTTCTCACAATTCGTGTTTGTCTGAGAAAGTTGAGAAAGTGTTTGTCTTTTACTTTTGAAGGATAATTTCACAGGGTATGAATTCAAGGTTGGTAGTTTTTTGTTGTTGTTTATCCCCCCAAACACCTTAAATGTTTCAATCTACTCAGTTCTCATTTGTGTAATTTCTGAGAAGCATAATTCTGACCTTTGTTCGTCTGTATGTAAAGCATCTTATCTCTCCAACTTCTTTAAAGATTTTACTTTGATTTTCCATAGCTTGGAAAGGATATATGTTAAGTGTAGGGGTGTTTTTTGTTTGGTTGTTTTTGCATTTATCCTGCTTCATGTTCTATGCTGTGGTTTTGTGTCCAACATTGATTTGGGGGGAATTCTTAGTCATTATTTTTCCAAATGTTTCTTCTGTTCCTTTCCTCTTTCTTATCCACGTGGTATTCCCGCTACACACATTACACATCTTGTTGTGAAGTCCTTGAACATGCCGTTGTTTTTTCTCAGTCTTTGTTCTCTCTGCTTTTCAGTTTTGGAAATTTCTATTGTGATGTCTTCTAGCTCAGATATCGTTCTTTAGCTGTGTCCAGGCGACTAATAAGCCCACCAAAGCTTATTTGTTTCTGTTGCAGTGGTTTTGATCTCCAGGATTTCTTTCTGATTCTGAGGATCTCTATTTACATTGCCCATCTTTCTTGCATGCTGTTTTATCCACTAAAGGCCTTAGCACACTGATCATAGTTATTTTAAATACCTGGTCTAATAATTCCAACATGCCTGTCATGTCTCTTTCTAATTCTTCCTCTCTCCAAATCAGACCATGTGATATTTTCTCAATAGCTGGACATGATACACTGGGTAAAAGGAACTGCTATAAATAGGCCTTAATGTGGGGAGAGGGGAATAATTCTATAGTTCTATGATTAGGTCTCAGCCTTTTAGTGATCATGTACCTCTGGACTGTGAACCTCACAAGCATTTCTCAGATTTTTTTTCTCCTCTCCTTACATGGAATGGGATATCTAGAGAGGGTTAGCAATGGAGATTTCCCTTCCACCAGGCCAGTTAGGCTCTGAAAATACTCTGGCAGTTTAGGCTTTCATTGTCTGAGGGAATGCCTTGTGAGGAAAAGCAGAGTGCTCTGTGATACCTTAAAATGGTTTCCACCGATCCCCCGCCCCCAGCTCTTGGAAGCAGGAGAGGATTTTTCTCTGATATTTACTGGAAACCTGGCCAAACTCCTTGCAGTATTATATTTATACACAATATCATAAATAAAGATTATAAATATCAATCTCACAATATTACAGGGTGTTCCGATAAGTGGGTTTCCTGAAGTTTTTAACTCTTGGGCTTGTCCATGTGGCAATCCCAGCACGTCATCAATAGCCAACTCGGATCTCTTACCCAGGTACTGGTTCCGTTAGTGGATTCGGCCCCCGAGTTTCTAATCTGCTAATGTGTGATTCCCTGGGTTCACTTGCCTCTCTTCAATCTCGGAGACATTTGTCCTGCGTCCTCCTTCATTTATGGATTTAATAAGAGTTCTTGATATTTTAGTCTCTTCAGCCTTTGACTTGTTAGAAGAGAGCTGTGACCTCCAAAATCTTCATATACAGCACTGGACGGTAGGAACTACACAAACCTCTTCCTATAATTCTGCTGGTAAATCCTACAGCTGATGATGTAAGCAATGATGCTATAAAACTGAGCATTGTGTTACTAAGAGCTTGTATTTTCTAAAATTGTATGTTTAGGATACTTTTCATGTTCTTTATGTTTAAAGGCATGATGCAGCATAAAGCCAATGAGCAATCTGATCTTAAGTAATAAAATGTATAGGTCAGAATTCTTTGATAATAGTTATTCTTTATCAGGTTCTCTCTGAATATTAAAGTGAAAATGAAAATATTAAAAACCCTAATTTTATGTGAAGCGGTGCTCAAAAACTAAAAATAGTTAAGAAGGATCTAAGTTGCAGCATGTTAAGTACTTATATAGATTTGTCTCTTCAAGAAAGCTAGTTAGAACAAGTTCTCAAATATTTAAGGAAATTTAATGTACATGAGAGTAGGAATGATTCTGCCACCAAAGCTCTCAGGGCCCTGTTCTTCAGTGCACAGGCCAAAGGAAGACAGGTGCACATCCCAGCTGAAGCCACAGCAATTCTGGGACAAAGATTCTATACTATTGTTAATAGAATGTAATCATCAAACTCTTTAAGACTCTCCAAATTCTGCTAGGCATCAAAATCATGTCTTTATGGATTCATTCTTATAGTTAGCATAGATCAGATATAATTGTTTAAATACACAAAAATTATTATGTTATTTGAAATAAAGTGGAAAATTTGAAAATACATGGGTCTTACCATTGTTTTGATACCATTTTGGAGTGTAAAGACCACTAAGATGAAAGTTAATTTTATCACACCATCCAACAACAACAACAAAAAAAAACTTGCCCAATAGTGAAGAATGGCCTAAACTAATTTTCAGTTTTTGAAACAACTAAAAATTAATTAACTTAAGAAAGCATCAAGACTAATATGCTTTTTTTTTAAATGGTTTAACAGTCTAGCTAACTGTTTTACTACTTTCAAGGATAGAGAAAATTTCTCTGTCATAATTCTGTCACCAAATGAACATAATGGCATTTTCTATCCAATTGCTGCTTTGATTTTTAAAAATTGCATTTGAAACTTTCTGGTAATTTATTCTTTCCTACAATAGACTGTAATAGTCTCTTTTGCTTTAGAATAGTAAAGTTCTCCTAAGTATCCTTTCAGAGGCCTGAGAGGTAAATACATTAAAATAATAATGAACCCCAACTCAGCATCGTTTAGAAGCTGAATAGTTGTCTTAATTAAAAATTATAAAATGAAGTAACTAAATCAGTTCACCTTGTGTTGGAAAATTTATCAGCCCATGAAGACTAGTTTGCCATATAGACCAGCATCCAGAATGGCCAATTGCATAAAGAAATGATGTTGGGAGATGGAGAGGAGAAGTGAGTTGGGAGAAATTGGAGGGGGAGACAAACCATGAAAGACTGTGGTCTCTGAGAAAAAAACTTAGGATTTTGGAGGGGAAAAGGGTGAGGGGTTGGGTGAACCTGGTGGTGGGTATTAAGGAGGGCACTTATTGCATGGAGTACTGGGTATGGTGCATAAACAATGAATTCTGGAACACTGAAAAGAAATAAAATGAAATTTAGAAAAAAAAGAAATGTTTGCTGGGGAAAATCAGATTTGTTCTGTTTCAAAAATCATACAAATGATGCTACATGAATTTCTATCATGTAAATTCTGTTTTTCTTCTGATATTTACTATTGTTTTAAAGATATTTTTCCTTGGAAATTTTAATTCTAATGTATCAGTGGGGGAAATACAATAAGCAAGCATAAGTTGTTAAGATTTCAGATCACTGTGGTGAGAAGGAACAACTTATAATTTCATATTTCACAATTTCCCCTGGGTACCAGGTGAGAAAAGCAGCAAACAGTCTTTTGTGCAGATGCCAATTCCTGTCATTTCATGGAGCAATTAATGCCAGAACCAGACAGGTGTGCCATCAGGAAGACAATGATCACCTTTGTCTGCAGCTCTACCATCCATCAAACCAGTTTCTACCTTTCTAAATGCTCTAACTTTTCCATCGATCACTATCTTCATGAGCATGAAATATCAGTTTCATTAAAAAAGTTCATAATTTTGAAAGGCAATAATCTAAATCCTTTTAAGACCCAACCATCAAATTCCTAAAATTAAGATCTCATTGTTCTATTCAATTGTTCGTTCAATATAAATTTATTGAGCATATGCTATAAATAAGGCACATTTAGGAAGATAAAAAACTAACTGGAAGGGGGGAGCTATTGTGTATTGACCATAATGTGTGTCAGGTTCAGAACATTCTCTTTATTTAAGTTATGTTATGTAAGTCCCACAATATATCAGTATAATAATTGTTATTTTTAGTTTGGTTGATGAGAAAACTGAAGTTCAGAGTAGGATACTAAGCAAAGTATCACATTGTAAGTAGCAGAACTATGAGTTGAAGAATGATATACACAGAACCCTGTGCCACTACTCCCCCTTATAATGTAGTATGCAGTGCTCCAGGATGGGAGCTGCAAATAAATAATAATAAATCTACAAATACTACAGGATAAGAACTGTATGTGTCTATGAGAAAATTCTCAAAGAGATCTCTTTACATGTAGGCGGCTATGAAAAGATGGCAACCCTCCACTTTGACTTGATTCTTCTTGAGGTAGTTTATCAATTCTTTTACACTGTTCATCTAAATATGAAAGTCCTATGGACATATGGACATATGGAAGAAGGGTCTGTAGTCAAAGGAATATGATGAATCCTATAAATTATATCTGTTAAAGGGATTTAAAAATACACGAGCATATTATTAACACACTAGCTCTGAGAAATCCCACAATATGGAAACTATTTTTTTATATAACAAAGAATATTCCCAACCTATCTAAGGAAGCTATGAATTTATTTATTTACTTATTTAGTAGAACTATGAGAATTGTGTAGATTATTACACTGATCATGCACAGGACAAGTTTTACAAATTCTATTAAAATAAACAAGGAAAAAAAGCATAATTTGAGAAATTAGTTTTCAGTTATAAATGGGGTACTTTCTCAGTTTTGTGACTTTGGAGATTGTTTTAGTTTCTTAGTGATTCCATAATAAAGTACAACAAAATGGGTAGCTTTAAACAATAGAGATTTATTCCCTCAAAGCTGCTAAGGATAGCAGTCTGAAATCAATGTGTCTGCAGTGCCATGTTCTCCCTGATGGCCCTAGGGGAGAACACTTCCCTGACTCTTTATACCTTCTCGTGGATACTGGCAATCTAAGCATTCATTGGCTTATAGATACATTCCTCCAGTCACACGACATTCTGTGTGTTCTCACATTATCTTCCCTCTGGATGTCTATGTCCATATTTTGCTCTTCTTAAAATTGTAACAGTCATTGGGTTAGAGTGTACCTTAATCTAGTATGACCTCATTTTAATTCAGTACATCTGCAAAGACGCTGCTTCCGCTAAGGTCACATTCACAGTTCTTCGTGGACATGAGTTTTGGGAAGACACTATACAACCAAATACTGGAATGATTATGTTCTTTAAAGCAACTCTCTTGGGTTTTGAGGTATATAATCACATAATTAGAAAATAATTATAATTTTGTGTTACTGTATTTCATTTCACGCCTTACATACTGCCTAGAACCAGAACAAGAGTGTTAAATAATAATAGTAAACACTCTTAATATAATCTTGATTTTAATGAAAATATTTCATTGTTTCCTTCAATTTATTCAATCATCTATAAGATGTTAAAGTTCTATCATTCTAACTATTACAGAAATCACCTATCAGTTGGTTATGATTTTTTTCAGTGGTTTATTTGGTTACATGGACAGTGTGTTATTTCCTTTAAACAGTGTAAGACCCTGACCTCAAAATGTATAATGGTTCTAATGCTGAATTTGGCTTGCTACCATTTTCAGTTCTTCTACATTTATATTCACAAGGAGTTTGAACTATAGTTTTCTTACTTTTCCAATTTTTTGGAGGCTTCATTGTCAGTGATATATTAGCTTCATAAAATAAATTCAGTCATTTTCATATGTTAGAATAGTTTCTTTGGTCATTCTCAGTTCATTAAAATGTGATAGAACCCTGTAGTACCTATCTCAAGAGATAAAATCAAGGACATTTGTTGATAACTTTATTTGATAGTTAATGGTCTATTCAGGTTCTCTACTTCATTAGTTAATTTTGGCATTTTTCTCATAGAGAGTTAACTATTTCATTGATATTTTCAAGCTATCACAAAGTTACTGGTTTCTATATGGTTATTAATTCTCCTTTAACAAGGCTACATTTATTCAAGTATGTTTTTCTCCTTTTTTAAAATTAAAAATTGGTATTTTATCTACTTTTAAAAATAACATACTTTTGAATTTATCATTTGAATTGCTTGTTTTCCAAACCATTACTTCTTTCTCCTGAGTTTCTTAATACTACTTCATTTCTTATAAATTTTTCTTTTTAAGTAATTTCAAACTTATAGAAAAGTTGTAAGGATAGCATAGCACTAGAAAACCTTTTGACATTTAAATAAAATAAGGGAATAACTGTTTTGAATAATAAATTTATCCTAAAAAAATCAACAACTTGGAAGAAATGAGAGAATACCTTTAAAAAAAATCCTTAAAACCAAAACAAATCTGAATAAGATTCTATCCATTACAAAAACTGAATTCATAATAAAACATTTCCCACATACCCAACTTTAAACTCAGATGGCTTCCTGGGTCAAATCAATTGAACTTTTAAGGGTGAAACTGTATTAACTTACACAAACTCTCTCAGAACATAAGGAAAGAGAACCCTTCCCAATTCTCCTTATGAAGCCAGTATAATGCCAATACCAAAGGCAGACAAGCAACTATAAGAAATTTAGAGACCAAGATCCCCCATAAATATAGGTGCAAAAATCTTTAACAATATATTTTATCAAGGAATGTGTTTGACTTAATGTTCAAAAATCAAATAAGGTAATTCATCATTTTAATACAAAAGGAGAAGAAATCATATGATCTTCTCATCTAGATGCAGGAGAGGCACTGATAATATTCAACACTTCTTTATGATAAAACTTGATGTAAACTAGCAATAAAGGGGAACTCATTCAAACTGAAAAAAAAGAACCTGTGGAAAACATAGAGTTAGTTTCAGACTTAAATGTTAAATATTGCAAAATTTCACCCTAAGACTGGGAACAGGGTAAGGTAGTCCAAAAGCACCTCTTTTATTCAACAACTGTCCAGAAAGTTCTAGTCTGTGCAATAGGAAAAGAATGTAAAATGGAATTGAAGAGAAAGCATATAAAAACACATGGATGGAACTAGAGGGTATCATGCTTAGTGAAATAAGTCAATTGGAGAAAAACAACTATCATGATTTCCCTGATATGAGGAAGTAGAGATGCAACATGGGGGGTTAAGGGGGTAGAAGAAGAATAAATGAAACAAGATGGGATTGGGAGGGAGACAAACCATAAGTGACTCTTAATCTCACAAAACAAACTGAGGGTTGCTGCGGGGAAGGGGGTTGGGAGACGGGGGCGAGGTTATGGACATTGGGGAAGGTATGTGCTATTGTGAGTGCTGTGAAGTGTGTAAACCTGGCGATTCACAAACCTGTACCTCTGGGGATAAAAATATATTATATGTTTATAAAAAATAAAAACTTTTAAAAAAATCACATAAATTAATCAGTTATCTACACAAAAAATTTCTAAGAAATCTATATGGTAACTACTAGAACTCTTAACTAAATTTGGTAAGGTTACAGGATACAAGGAAAATATATAAAACTCAATTGTATTTTTACAAGTTATCAGCAAAAAAAGTTGAAATTAGAAAGTAATTTTATTCACAATTATGAAAAGAATAAAGTATTTGGGAATATATATTAAAAAGACATGTCTATACTGGACTTGCTTATATAGGATGTCATCACTGGAAAACTCAGGGTCATTAGCATTCAGTTTTCTTCCAGTTTCTGGAACCTATCTGAAATCCCAGAGAATCTCTTTGTAAAAATGTTTGTGTATATAGTAAATATGCAGACACATAATGGAAAGAAGTGTGAAAGAACTTCTTTGGATGATATAAATGTACTATATTTGTGATATATGTGCATGTACTTGTCAAAACACCAAATTGTGATGTATGCACTATATATTTCATCTTAAAAAACTAAGAACAATTATCAAATTCTAATTATTTTGCTTGCTTCTAACAGTGATGTGTGTTGGCATTTCTGAAATTAGAATGCCTTCTTCATATTCTAGATTTGAGCAATTAAATATAAAAATTGTTTTAACTTGGTACTAGGCTGTTGCTGTTGTAGATAAAGGTGACAAATATGAAAATGTGGCATTGGATTAAAATTGGTGTTATCCATGGTGGATGGAAGGATGAATGGATAGGTAGATGGAGAGGTAGATAGGCAGACTGATAGGTAAATAGGTAGATAGGTAGACAGGCAGGTAAATAGATAGACAATAGCCATGGAAATACGCAAACACATGTATACATATACATATACATATATTTACTAGCTCTGTCCACTGAGAAGGCCAAGAAGCAAAGACTCATTAAAAAAATAATCTTGATTTTTAAAATATCACTCTCCACTAAAAAGAATCAGGGCTCTTTAGAGCTGATATCAAGTCTGGGGAAGAAAAAGTATAAGGTCAGTGTGGGATATTTTGTTGTGCAAGATGAAAGGAAGTGATCAAAGAGTGATTAACAGTTTTGAAAAGTTCATAGAAGATAGTTTACAGGAGTTCTTATTAGCGTAATCTGGAATAATTCAATAATCAGAATAAATTATGATGATTATAACCCTTTGGATGAAATTTTAATCTGTGAGACCATAATAATATAAATAAATAACAAGTTAAGAAATGACTAGAACAAAGGCAAAGCTGCTCTTTATAGTAGAAAACCAATTTGTGTGGAGTGAAGACATAAGAAAATCATCAGTGGGCTGTATGACCCAGCAATCCCAATTTTGGGTATATCCAAAAAAACTGAAGTCAAGAACATGACGAGATAGCTGCACTCTGATATGCACTGTGGTATCATTCACAATAGCCATGATAAGGAAACAACCTAAACATACACTGATGGGAGAATAGATAAAGAAAAGGTGGTGTTTATATAAAATGGGATATTATTCAGCCATAAAAAAGGAAATCCTGCCATATTTGACAACATGGTTGAATTTGAAATACGCTAACTGAAATAAGTCAGTTGCAGAAAGAAAAAATATTGCATGATTCAACTTATATGAGGTATCTAAAATAGCCAAACTCAAAGAAACAGAAAGTAGTATGGTGATTGCCAGAAGCTCCAGAGAGGAGCAAATGGGGACTTGCTGTTCACAATGGGTATAAAGTTTCAGGTATGCAAAATGAAAAATTTGTAGAGATCTACTATATAACATAGTGCCTAGAATTAATACTATATTTCATCCACTTAAAAATTTGTTGAGGGTAGATCTCACGTTAAATGTTCTTACTACAGTGGAAGGAAGGAAGGAAGGAAATCAAGAAGGGAAGAAGGAAGGAAATCAATCAATCATCAATACGAGCTAAAACTAGCTGAATGTTTGGCAAGGGCAGTATATTTTCATACTCACTGGTATTTGCATATGAATTAATAATTATTTTTAAAAGAATTACTTTATAGAAGAGAGATGTGACTGACTATACCTTAACCAATTGTTCAAAGTAAACATCAGGAATAGGAGCACAAATCAACACATGCCTCCTCATATGAAGCACTGAGAAGGACGCATGATTACATCTGTGGTATTTTTCTTTAAGATTTATTATTTGTTTTCAAAAAGAGAGAGAAAGCATGCATGGGGGAGGGGCAGAGGGACAAAGAATTTCTAGCAGACTCCCTGGTGAGTAGGGAGCCCAAAAATGGGCTTGATCCCAAGACCCTGAAATCATGACCTTTGCTGAAGTCAGATGCTTAACCAACTGAGCACCTAGGCGCCCCTGAATGTGTGGTATTCTTGCTAACACACTGAACATTTTATCTAGTTGTAAGAATTAATGACAGAGAAATGATCAAATCTCCCACAATAACTGTGAATACTTCCATTTTTATTTAATTCTGTCTGGTTTTTATCTCACATATTTTGAAGTTCTATTACAATGCACATTTCTGACATATCTTCCTGATAACTGACTTTTTCTTCTTTTTTTTAAAAGATTTTATTTATTTATTTGACAGAGAGAAACACAGAGAGAGAGGGAACACAAGCAAGGGAAGTGGGAGAGAGAAAGGCAGGCTTCCTGCCAAGCAGGGAGCCCCATGTGGGCCTTGATCCCAGGACCCTAGGATCCTGACCTGAGTGGAAGGCAGATGCTTAACAACTGAGCCACCCAGCCATCCAATAACTGACTACTTTATTACAATTTTCCTTTTATCATTGTAATTTTTTCAGAAGTCTACTTTTATATTAATTTATATACTATATATATATATATATATATATATATATATATATATATATATTTGCTGTCTTTAACAGAACAAGTTTAAATATAAAGTCAAAGATAAGTCAGAAGTCAAAGGCTGGAAAAATATAAACCAAATATTCTATCATGCTTTTCTAACCAATCAGAATTTTTTGCAATTGATATGTTAGTTACATTTGATTTAATTAAATGTTTTGACAAGATTTAGATCTTTCAGGACCACTGGGTGGCTCAGTTGGTTAAGCGGCTGCCTTCGGCTCCGGTCACCATCCCAACGTCCTGGGATCAAGTCCCACATCCGGCTCCTTGCTCAGCAGGGAGCCTGTTTCTCCCTCTGCCTGCCA
This sequence comes from Enhydra lutris kenyoni, assembly GCF_002288905.1. NCBI lineage: Eukaryota > Metazoa > Chordata > Mammalia > Carnivora > Mustelidae > Enhydra > Enhydra lutris. The sequence continues at coordinate 5,736,007 of NW_019154126.1, forward strand.
TTCTGTCTGCCCGCGTTCTCTCTCTGACAAATGAATAAATAAAAAATCTTAAAAAACAAATTTAGATCTTTCATTTTATCATTTTTTTCTACTTTTTTAAATTATTTTTTCCCATTTGTTATTTATTATTTTTTCCTCCTGTGTGATTTTGAATACTTTTAGTATTCTATTTTAATTCTTCTGTTGGGTTTTTAATGTATCCCTTTACATTTTAGTGTTGGTCTAGTGATTTCATGTGCATACTTCACTATCACTATCTAGAGTTGATAATGTTCTTCATGCAAAATTTTAAGAACCTTGGTACAGTTTAATTGCAGTCACCTCCTGTTCCTTGTACTACTTTTGTCATGTTGATCTACCTAGGATATAAAAGCTGCAAAAATGTATCTTTTCTTTAGAAAAGTCATGTATCTCTGAAAGAAAGTAGTAGAAGAGAAAATGTGATCTTGTATATTTACCCACATTTTTATTATTATCTTCATTCATTCCTAATGATTCAAATTTTAATCTGGCATCATTTACTTTCGACTTGAAACATGTCCTTTAACATCTTTTACAGTGCATGCTGATGTATACTGATACCTTTGCTTTTCATTTATCTAAAAATGTCTTTACTTTGCCTTAAATTTTATAAGATATTTTCCCTAGATAGAAAATTCTATGTTGATAGGTCCTCCCTTCCTCTCCCATTTTAGCAGTTTAAATATATTCTTCCAATATCTTTAGGCCTATTTCTGGGTTTTGTTTACTGATGAGAAGCTAACAAGCCTATGATTATTTTATTTTTGATGAACTTTTTTCTGGTTTTGGCCAAATTTTCTTTTTTATTTTGAAGTGATTTTCATTTACTTTGTCTTAATCATCCTAATCATCTTAAGTTGATATTTTCCATAGATTTGGAAAAGGTTTTGATAATTATTTGTTCAAATATTTTTCTGCCTCATTTTTCCCCATTTCCTGGTGTTTCTTTATTAACATGTATGTAAGAGTATTTGATGGGGTCCTGGGCAACTCTAAGGCATTGATTGATCAGGTTCTTTTCTTTTTTTGTTTTTCTCTTCTTAGATAACTTCTAATTAGTGGATCTGTCTTCAAGTTCAATGATCACTCTTCAATTGTCTCTAACATCCCTTTAAGTCTATCCAGTGAATTTATTTCAGATAATGTACCTTTCAATTCTAGAAGTTCCCTTAGGTTCTTTCTTCTATTATTCTTCCTTTTCTCTTTTCTCCTTTTTTTACTTTACTTCCTCCTCTTTATTCTTCCCTATCTTCTTTTTCTTCTCCTCATTCTTCATTTTCTTGTCTCTGCTGTTTATTCATTATGGCTATATTCTTATTTAGATCCTCAAACACATTTGTAACACCTGTTTTAAATCTCCTGTTTACTAAATCCAAGTTGTTGTTGTTGTTTTTTTTAATCATTTTGGGCTCTAGTTATTTTTTTTAAGATTTTATTTATTTATTTTAGAGAGAGAAAGAGAGAGAGAAAACATATGCAAAGAGGAACAGAGGGAGAAGGACAACAGTGGAGCCTGATGAGGGGCTCGATCCCACAATGGTGAGATCAACTGAGCCAAAAATCAAGAGTCAGACACTCAACTGACTGGGCCACCCAGGAGCCCCAGGCTCAATTTCTACTGATATTTTGTTTTTGTTCTCTCAAATGAATATCAATTTTCCTGTTTCTTAATATGTGTATTTTTTTCCTTTTTATTTATGTGGTAGGATTATAGATTATACATTGTAGCAAATTAGAATTATGCCATGTTCCTTAAAAATGTGTTATATTTTTTACAGTTAATTCCTGACAGATCTTCTTTATCTAATCAAGCTAAATTTTATTATTGTTTTGGTTAGGTATATTAAAATTTCCCACTTAACCTTAAGATTATGCTCCTATTCATAACCTGGTTACTTATTGTGATCTCATTTGAATGCCTGAAGTGTTTAGTACCACCTTTCAACATCGGTTGTGCTAGAACTTTCATATGTCTCCAAATTGCTTACCTCTGGAATAAACATTCAGTCCTCAGCTCTGTAGCATATCATCTTTCCTTAGAGGGTTGTACCATGGGCACAGAGAGTCTAACTCTTAGCCGCAAACCTGTGGTTAATCCCCACAAAATCTTCTAGGGCAACCACAGGGACCAGTTCCTTTTCTCAGATAGTCACTTCAGCAGCCAAGAATTCTAATCTCTCTCTCAATTTAGTGACACTGATAGTATTTTTTTTAACTCTACCTCTGCTCTGTGATACAAAAATTTCCTCACACAGAAATCTGTGACAATCTTGAGGCAATTATGAAGCTCATCTTTTCTATTTCCATCTCTAAAGAATCACAGTCCTAAGCTACAAATTGTGTAATGACTGAAAACATTTGTCTTATATATTATGTCCCATTCTGTAGCTGCTTTTGACAAAGGAACAAGACCAGTAACAGCTTTTTTTTGATAGATGGAAGCATAAGTTCTTCCTAATATTATTTTACATTCTAGTATCTTGCCTTTCTGATTCTCTTATTTTGCTTCAATAATGTATGCAAATATGCATGCATATTTTATGTTATGATATTTAAGCTTTTCAATTTATTTTTAATCATCTTTTACGAATGTTTTAACTTTAGCATATTAAGTGCATTTTTATTTCTCTTTTATTCAGTAATTATTTAAAAGAGTAAAAAATACGTATCTAATTGCCCTGGCATTTTAGCTTAAACTTTAAAATTAATATTTGGTTTTACCATATTCCAGTGAATAATATGACCTATATAATTTCTATAATAAACGTATTAAATTGTCTCATAAATCGTGACAAATTTGTAAATGTAATAAGTATGGTTAAAAGAAAAACTTTCATTTTTAATGTTCAAATTACTCTATGCCTTTTTAACTTACAAGTGACCCTTGAACAACACAAGTTTGAACTGTGTAGGTCCACTTATACATGGATTTTTTTTCCCTATAAAAGTACTTTCTTTTATGATTTTCTTCATAACATTTCCTTTCCTCTGCCTAACTTTAACATACAAAATATTGCTAATAGACTGTTTACGTTATTGGTAAGGCTTCCAATCAATTGCAGGCGACAAGTTCATTTTAGGGGGAGTAAATGTTATATGGGGATATTAAAATGTGTGTGTGTGAGAGAGTCACCATCCCTGACTCATGTTTTTCAAGAGTTAACTGTAATGAATTAACTAGTTAATGTGTATGTTTTTAACCTAATCAGAAAAATAGAGGTATTTTGAAATATGGTTCAACTTATGGATCTTCAGATTTTTCTTGTTATGCAGCAAATAGTTTAGTTTTATGAATTTAGTTATCATATTTGAGGCAGAAAGCTTCAAAATTACATCTTCAATTAGATTTCACCTTTTAACATTCAATAATTTTGATTCAGAAATTTTGAATTAATCTTTCACTATATCATAAATTGCTGTCCATGTTTTATGCACTTACATCAATGCCTACATTCATATATCACTATCAATATTCCTTTGGTAAAACTTACTCCTGTAAGTTATGAGGAAACTTAGTTCTTAATTAGTGTAACTTAATTTTAGGTGTCTTAAGTACTTTCAATTTTATGAAAACCATATATCCTCTATATTGGCTATTATTTGTTTTACATATGCCCTATTGTCTTACTTATCATAACCAATTATGCACAGTACTAATTTTCATCCTCTGTCATATCTATTATTTCCTCTCAGTCTTTCATATCTTTGAACATTTTTCTCTCTGTCCTAAGGTTTTCAAATTTGTTCTCCCTAGCAATAATTCACACTTCTATAATGTCATTCCTGCTCAAAATTTCATTTAAGGTTGTAATTATTCTTCATATAATTCTTATTGTCCTATCTCATTGATTATAAGGTCTTATAGACTTTAAGAAATTACAGATTGTCTTATGGCTAATTAAGATAATACCATATAGATCTCGTCTAATCTAATTTCATCTTAACCTTTTCTTTCCTTTTCTCTTATAGCCTGCTACTTATATTTTATACAATCTGTAATTTCTTACAATATGTTGGATATGTATAACAATATATACATATAAATACACACACACATACATATATATGTATATATTTGCTTCATCTGGGCTAATGTAATAAAAACATTTCAGGAGAATTAATCCTTCTGATGTTCCTATTTTTTGTTGTTGTTTTACCAGTCAACATTTAGATAATATTGCAGAGCTGGTTATCATCAATAGGGTATGAAACTTTCCTTTGGCTGATTCAATATTATCTGGTAATTTGTAGCAGAGATATACTTGGAGGTCATAGACTATTCATATTCCAATTTCTAGTCATAACAAATTGCAGTTAATGTAACCTTTTATAATGAGGTGTGACTATTTCTTCTTGGCCCTATGACCCTTTAATTAACAGAACACAAAACAATCAGAAACAACTAAAAAAAAAACCTATATTTGTCAACTAGCACCAATTCCCAGAATGTTCTTGGGTACATACTCTCCCTAACCCTTCAACAGCCAATGCCGGTCCTCACTAGCAGTAGTACTATATGAGTCCAAATGCAGCTTCTTGCCTTCTTTTATATAATGTTGTTTATTTCTGGAAAAAAGATGTTGGGGCGGGGGGGAATAAAGGAGATGTAAATAGATCTTCTTTTGTTCACATTTTAAATGGAAAACTCTCTTAAAAAGTTAGATACTATTTTTATATTACTTAAAACCAAATAGCTACATATTGGCTGCTTTATCTTACTTAAAATAAAATCAATTAGCCTCATATTGACTATTGAAATTCAAAAGCTATAGATATGTAATTTCACTTTCTATTGTGTATGGATAGAAAAAGCCCATTTGATTTTTGAGAAATATTTAGGTAATGAGGAGTGATGCTGTGTGTCTGTTTTGCAGGAGCTTCTACTCTGATGCTGCACCACAAGGATTACAGGATAATCATCAGGGCTCAACCACTGGGAAACACACTGACAGAGAAGTGGGAAGGGGCTTATAAAAGGCTCAAGGATCTTGACAGATGGAGTTCATACCTGCAGTGACCAAGTAGTAATTCCACCCAGCATTTTGCTCACCTGTAGAATCAAGACATTACATACTCCAAACAGAAAATGCGGAAGGTTGCAGATGTGACTGACTTGGATCCTGAAAGGAGAAGTTTAGCTGGCCCCAAAGACAGGTTTGCCTACAACCAGGCAAAGAGCTGAATCACATCTCCACACTTTCTGGAGAGTGTCTTTCAGCCCCATATGACCACAAAAACTGGTGATAACTCCTAGAATCAGTGTGCCCCGGTGCTACCCGAGCTGAGAAGTGGGTGGGCACAGCTGATCATCTCCAGAGCAACACCAGTACCAGGCATAAAATGTTGCCCTGCACTGCCCAGGCAGGGGGACTAATTCATAACCAAGGCTGAAGGTGTATCATGGCCCCTCCTGACTTGAAGTCTATATGGAAAAAACTAAAGGCCTGGAGTGACCCATCCCCATCCCATCCAGACATAGCCCCACCTGCTGTGGAGTGTCTCTAGCCCCATCTGACCAGATGAACTGGCAAAAACTCCTGGAAGCTACATAAGTTAGTGATGCTTGAACCAAGAAACAAGCATGTAAAGCCAACAGTCTACAGAGCAAAGCCAGTGGCCCTGTCTGGCTAGGAAAGTTGGGGTGCAAGCTGGCTTGATTTAACACAACAAAGACTTTTTTATTGGCTTTAACTATTTCTCCTGCTTTACTAGGGCAGGGATTCAACTTTACGGCCCTACTGAATACATATTTCAACCTATCTGACCAGAGAACGTAACTAGAACACGTAAGAAGCTATGCAATTTGGTCTAGGTATGGAACACGTGGACAGAGAGTATAGTTCATGACTTCCTCCTGTATGCAGAGCAAAACTAGTAGCTTCACATGACCAACAAATTCTTTGCACACTCTGGCCTGATTTAGGACCCCAAGCAGAGTCATACAAGTTCTCGATTCTTATCTGAGGCCATACAAGTTCTCGATTCCTATCTGGCTACCCAGTTAGGGCTGGGAAGCTATTTTATAACCCACCTAATAATGAACATAGTACACACTCCCAAAAATTTAATAAGCCTCACTAGAGAATCAAAGAACTGCACAATCCATAATAAAGCCTGTGTAGGGAAGCCCTATCCATCTATTCCCAGCTAGCGGCACAATCCCCTATCTCGGTCCTCAGAGCACAAACAGTTGAATCAACAACAGTTGATTCAACAAAAGGTAGACCAAATGGGAAACCCCAGCTGCCCAAAGACATTACCAGAAGGCACACCCAAAAACCCAAACTGAGCTTACTAAGGAAAGAGCAGCCATCAAACACACACACACACACACACACACACACACACGCACACACACAATTCCATACCTGAAAAATATAATAACTGAACAATTCAATATAGAGTTTAAATGCACCATCAGCCATACAGAAGAAAGAATAAACAACCTAGGGCGCCTGGGTGGCTCAGTGGGTTAAAGCCTCTGCCTTCGGCTCAGGTCATGATCTCAGGGTCCTGGGATCGAGGCCCGCATCAGGCTCTCTGCTCAGCAGGGAACCTGCTTCCTCCTCTCTGCCTACTTGTGATCTCTCTCTCTCTCTCTGTCAAATAAATAAATAAAAAAAAAAAATCTTAAAAAAAAAAAGAAAAAAAGAATAAACAACCTAGAGAATTAGACTTTGGAAATTATCTAGCCGGAGATAAAATGAAAAGGAGTGAAGGAAACCTATGGAATATGGAACACAATGAAAAGAAGCAATATTTGTATTACAGGAATTCCAGAAAAAGGAGAGAAAGACAAAAAGACAGAAAGTATACTTAAAGCAATAACAGCTGAAAACTTCCCAAACCTGGGTAAAGACCTGGTCATCCAGATTCATAACACCCAAAGGACCCTGAATACATCTGACTTAATAGGGCAACAATGAGACAAAATTTAATTATCATTAAATTGTCAGAAGTCAAACACAAAAAAAGAATTTGAAGAGCAAAAAAAAAGAATAGAGAAAAGATACAAACAAAAGGAACTACATAAGACTTTGGTGTATTTTTCAACAGAAACTATTCAGGCCAGGAGAGAATGGAATGACATATGTAACATTTTGAATAAATAAATAAATAAATAAATGTCAACCAACAAATCTATACCTAGTAAAGCCATCCTTCAGAAATGAGGTGGGATAAAGACTTTCCCAAACAAACAAAAACTGATGGAGTATATTGCCACCAGATCTGCCTTATAAGAAATGTTAACAGGGACTGAGTGGAAGAAAAAGAATGCTAATTAATAACACAAAAACATAAAACATAAAAGGTAATATAAATCTCACTGGTAATAGTAACTATATAATTATAGTTAGATTCTGAAATATGGTAATAATGATGCATAATTCATTTACAACTCGAGTTTAAAGGTTTAAAAAATATAGTATAATTACCAGAACTACAATAGTTATTCATTATACAATATTTTTAAAATGTAAATTATGACATAAATGATTTTAAAATGTAAGAAAGGAAAAAGCAAAAGTGTAGAGTGTACTAATTCTATAAAAGTTAAATTGTTTTCAGTTTAAAATAAGGTGTTCAATTTAAGAAATTTTATGTAAGCTTCGTGATAACCACAAAGGAAATTCTGTCATAAAAACACAGAAGAACATAATGAAGATGTCCAAGCATACTGAAATCAAAAGACAGCAAAATACAAGACACAGTGTAAAGAACAAAGAATAACAAATCTACGAAATATACAGAAAACAATGAGCAAATTGTCAATAGTAAGTACTTACCTATCGTAATGTAAGTGGACAAATCCTCCAATTGAAAGACTTAGAAAGGGTGAATGGACTAAAACAAGAGACAAGCCAACAGTATGCGGCCTAAAAGAGACTCACTTTAGCCTTAAAGACATTAACTGTGAGTGAAGTGATGGAAAAAGGTATTTTAAGTAAACAGTAACCAAGAATAATAATAATAGTGATAATAATAAATTTAATAATAAAAGCAGGGGTAGCTATGCTTCTATCAGACAAAATATATTTTAAACTAAAAATGGTACAAAAAGAAAAGAAGGTCATTTTATAAATGATAAGGGAGTGCATACATTAAGAAGATATAACGGTGCAAATATTTATAAGCCCCAGATTGCAGCATCTAAATGCGTAAAGTAAAACCTAACAGAACTAAAAGGAGAAATAAACAGAAATGCAATAACATTTGGGCATTTCAAACAATACTAATTCTTAACAAAGAACAGATCATCCAGATACAGAATCAATAAGGAAATATTGGATTTGAACAACACTACAGGCCAAATGGACCTAAAAGACATATATAGCACATTCTATCCAACAGCAGCAGAATAAACAGTTTTCTCAAGTACACATAGTAGATTCTCTTGGATATATCACAAAACAAACCTTAGTAAATTCAAGAAGACTGAATTATCTTCTTTGACCAGGATGGCATGAAACTACAAATTAATAAAAATAGGAAAACTAGAAAACTCATGAACATATGAAAATGAACAACACCCTCCTGAACAAGCAGTAATTCAAGGAAGAAACTAAAGGGGAAACAAAAAATATTGTTGAGACAAAAATGGAAACCCAATGTACCAGAATTTGTGAGATGCAGAAAAAGCAGGTCTCAGAGGGACATACGTAACACCTACATTAAGAAGCAAGAAAATACCAAATAAAGAACCTAATTCTACACCATTAAGGAAAAAAAAAAGAACAAATCAAGTCCAAATTTAGCAAAAGAAAGGAAAAAAATAAAGATTAGAATGGAAATAAAATAGAGAACAGAAGAAAACAAAAAGATTAACCAAATAAAAAAAAATTGCTCTTTGAAAAGATAAATAAAATTGACAAATCTTAAGCTCGTTCAACCAAGGGAAAAAAAGAACCTAAATCAACAATATTATAAATGGAAAACATTTATAGAGAGTTATAAGTTATAAGAATTATAAGTTATAAGAATTATAACGGATACCACAGAAATCAAAAGATCATTTAGGAGGCTATTCCAAAGAAATACACACCATCCACTGAGCAAACCAAAAGAAAAGGAAAAACTTTTAGAAATATACAACTTACCAAGACTGAATACTGAATAATGAAAAACATTGAAAATCTAAAGGCCAATTACCGGTAAAAAGACTGAATTACTAATAAAAATTCCAGCAATGAAGAAAAACCCAGAGTCACGTAATTTCACTGGTGAATTTTACCAAACATTTAAAGAAAAATTGATACCAATCCTTCTCAAATTCTTCCAAAATATCAAGAAGAAAGGAACACTCCCAAATATATTTTAGGAGGCCAGAATTAACTTTATTCCAAAACCAGAAAAGATTACTACTAGAAAAGAAAACTATAGGCCGATGTCCCTTGTTAATATAGATGCAAAAATTCTCAGTATAACACCAGCAAATTGAATTTGGCAGCACATTAAATTCACCACGTCAAGTGGTTTTTATCCCTGGCATGAAAGGATGATTCAGCTTATGCAAGTCAGTGTGATACATCACATTAGCAGAATAATAAAAAATCATATGACCGGGGCGCCTGGGTGACTCAGTGAGTTAAGCCTCTGTCTTCGGCTCAGGTCATGATCTCAGGGTCCTGGGATCGAGCCCTGCATCAGGCTCTCTGCCTCTGCTCCCCATCGCCCTACCTGCCTCTATCTCTACTTGCGATCTCCCTCTCTCTCTGTCAAATAAATAAATAAAATCTCTTAAAAAAATCATATGACCATCTATCTCATTGGACAAAAAATCATGTGGGAAAATTCAATATCCATTTTTTATTAAAAACTCAATAAATTAGGTAGAGAAAGAACATATCTCAACATAATAAAGGCCATATATGACAAGCCCATATTCATATTCAATGATGAAAGGTTGAAAGCTTTTCCTCTAAGATAAGGAACAAGATAAAGATATCTACTCCCACCCCTCCTATTCACCACAGTATTAGAAATGCTAGCCAGAGCCATCAAGCAAGAAAGGAAATAAAATGTATCAGAAATAAAAAGAAAGAAGCAAAATTGTTTCCATTTACAGATGACATGGTTTTATATAAAACATCGCAAACACTAGACCAAAAAATTTTAGATATAATCAAGGAATTCTGGAAAGTTGCAGAATACAAAAATAATATTCAGTAGTGTTTCTTTACAGTACCACTGAATTCTCTTTTCTTTCTTTTTTTTTTTTAAGAATTAATTTATTTATTTCTCAGAAAGAGAGAAAGACCAAAGCGGGCAGGGGTAGAGGGAGAAGCAGGCTTTCCGCTGAAGAGGGAGCCCAATGTGGAGCTCGGTCCGAGGACCCTGTGATCATGACCTGAGCCAAAGGCAGACACAACCAACTGAGCCACCCGGGCTCCCCATCAATGAATTTTCAGAAAAGAAAAAGAAAAAGAAAAGAAATGAAAAAGTAAAAAAGAGGACACCTGCTCCTCCTCTCCCTCTGCCTGCCACTCCCCCTGCTTTGCTCTCTCTGACAAATAAAGAAAATCTTAAAAAAAAAAAAAAGAAATGTATCCCATTTACAACAACATCAAAAATAATAAAATACTTAAGAATAAATTTAACTAAGGAGGTGAAAAATCTCTCCTCTGACAAGTACAAAACACTGATGAAAGAAATTTTTAAAAGACACAAATAAATGGAAAGGTATCCCATGCTCATGTACTGGAAGAATTAATATTTTTAATATATCAATACTACCAAAAGCTGTCTATTGCTTCACGATGCATATCCTACCAAAATTATCAATATTCTGACGTAATTTTTTTACAGAAGTAGAAAAAGCACTCCTAAAATTTATATGGAGCCACAAAAAGACCCCTAGAAACCAAAGAAAATATGAGAAAGAAGAACAAAGCAGGAGGCATCATACTTCCTGACTACACACTATAGTATAAAGTTATAATAACCAAAACAGTATGATACTAGCAGAAAAACAGACAAGTAGATAAATGAAACAGAATGAGAGTCCCAACATAAACCCAAGCACATAAAGGTTAACTCATTTTTGACAAGGGAGACAAGAATACACTATAAAGAATAGTCTGTTCAGTAAATGATGTCGGGGCGATTGGATATTCACATGTAAAAGAATGAAATTGGACCTAGTCCAATTCTACTCCAGTCACAAAAATTAACTCAAAATAAAGACTTAAATGTAAGACCTGAAACCAAGATACCCTTAAACACACACACACACACACACACACACACACACACACACACACACAGAAATAAACCTGCTTGGCACAGGTCTTGGTAATGAGTTTTGGATATGACACCAAAAGCACAGAAATAAAATAAAAAATTTAAAAATGGAACTACATCAAACTAAAAAGTTTCTGTACACTGAAGGAGATCTTCAACAAAATGAAAAGACAACCTACAGAATGGGAAAAATATCTGTAAACTATATATCTGATAAGGGGTTAATATCCCTAATATATAAAGAACTCATAAAGCTTAATAGCAAAACCAAAACAAAACAAAACAAAAAAACAATTAAAAAATGGGCAAAGAATCTGAAGAGACATGTCTCCTAAGAAGATATTTTTTAAAAAGGCCAACAGGTACATGAAAAGATGCTCAACATTACTGGTCATTAGGGAAACGCAAATAAAAACCACAATGAGTTACCCCCTCATGCATATAGAATTGCCATCATCAAAAAGACAAGAGACAACAAATGCTGGAATGAATGGAGAGAAAATGGGGAACTTCTATCTGTTGGTGAGCTTGAAAATTGTTAGAGACACTATGGAAAACAGTATGGAGGATTTTCAATAAATTAAAAATAGTATTACCATATGACCTAACCATTCTATTTCTGGGAATATATCCAAAGGATACAAAAACACTAACTTGAGAAGATAACTGCACCCCCATATTCACAGCAATATTATCTACAATAAATAAAAAAATTACACACACACACACACACACACACACACACACACACACACACAGAGGAATATTATTTGGCCATGAAAAATGAGGAAATCCTACCATTTGTGACAATATGGATGCACTTTTGTACTATGAAGAGAGTTATTAATACAGATTCCTCTATTACCTAAGAAACTCATCTACATAATAGGGCAACCTTTGTTTCCCAAACATCTCCTGCCACTTTCCTGCTAACAGTCTTTCTCCCCTTTGTAACCTCGGACCCCTATTCATCTCCTTAGTCCATGTAAGCACCATGTTACCTCACTGTCTTTGGAATTTCCATGTCTGTGTGGAATCCTTATATATGTTCAATTAAATTTTATTTTCTCCTGTTAATCTGTCTTATGTCAATTTGATTCTCAGTCCAACTGGAAGGATTTTGAATGGAAGAGAAAATTCTTCTTCCCCAACAATATGTATAGGACTTCTATGCTGAAAACTAAAATACTGATTAAAAAAGGAAATGTAAATTACGAAGAGACATACTGTGCTCATGGACTGGAATACTCAACATATGAAGTATGTTACTACTCCCAAACTGATATATGCGTTTAATGAAATTCTTATCAAAACTAATAAAATATTATTTATAGATATAGACAGGATTTTTCTAAAATTTATATGAAAAGTCCAACTAGAATAACATAACTGATTTTGAAAAGAAGAATGAATTAGGAGGAATCACTCGCCCCAATTTCAAGATTTATTATATTGTTAGTTTTAGTTAATAAAACTATGGTATTGATAGAAGAATAAAATCTTTGATCAGTAAAACAGAACAGAGAACCCAGAAATAGCTTCACATAAGTACAGCCAATACTTGGCAAGGATATAAAGCCAGTCAAATGAAGAGAGAGCAGTCTTGTCAATAGTGCTGCAGGAATTAGATAATCACGGGGGAAAAAAATCTTGGCCTAAATCTCACACCATATATGAAAATTTTAAAAAATGAGTCATGAACTTAAATATAAAATATAACACTATACAATTTTAACAAGAAAATATGAGGGGGAGGGTGGGAAACAAACCTGTGACCTAGAACTCGGTGAAGTGTTTTCAGATACGCTATCAAAAGCATGATTCCTAACAGGAAAGATCAATAAATAGGACTGTATCAAAATAAAATTAAAATGTGTGCTCTTTTCCTGTTAAGAGAATGAAAAGACAATTTAAAGCCTGGGAGAAAATATTTGCATTCACTTATCTGTTAAAGGACTTATATCTATAATGTATATCAAGAAAAAAAAAACCTTCAAAACAGTTTAAAAAATTAAATTAGAAAATAGGCAAAAGTCATGAAGAAACATTTTGCCAAAGAGGATATATCTACATGGTAAAGAAACATAAGAGATGTTCAATGTCACGAGCTTTCAAGAAAATGCAAATTAAGACCATGATTAGGTATTACTCCACATCAATAAAACAAAAATGAAAACAGTGCAAATACCAAATGTTCACAAAGCAGCAGAGAAACTGGATCTCTCAGGCACTGTTGGTGGTAATATAAAAGAACACAGCTGCTCTGGAAAACAGTATCATGGTCTGTTACATCCATGCCATAGGACATGACTCAGTAATAAAAAAAGAAATATGACTTAGGCACACAACACTTTTGATGGATCACAAGAAGATTATGCTGAATGAGAAAAAGTCTCAAAAGGTCACATACTATATGGTTCCATTTACGTAAGTTTCTCAAAATGACAAACGATAAACAAGGGGAACCAAGTAACAGTTTCCCAAGGCTAAGATAAGAATGGTAGGAGTTTAACTATAAAGGATTTGCTCAAGGAAGATCTTCATGGGGATGGAATATTTTGACTGTGGTAATGATTACGTGAATTTATGGACAAAATAAAGTAAGGAAGAATTATACATGTACATCAAACCAATGTCAGTTTCCCAGTTTCCCAGTTTTAATATTATACTATAGTATCACTGAGGGACATGCATGAAGGGCACACAGATTTCTCTCTACTACCTCTGTAACTTCCTATGAATTTGTAATTACTTCAAAATTCAAAGTTAAAAAATTCATATCATTTTCCAATTACCACTGGGTGACATTAGGAATTTAACTTCCTTTGCATTTCCTTATTTTATCAGGTACTAATAATAAATTCTCTAAGCAACATTTTCCAGAAGGTTTCACAAAACAAATGCTCTATACAGAATATAATCGTTCCCATACGAAAAGGGTTTTGGGGGCTAATTTGGAAAACCCCGCTGATAATACCAACTTTTTGAAAATTTACAAGTGTAAATTGATTGAAAGATGCTCTTAACACATAAATTGTTTCTTTCCTGATAAACTACTTGATTTCATAATATAGACAAAACTACCCTAACACCCATCACTTAAAACACTGGTTTGGGGGGTTGCCTGGGTGGCTCAGTGGGTTAAAGCCTCTGCTTTCTGCTCAGGTCATGATCCCAGAGTCCTGGGATCGAGCCCCACATCAGGCTCTCTGCTCAACAGGGAGCCTGCTTTCCTTCCTCTCTCTCTGCCTGCCTCTCTGCCTACTTGTGATCTCTGTCTGTCAAATAAATTTAAAAAAAAATTTTTTTTTTTTAAAAACACTGGCTTAGGGAGAGCAGGGACCAGTACTGGTAATTTGGGAAAGACTATGAGAGCTTTCTGAATCCCAGTCATTCAGCTACAGTCTACAGTAATGAATTTCTGATGCTCAAGACAATTGATCCTTCACCAGAAGCCTGTTTTTTTTTTTTTTAATAACATTATGATACCTGACCTACATTCTCACATAATCTCCCAAAGAAAACTTAAGTTATTCACAGTCCATGATTAATAAAGTCTCTAAAAACACACTAGGTGTTTTCAAGGTGATGTATTACTTTTGAAAGCTCATGCTGGGATTAGTATTTTATATATAACTAAATTATCTCTCCTTGTCCCCTCTAAAAGTGATCTGTACCTTATTCTAACTCTCATTATCTCATTATCTCTTTTACTAGACGAGTTCACGGTTACTCAGGTAATATCTTGTTTTTGTTTGTTTATGCTCCAGGGCCACTTATATCTGAGGTACCTAATGTTAACCCAATACATAAATGAAAAGTACATGTCAGAGATGCAAGCGTTAATTACAAAATGCTTGGTTAAATTTTATATGACTATTGACAAAGAACGAAGTAATTGTCTAGGTCAGTGGTTTTCAGTGATGTGCATTACTGCACAGTTGCCCTCCAACTGGGGGACCCTATGCTTTCAATTTCATTTTTTGCCATGACTGAGCACAAATTTGGATATGCTAAATGTTTCAGAGGGAATACTGAACCGGATATGGCAGAGAAGTAATATACATAATTCCACAGTGAGCAAAAAGTAAAATATATATAATAGTATCAGGCCATACCCCCTACCCCCAAATTCATCTTTTTATTCAAAAATGAAAATATTCTGCTATAACAAATGAGAGAAGGCAGTCAGAATATAAGTCAACTCAAAACAAATGTTCACAAAGAAAAAATTCTGAAGGATAACTACATCAGGAAATTATAGTTACACATGTATGGAAACCAAAAGACATTGCTACTGACAAGGTGATAATATAGAAAGGATTGTGTTTTCATGATGGCTGACTCTTTAAATATTTTTGAGTGTTTTTAAAAATTCTGGCACAAATACCTGATATCACTTAGCTTAATCTATTATTTTTTTCATTCTTTATTCGAATGGCAACTTCTTAAAGAGGATGTTTCTGACTGGCCTATTTAAAACCATAGCCACCATTCCAAATGTTTTCTTTCCTACTTTTCGCTATTTTACGTTTCATTAGACCACTTACTGTTATGAAATACACTGTGTCATTTTACTTATTTTGCTTAAGTTTGTGTCCCTCTGCACCACTACCAACAACAACAGAAGCTCCTGGAAAGCAGGAAATTTGTCTACACTCTTCACCACATCCAAATAATTAGAACCCTGGCACATAATAGATGTTGAATAAATATCACTGAATGAATGAGTAAATTTTCATTTTAAATTTTTTTCTTAATACCTCCAATAAATTATAGCTAGTAATCATATACATAAACACTAAACCTTGACTTCAATATAACTGTATTAATTAAACTCATCAAGAAGATATACACAGAATGACTTTTTTTTAAAATTTCAAACACTACTGTCACTGGTTAAAAGCCTGATATGTGTGCATATGTCAATAAGGAAATAAAGAACAAAATAATAGCTCTCCTTTTACCCTTTTCAAAATTTTGTATTGTTTAGGTTAGTGCTTCTCAAATTTTAATGTACATGTGACTCATTGGAGGTTGTCATTAAAATACAATTTACGATTCTGGGGTGGGTACTGAATTCTAAGAGCTGTTTATCCATGGATCCAGATTTGAGTATCAGAGTTCAGCTTTTTTTTCACAGGGTTAAATTGCACACTAATATTTCTAAAACCTAGTATTTTGAGGAAAATTTAATTCAGAAGGGAAAATGTGGTTTAAAATATTTGTAATGACTCAAATAAGGCGGGTATTAATAATTCAGCATAAGAGTACGCAATATTGTTTATCAAATGTCCTTTCACCAAGAGGGAACCCAAGTAAACTATGGTCTGTGAGGGATAATGATACATCAATGTAGGCTCACTGATCATAACAGATCACCACTTCAGTGGGGGACCCTGATATTAGGAAAGATTGTACATATATGGAAGCTCTGATTTGCTATGAACCTAAAACTGCCTTTAAAAACAGAAAAAGAGTACTTGACCATAGAGTTGAGGGTCCATATCTGGGCTCTCTACTCTGTTCCATTGGTCTATGTGTATGTTTTTGTGCCAGTACCATGCTGTCTTGGTGATCACAGCTTTGTAGGAAAGCTTGAAATCAGTCAATGTGATGCCCCCAGCTTTTTCTTTTTCAACATTTCCTTAGCAATTCGGGGTCTCTTCTGGTTCCATACAAATTTTAGGATTGTTTGTTCCAGCTTTTCGAAAAAAGCCAGTAGAATTTTGATCGGGAGGGCACTGAAAGTATAGATGGCTCTAGGCTGTATAGACATTTTTAACAATGTTTAGTCTTCTGATCCATAAGCACGGATGGTCTTCCATTTTTGTGTGTCTTCTTCAATGTCTTTCATGAGAGTTCTGTAGTTCTTCGAGTACAGATCCTTTATCTCTTTGGTTAGGTTTATTCCCAGGTATCTTATGGTTCTTGGTGTTCTAGTAAATGGAATCGATTCTCTCATTCCCCTTTCTATATTTTCACTGTTAGTGTATAAGAAAGCAACTGATTTCTGTACATAGATTGATTTTGTATCCTGCCACATTACTGAATTGCTGTATGAGTTCTAGTAGTTTGGGGGTGGAGTCTTTTGGGTTTTCCATATAAAGTATCATGTCATCTGTGAAGAGAGAGAGCTTGACTTCTTCTTTGCCAATTTGAATATTTTATTTCTTTTTGTTGTCTGATTGCTGTTGTTAGGACATCTAGTACTATGTTGAATAACAGTGGCAAGAGTGGACATCCTTGCCGTGTCCCTGATCTCAAAGGGAAGGCTGCCAGCTTCTCCCAATTGAGGATGATATCTGCTGTGGGTCTTTCACAGACAGATTTTATGAAGTTAAGGAATGTTCCCTCTATCCCTATACTTTGAATCATTTTAATCAAGAAAGGATGCTGTATCTTATCAAATGCTTTTTCTGCATCAACTGAGAGGACCATGTGATTCTTCTCTCTTTTATTGTTCTGTCACATTGATTGATTTGCGAATGTTGAACCACCCTTGCATCCCAAGGATAAATCCCACCTGGTCATGGTGGGTAATCTTTTTTAATGTACTGCTGGATCCTATTAGCTAGGATCTTGTTGAGAATCTTGGTATCCATATTCATCAGGGATACTGGTCTGAAATTCTCCTTTTTGGTGGGATCTTTGCCTAGTTTTGTGATCAGGGTAATGCTGGCTTCATAAAAAGAGTCTGGACGTTTTCCTTCCGTTTCTATTTTTTGAAACAGCTTCAGGAGAATAGGTATTATTTCTTCTTTGAATGTTTGGTAGGATTCTCCAGGGAATCTGTCAGGTCCTGGGCTCTGGTGCTGGGAAAATTGGACAGTATGTGTAGAAAAATGAAACTTGACCATTCTATTACACAACACACAAAGATAAACTCGAAATGGATAGAAGACCTCAACATGAGGCAGCAATCTCTCAAAATCCTAAAGGAGAACATAGGCAGTAACCTCTTTGACATCGGCACAGCAACTTCTTTCAAGATAGGTCTCCAAAGGCAAAGGAAACAATAATGACCAATAGTGAAAATGAACTTTTGGGACTTCATCAAGATCAAAAGCTTCTGCACAGCAAAGGAACAGTCAACAAAACAAAGAGGCAACCCACAGAATGGGAGAAGATATTCACAAATGACACTACAGACCAAAGGCTGATATCCAAGATCTATAAAGAACTCCTCAAACTCAACACACACAAAACAGATAATCACGTCAGAAAATGGGCAGAAGACATGAACAGACACTTCTCCAAAGAAGACATACAAAATGACTAACAGACACATGAAAAATGTTCATCATTAGCCATCAGGGAAATTCAAATCAAAACCACATTGAGATACCACATTACACCAGTCAGAATGACCAAAATTAACAAGATAGGAAATGACAAGTGTTGGAGAGGATGTGGAGAAAGAGGAACCCTCTTACACTGTTGGTGGGAATGCAAGTTGGTGCAGCCACTTTGGAAAACAGTGTGGAGATTCCTCAAGAAATTAAAAATAGGGGCACCTGGGTGGCTCAGTGGGTTAAAGCCTCTGCCTTCGGCTCAGGTCATGATCTCAGAGTCCTGGGATCGAGCCCCACATCGGGCTCTCTGCTCAGTGGGGAGCCTACTTCCTCCTCTCTCTCTGCCTGCCTCTCTGCCTACTTGTGGTCTCTGTCTGTCAAATAAATAAATAAAATCTTAAAAAAAAAAAAAGAAAGAAATTAAAAATAGAGCTACTCTATGACCCTGTAATTGCACTACTGGTATGTACTCCAAAGATACAGATGTAGTGAAAAGAAGGGCCATTTGTACCCCAGTGTTCATAGCAGCAATGGCCACAGTCACTAAACTGTGGAAAGAACCAAGATGCCCTTCAACAGACGAATGGATAAAGAAGATATGGTCCATATACACAATGGAGTAGTATGCCTCCATCAGAAAGGATGAACTGCAAACATTATTTGCAAATCATATATTTGATTATATTTTATAAGGGTTTAAGATCTAAAATATATAAATAACTCCTATAACTCAACAACAAAAAACAATCCATTAAAAAGACAAGCAAAGGATTTCAATAGACATTTTTCCTAAAAAGATACACAAATAGCCATTAAGTGCAAAAAATGATGCTTAACATTATCTGTCAGTAGGGAATGACAAATCTAAATCACAATGAGATTCCACTCTATAATGTACTATAATGGCTATATTTTTTTTAAAGAAATTATAACAAGAATAATAAATAACAAGTGTTAGCTAAGTCCCAGACCATAGAGACAGCCAAGTTTCCTTAACATTACCATTTGCCCTCCCCCCATTTATGGTCTCCCTTAGTTTACTCTGTATTTTCCCATAGCACTTGTCACCTTTTAAAAACTCTATAATTATTTTATAGACAAATGTGGGGGTAGGTGGAAGATGGAGGAGAGAGAGAGAGAACATTTTTTGTTTAAATATAGAAGATGAGAAAAACCATTTTTTTTGTTTCACTTACTGACATAAACTAGGTGTCTCCAACACAGCTTAACATATAACTTCTCAATAAATATGTGTTAAATTTATTTGCTCTGTTTTCTCCACCTCTTTTGACGGGGTTTTAAAATTTTATGTCTTTCCAAACCCTCTCTGTCTTTTATGTATGTTCTTTTCCATTAATTTACACATTAGCTAATTAGCTTCTAATATAAGATTTCTATATAAAGTTTCTATATTAGTTTCTAATATGAACTAATATAAACTATATATTAGTTTCTAATATCTATCAATTCTTCTCTATGTATTCACTAGGCTAAATCCCACAAGATTTGTATGCATTGTTTTTATTAGTTAAAACATTTTCTAATTTTACTGTAATTTTTTTATTGGAGGGGAGGAAGAGGTTACTAAAAGTGTGTTTTTCCTAACCAATAGGTATTTTCCAGCTTTTTCTAATTGATTTCCAATCTAATTAAAAAGACATAATGTGCCACTTTAATCCATTTTAAAGCATTAAAATTTCCTTAATGTTTAACAATAATATAATCTTTTTGATAAATATACTGTGTATGTTTCAAAAAATAGGTATCTACAGATGGTAAATACAGTGTTACCTTTGCCCATTAGGTTCAGATTCCTTACTAATTATGTTGAGTAAATATCCAGCATTCTTACTAATCATGGTACAGAATTAAATTACTTTCAGTATGCCTGAGACACTCTTAATTATGTATGAACAATAAATATGCTAATTAGACTATATGTTGAAACAAAAAATATGGATGCTTTCTGAACAAGCTTCTATATCATTGGCAAAGATATGTTCAAATAAGATTTTAGAGTTGTCAGACATACATATTACTTTCTTCTTGTTTACTATGTCCCATATTTTAGACATGATATTTATATAGTAAAGCCAAAAATAACATTTTAATTTTTCTGCCAGATTTTGTTTTCAGAGTCTATACTGATCTATAGAAAATTAAAGCAGCAGGTACTACTATTTTATAAAAGATTATTCTCTTCCTTTGCATCAGAGACAGTCCATTCCCTTAAAGGGAGTTTTAAAATCTTTCTGCTATTCCTCCGTGGTGTATTTCTACCTAATGATATTTCAGAAATTTTCTTAGAGTTGTGATATTCAATCAGACTTTACGTAGGATTCTAAATAAAACAAAAAACAAAACCCCAAGTACTACAGAACTCAAGGCTGGATTTTTGATTGGTTGTCACCCAAATTTCTGCAATCAGTTGCTATGGTAATTTTTAAGATTATTTTTTCCCTTCCTATTCTTCTGGGACTAATCAGAGCATCAAAGTTTCCAGTATACACAGGATAACAACTCATAATGCATATGGCATATGTTAGCCACTTTAAAATGTTTAATATTATAAAATGAGATTATAGGTAAATTTTTAAAAATACATAGTATTTAAGCAATGTTATTTAAAAAATTATACATCAACAATGAATCTTGGAACACTACATCAAAAACTAATGATGTACTGTATAGTGACTAACATAACAATCTAAAAAAAATGTACAAATAAATAAATAAATAATCATACTCATGTAGGAGAACCAGTATCAAAATGGGGCCTCTTTTATAAGGTCTAACGTCTTGCTGTTTATTTGCTCTAAGAGCTGAAAAAGTTTTCTTTTTTCTATATAATATCTGGAAGTAATTCAGCTTTCTTGCTCTAGTATTACTGATATGTGTAGCTTACTCAAACCTTAAACAAGGGTAATTTGGCAATCACTTCACCAAAAAACACATTCTGGTGCAACTTTTCCTCCAAAGTGTGATGATACTTTTACCTTTATTTTTCATACAAAAGAACTACCAGTATTATGCTACGTGAAGTAAGTCAGAGAAAGACAACAAATACCAGATGATTTGTATGTGGAATCTATAACATGGAACAATTAAATAAACAAACAAAAAGCAGAACCAAACCTATAAATACTGAGAGCTATGTGATGGTTGCCAGAGGGTAAGAGGGTGGGGGATGGGCAAGATGGGCGAAGGGCAGTTGGGAGACACAGACTTCCTGTTACAGACTAAGTCATGGGGATGAAAAATACAGCACTGGGACTACAGTCGATGGTATTGCAATAGCACTGCGTGGGACGGCAGGCAGCTACACTGGTGCTGAGCACAGCATGGTGTATAGAGCCGCTGAATCACTATGTTGTACACCCGAAACTAATATAACTGTGTGTCCACTGCGCTCAAAAAAGGAAGAATGACCACGACAGTAAGTTCCCATACATTTCAGACTCTGTCAGCATATCAGCATCCTTTCCTGAATACAGACAAAGCATTCCTAGAAATATTTACAAATTTAGAACCTAAATACAAAGAGTTCTGGGAAACTTTGGCTATAAACAAATCGATACTTTCAAAATTACATTACATTTTATCTGGGGAAAGAGATAGATTGGCAACATAAGAAATAAAATTCAAAAGCCTAATATCTGCTCTATTTGATAACCTAATAGATTTCTGTGATATTGAAATGAAAATGGCAATGAAGAAATTGTAAAAACCATTTGATGCAGAAAGTATACGTGCAGCAGAAAACATTTATAAGGTAAAGATAAATATTAATTCAGAACTCAAGATTAGCCAAATATTTTTGCTTGGTTCCTACGTGCTAATAATGAAATATTGTAAGAAACAATCCACGAGTAAAGGAACAGTTACTTGATATAAATAGGATTTCTATGTCTACAACT
Organism: Enhydra lutris kenyoni; assembly: GCF_002288905.1. Classification (NCBI taxonomy): domain Eukaryota; kingdom Metazoa; phylum Chordata; class Mammalia; order Carnivora; family Mustelidae; genus Enhydra; species Enhydra lutris. The sequence continues at coordinate 5,758,481 of NW_019154126.1, forward strand.
TTTTTTTTATATTGTTAAGATTCAGCATTACACAGAGGAGGCATGGTAGCTTGAGCAAAGCAGTGAATCATAAAGTACTTGATTCTAGGATCAATTCTGTCAACACCACTCTTAAGAACTCTGACAAAATCTTAAGCACTCCTGTTGGCAGCTTTGTCTGTGCAATATACACTAAGAGTATCTGTCCCACTCATCCCTCAGGGCTTCTGTGAAGATCAAGCAGACATTAGTAAATGAGATGGCTTTGAAAGTTAAAAGCTCTAGACAAATGAGAGCTCTCATTCTACTGAAATTGTTCCTGATATTCACAGATTTGGTTCAGCAACAACAGCAAAGGCTCAAACTAAAATATTCTTGCTCAGAAATTATTACTAGTAAGTAGAATAATTTGTCAACCTTCATTTCAAAAATATGTATTCACCTCATTTGCAATGAAATGAGGTAATAACCAGGCTGTGTTGCACAATTTACAGACTTACCAAATGAGCACATATGGCCCATTTAGCTAAGGATATTTTAATAGGTGCTGTTTATTATGAGTTGATCTCCTACAATAATATCACATAGCTGATATGTATTTCTTTTAGAAGACTGCTTTGTTTAATATAATATCTAGGTATTTATATATTTTTTGGTTTCTTTTTTTTTTTAACATTTATCACATCTCTTAATTTACGCAAAGGAATGACAACTCTCTCCAGCGCATCAAAGCACAGAGGCCAGTGAGCCCCGCATGAATTGGCATTGATGGATGTTTTGCTTGTCTTTTTCCCAAAACATTCTTTCATATGAATAATACCTGTTTCCATTCTGTTTGTCTTTGAAGACACCTGTTTTTCAATTTATCGCCAATTATCTCACACATAACCAAGCCACCAACTACTTTTAAATGAATTACAGTTCTAAATTAAGTATGGAGAGAAAGAAAGAAATGTATTTACATAGGTAAATCACCTTACCTGCCTTGACCGCTAGGCTATGCATACTTTGTATGTTTCAGCAACTAACACACTACTTGCAAGCTAAGGTTGTAGGAGACAAAGGGAAAAGGGAGGAAATAGAACACTTCCACTTACTGCAAATGAAAGGAGACTCATCTGAATTATCAGCGCAGTCATTCACAAAATCACACAGCTTGTCCTTTGCAATGCATTGCTTGTTGGCACACGTGAATTCTTGAGCAGTACACTTCCTGTCTGGGCTAAGTAGGGGGGCACAATCTTGAAAGGAAATATCGTCCACTGCTACGTCTCCCATGTAACTGATACCACGCTTTGCCCTAAAGACAATCTTTAAAAAAAAAAAAAAAAAGGTAAGGAAGAGAGGAAAGAAGTAAAGAAATCCAATTTTAGTTGAATAATTCAAAATTTGAGGCAAATTTTAAATATAGGACATCAGGTTTGAATCTAAGAAAAATACCCCCAACATGAAACTGACCCAAGATGCCTGAGGGTCATCCCACAAATGCAGGAGGGGCAACAGCACTGCTCTTGTCTAGATTTTTAGGACAGGTGGCAAAGAAAACCAGTAGGGGCCACCAAGCTACCAGTGCTGCTTCTGCAGCTCTCTCATCCAAAACAAGATCTGCTCCCTTCTTAGGGCCTCACTTGCACCTTGTATGGGAAGAAGGAGGTCAATCAGGTGACAAAGCACATGAAGAGAAAAAAGATACAACCACATCCTTTATTTTGACCAACATGTTGCCAATCCTCAGATCTGTCCACCCCAACTATGTGAAAGGAAAGATATCAAACCTCAATACCATGAGTTTTTTTAAATTGCCCCCATATTCGGAATGGAAATGATTTTCATTTGCCTTTGATGTATGTGATTGACAAAATTCTCATTTGTGCCACTGACAGGGAGGTCCCACTGAACATAGTCTCCAAATGAATTAGAAATGATTAAAACTAGTAACAGGAGCTGCTAAAATGTTTAGAAATTTTGTCTTCAGTTGTAACACTACCAATGCTTGGAAGAACAATTAACACTGTTTCACAGAACCCAAGAAGTCACAAATTATTTAGTTTCAAATTTCTAAGTGACATTAATTCAGAATGCTTCTATTAAATTTTTCTGCATGCCAAATATGTATTTGTGTATTAACATAAGAAATATTCACTTTTTAAAGTAAATGTAGAACAATTTAAAATGAGTTAACAAGGAATACAGATTTACTTCCGTGATTTTATACAAATATTTATTGTTCAAGCTCCCAAACACCTTTTGACCAAATCTAAACATTTTTCTCAAAAGAATTACAATTTCTCCTGAGGATGTGTTATGCTTTCATGTGACTCCATGAAAACCTCTGTGTTCTCCTTTTAAGATTAGATTTTAGAATTGAAATTCATGCCTTTCAAATTATCAAAACCAAAACAAAAAATACAATTTTTATGTAAATTCATATACCAAATTTACATAAACTGTTCTTCATAATAGATATGCTGGAAAAGAAAAATAAATTTGATTGAGAGGTTCGAAGACATTAAAAAGAGGTGAAATTAGAAAGAATAAGGACTCCAGTGTTTTGTAAGGAAACACCATTACACAAATGAAAAGGGTACTCTATTTTCTGGATGCCTCTAAACATTTAAATATGTGATACAATGTTCTATGAAAAAGGAATCAGATAATAAGTGTTTCCTTATTAATTTATTCTTGTGCAGTTCTATAGATGGACCTTCAGGTGCCTGCGAGGTCCAAATGATCAAATCCCTGCTTATATCCCAATGCTCCATAAAATGTTGGTTAAGATTCCATAGACTTTCCTACCGAATGTGATTACACTTTTTTTTTTTAAATAATTATATATTTTTCAGTAGAATAAAAGCAGGGTGAATTATTCTGGAAAAGTTGGAAAGCAATATGGCACAGTATTTGGATTATGAACTTAATGAACTTAATGAACTGGCCTTGCTGACAGTCTCCCTATGCCATTTTGTAGTCTACAACTAGGAGTTCCCTCATGTGTAGGTAATTGTGTATTCTATCTATAAAAGGGAATAATGATCATACAATTACTGTAAAAACTAAAATAAATGTTTCAAATTTATAGATTAGTACTTAGCACTTCTTAAGTGCTAAGTATATGCCTGCTCTAGTTAATCAAACTATTTTAATTAAACACTCTGTTTACATTTGAGGGCTCCCAAATAAAACTCTGAAAACTACCCAGTGTTGATTCTGCATATAACTTCTAACCATATCTTTGACTTTTTCTCAAGGTTTAGAGTTTCACCTCTTCCTGAGGTGAAAGGGGTAACACTGTAAAAACGGAAGAAACACAGACAGTATGCCTGGCTTATCAGTCTATCTCCAGTGCACAGTAATGAGCTTTGCACGTAGTGGGGGCTTAGTAGGTCTGTATTGAAAGAATGAGTGAATCACCAAAAAACATCAAATGTTCACAAGCCACTATTATCTAATTTTAAGATTGAAACAACACAGGCGTATATCTCTTCAATCAAATTTCAATATATGAGAAAGCACATTTCAGAAAGGCTAAGTTAATTAATAATTGATTCTTCCTGCTGAAATTCCCCTTAATGTTATTTTTAATATGATTTTACTATACAAATATTCCAATTGCACAGAACTAGTTAAGAATTCATTGCCTGGGGTAGAAGACTATGTCCAGCAGCAGCAAAACCTTCTCCATGTTCTTGCTGAGGATTCTTCTACCCTCAATTAAAAGATGTTAGAGAATGAACTGGTGGAATCATTTTAAAAATAAATTTCATATTGTGCAATATAAAAGTACAGTCCAATAATTACATCTTCAGGCTGAACTTATTTCTTATCAATTTCCTAAATTATCTACAAATGACCCATAAGAAAACAGGACTCCAGTGAGAGGCCAAAAACATACGGACTTTATCACACCTGCCATTCCAAGAAATTGGGGACAGTGCTGTATTAATGCCTTTACACAGAAGGAGCTGTTCGGTGTTTCCACTGGAATGGAGAGGGGCTGATCTCTCACACAGCCCATGACTATATATAGTTACTGACTGTGCACAGCAGAAGAGGCTACTATATACAGAGGACTAGAAATGCAATAATTAGTCAAGATATATCTTCTATCTAGAGATAAATGGTTCTAAACTCATGAAATTAAGCCCTATGCAATTAAGACTACGAAAATGTTCCCCAGCATAAATGCCTCTGGATTCTCACTCTCCTGATTCAAATCTTTACAATTTTAATAGCTAAGCCTCATCTTCCAAGAAAATCCCCTTCTGCCAAATACATGCACACACCACACACACACACACACACACACACACACACACACACACACACATCCATCAGCTCTTATTTTCTTGATAACCCATAAGAAACAAAATACACATCAATTATCTTGGCATGTAATTACCTTCAATTTTAGCACACATACTACTTCTTATTTTAAATTTATAGATATGAATAAGTCATATTCTCCTAATATTATTGTAATCTACATGAAGACAAATACAGCATTATATAATTTCGTGCCACCCCCAAATAATTTTTAATTAGGTAAATCTATTACCTCTAACAAGGTTCAACAATACAATGTGCTTCAAAAGTCTATCTTTTTAATTAGCTTTGAAATCGAGTAACATAATTACTCTGCAGTCTCTGAGATTATATCTGTAAAATCAAGGGAGGTGTTCTTTGTACGAGGAGGCTGATTGGAAAGTGCAGCATAGTTGGCATTAAAATTACATAGTCCTAGAACATGGTTGTCTGATTGGGAGAAATTAGGACATCTGGAACTGTTAAATTCCTTATGGAAATGACATGGAGTGGTAAGCGTTCATTTAACATATCAGGAATGGGAGGGAAAAAAGGCTAGCAGTAGAGGAAATAAAGTAGGATTAAAGAAAAAGAAAATGAAAACACTCCCTCGTCACCCAACAACTACTTGGCTTACGAACCTGTATATGTGACTGAACGCCTAGAAACACTTCTACTTTCTTCCACTGTGCACCTTGCTGTCCTCTTTGAGCCCACAATTTAGAAGTAACATTGTCTTTCTTGCTGAGTACCTAAAGAGATAAATCAAGTAAGAGGTGTTAAACTATTCTGTATTGATAAAATTCGAAACATTTAAAATTTGCCCAGTGAGTTTTTAAAATTTTAATATCACCATGAAGTTCCTTAGAGAAAAGTGGGGACAGTTTTCATCACATGTCTTTGTTTTCTACATAGCAATGTGTCTCCAGGATCCCTCATGAGCTTTCTGTAATAAAGGTATACATGAGTATCTGTCAGTCAAGTCCAAAGGGTCTAGACATGATCTCATTAACTCTTAAGTACATTGGCTTTAAAAAAAAAAACAACTGACATAAGGAACTGGAATTTTATAAATTAAATACTGGTCATGGAGTCTAAATGAAAAGCACTTACTACTTACTAAAACAGTTTTAGGCTTTGGTTTTTTGTTTTTGTTTTTGAGGATGATTTCCCTTCCTCATGCTCTTGGGTTCAGTGGGGACAGTGTGTTAAAATAGGAATCCATTCAATTTTAACAGCATGCCTGGATGATATGAGTGAGCGCTGACCCATCCTGTGATGGTAAGAGCTCCCCACCCAAGAGCATTCTCATTAGTACTGTATCCTTGCTCTTAAGGGAAATTTGGATTAGCCTCAGCAGACAAATTATCCTGGCTCTCCTTTTAGAATTTTACAGAATAAACCAAAAAGAGAGTAACTGAAGAGAACAGGAAAAAGCAGAACAACTCTACCTTTTAAAGTAACAAACTTAGTTGGCTTATTTAAGGATTTAGCAACATTACTTTTTAAAAATACATTGTGTACAACCGAAAGAATAATTCTGGTAATGGGTTTGTGAAAGGTTTTGACTTCTGAAAGTGAAGGTAACTTTTAATGGTTTCATTATCTCCTTCCTTTCAATTAAGTTGAAACAGCTATATTTTATTGGAGTATAATAACATTCAAACTATTAATTTTATAGAAATAGAGTTTCTAAACCCTCTAAGTAATATGGGGCTAACAAAAATAATACCATAGTTTCGATCTATATAATTTAAGTTAAAACAACAGGCTATCAAGATCAAAAAATATAATTTAAAAAAAATTATTTTTATGAATACTTCAAAAAATACTTTAAAAAAGGATGGGAAATAGATCTTTGTATGAAAACCATTCTATATACAAATGACTAAGAAAAATGTGTTCATGCACAAAAATAACAATCACATGCATTACCATTTTAGTTATTTGATAACTACTTTTAACATTTTAATATTTTATAATTTTTCACCTAATACAAAACTGTACCTGAAAAAGGAAAGTATATATCAGATAATTAATCTTAACTACAAAATATACCAGTTAAATAATTCTTATTTTTCTGATAAAAACCCTGCAGTAAGCTGTATTGTTTGCCAAAAACCATTAAAAAAAAAAAACAGGAGTCAAGATGGCAGAGAAGTAGCAGGCTGAGACTACTTCAGGTAGCGGGAGATCAGCTAGATAGCTTATCTAAAGATCGCAAACACCTACAAATCCAGCGGGGGATCGAAGAGAAGAAGAACAGGAATTATAGAAACAGAAAATCAACCACTTTCTGAAAGGTAGGACTGGCGGAGAAGTGAATCCAAAGCGACGGGAAGATAGACTGCGGGGGAAGGGGCCAGGTCCAAGCAAGAGGCGGAGCAACGGAGCACAAAATTGGGACTTTTAAAAGTCTGTTCTGCTGAGGGACATCACTCCAGAGGCTTAACCGGGGTGAAGCCCACGCGGGGTCAGCGTGGCATCAGGTCCCGCAGGGTCACAGAAGGATCGGGGGTGTCTGAGTGTCACAAAGCTTACAGGTATTAGAACGGGGAAGCCGGCTACAGAGACAGAGCCAAGGAGTGAGCTCTCAGCTCGGGGTTACCTTGAAGCGATCACAGGCGCGGTCAGCTTGGAGCGCAGCCGGAGGCAAGGGTGACAGGAGTAAGTGGATGCTGTTCTCTGAGGGCGCACTGAGGAGTGGGGCCCCGGGCTCTCGGCTCCTCCGGGCTGGAGACCGGGAGGCCGCCATCTTCATTCCCGCCCTCCGGAACTCTACGGAAAGCGCTCAGGGAACAAAAGCTCCCGAAAGCAAACCCGATCGGATTACTCAGCCCGGCCTGGGTAAGGGCGGTGCAACTCCGCCTGGGGCAAAGACACTTGAGAATCACTACAACAGGCCCCTCCCCCAGAAGATCAACAAGAAACCCAGCCAGGACCAAGTTCACCTACCAAGGAGTGTAGTTTCAATACCAAGGAGAGCAGCGGAATTCCAGAGGAGGAGAAAGCAAAGCATGGAACTCATGGCTTTCTCCCCATGATTCTTTAGTCTTGCAGTTAATTTAATTTTTTTTTCTTTTTCAATTTTTTTTTCTCTTCTTCTGCCAATTTTTTTTTAACTTTTACCCTTTGCTTAATGTTTTTTAACTAGTTTATCTAATATATATATATTTTTTCTTTTTTATATTTTTTCTTTATTTAATTGTTTCTTCTTCTTCTTTTTTTTTTTTTTTTTTTTTTTTTTT